>NW_028262369.1:17054736-17358552 GCF_047370975.1 Nipponia nippon | reverse complement strand
GAGGTCAGCGGGAGCAACTGTGAGCAAGCAGGTTCCCTTAGAAAGGGGTATGTGGTACAAATAATTTGGAATGCGATGCAGCGTTTTTTCTCACTTTCCTGGTAGTTAAGGAAAGAAGAAACAGTGGTTTCCCAGTCAGACCCTGAGTAATGTCACTTTGCACTTACAGACCATAGGTTTCTGTGTGATCTCCTACCAGGAGATAGGAGGGAGCTGAGTGCAGGGCTCTTGACAGGCCTTCGCTCCAGAAGGGATCGAATTGGTTGAAGATATTTACTCTTAGCACAGCTGTGGTAGCAAAACATACCATAAAAGAGTTTCCTGATCTACTTCAAAATCCAAAGATCAGGCTGGTCCAATCCACCTTCATCTAAGCTGGCTCACTCGCTAGAACTTGATAAGGAGCAGTCACAGTGGCTTTGCTGACAGTTGGGGCAGTAACTGGGGGTGGGGACGAGCAGCTGGGACTGACGCAAAGCTCCGCAAGTGCTCTCCAAGCTTCAGGCTATGGCGAGTTCCCTAGCAAACAAAGTTTGCGCTGAGGAGTTTATCTGGAATCTCAAAGACTGTGCAGCCTGAGCGTGCTCTCGCTGATTCTTGTGTTGTGTTGCCTGCAGGTTGTCTTTGGACGGAAGCTTACATCTTTCTCAACAATAGCACTTAACCAGTTGCAACATGAGAAGAAATATGACATTTATTTTATGGATGGAGATGTTTATGCACTGTACAGGTATGTACTGGAATCCTTTCTGTAACGTAACCCTAAAGCAGCGTATTCTTATCTGCGTTACGTGGCAGGAAATGCATGCTTTAGTACAACAGTGTGGTTTTGTTTCCTGGGAATAGAGTGGCTGCCGTGCTGTGTACATTAGTCACCATGCAGTGCACGGTGACTTGGTAGGATGAGAGGCTGGAGCGGCGCGCTTGGCGTGAACGCTCAATACCACGGTCGGCAAAGGGGGCAGCTCCTCAAGGCTGTAGCGTTAGATTCACCGACGCATAATACAGAAGCGTTGCTCTGTCAATAAAGGCTGCTCTTTGCTTCTTTAGCAACAGCAAACTTGCTGAAAGGCTTTTCATTCCTTGCATGGCTGCTGTGGAAATTGGTAAAGACTGAATTACTATTATAATTGTACTTATTGCTGTGCTGTGTAAGGACTAATCAAAACCAATTGTACCAAACATTGTATGAAAAGAAGAGCAACCTTGTCTGCCTACAAAGATCTCAATTCTAAATGGGAGAGAAAAAGGGTGAAGTAACAAAACAATGTAGAGTAAAAAATGTGGCATCAGCATCATGTTCTAAAAATATTTCTCATAACCTGCTTAATTGGAAGGCTTTAAGATAATTAAAAGCAGTTAAAGGGAAAGAAGAGTGAAAAAAGATGAAACCATGTAGGCAATGGTACCTTTTTCTTGGAGAATTGTGCATTATATCCAACCTCATTTGGGCTAAGAATGTAGCTTTGCTGATACATTTACGGTTTTGTATGACTTCATATTTATGGAATTGGGCAATGGGTTTAGTGAGCAGAATCAGCTGGAAGCATGTTCTGATGAATTATACACCAGCTCTGGGAATTGCTTTTGATGATACGATTTCTGGAGAGTTGCTGAGATTACAGTTCCATGGGCAGCAATCAAGCGCGAGGGAGTGGGGTCTCCCACCGAGACCAGTGCTCTGTCTTCACCTCTTGTTGGGAATCATTGTGGGTTTTTTGTTTGTTTCCCCCCCTTTTCTATTGCAATTTTTTGTCTTCCCCCACCGTATTCTTCAGTTTCTGACAGTAGAAAATGTAATTAAATTGGATGTGAGTGTTGCATATATTAGCTGAATCTTCAATAACCAAGGGGTTTGTTGCACAGACATGTTACAATTTTATAGTGGCAGTGTATTACTTACACTGTGACTGTTCAGCTCTTCTCTTACAGTTGACGCCTCTGTGTAATTTGGTTCTGTTCTGCTCCTGACGGATGACAAAGTATTCTTGGAATAAGCAGGACGCTAACCTCATTACAAATTGCTGGGGGAGCTATAAAAACGCAGCCTTCTGCCACTGATGGAACATTTGTTTTTCAATAAAGGTATCAGGTTGCTAAGAGGGAATCAGATAATTTTTAGGAAATCTTTCTTGTCCCTTAGGAAGCTGCTGCAGCATGAATGCTCTTTGTGTCCAGATCTGAAGCCGTTCAATACCTTTGCAGATCTGGAACAGCACATGAGGAAGCAGCATGAACTCTTCTGTTGCAAACTCTGTGTTAAACACTTAAAGGTGAGCTAGTTCTATGTTTTAATGTGTGTGAAGGAGGGGTGCTTCCTTATATGACCTGCAAGAGTACTTGGGGAGGTGGGAAGAAGGGGGTGGCTGAACAGCACTGATTCTATTTTTTAAGTTTCCTTGTCTGCCTGCAGTGAGGCCAGTTGCTTTGTTTTAAGTCTTTCTTCTTCCATAAACTGATTAATGAAGAAGGCCTGAAAGTTCTCAGTGGATTGTATTTTAAATTAAGCCCAACCATATTAATAACCTTCTGATGTTAGCTTCTCTGCCATGACCTGTGTAAATACCAAACCGTAACTGTCTGGTAGGAAGTTAATCCTGAGTTGTAGGCAGACTTCGTTACAACTGGAACGGTAGAGATTTGATGTCTATTAAGACTTATACTCATAATGACTTTATGAGCTAAAACTGTAACTTAAGAAAATATTTGGTGCCAGTTCAGAAAGCAGAACGCATCATGGAGTGATGGATTTATTTCTCAGATCAGAGTCAACGTAACATTTACAGTTGGATCAGGTACAGGATGTGAATCCATCTTGCTGGTTTAATGAAATACAATTATATTTCATTATCTTGTTTATTTGTTCAGAACAAATTTCCTGCATCTTGTTGACTTGATTGGAAAATGAAACTTACTGTTGCCTGCAATTGAGGTCTGCTGTGTTTGATGTACACATGTAGAACGTGACCAGGGGCTGTTTTAAAATCTATTTTGCAACCTGCTAAAGATAAAACAGTTACTGGAAAGCTGAGTTGTCTGTGTCTGAAAAGATCATGTGTATTGGGCCTTAAAACTACACATCTTACCATCACCATCATCATCCTTCTTTATTTTTTTGATCCCACCAAATTTCACTTAGAAGGGCTGGTGTTATGTCAGTCAGGTGATGCTTTTTCACATTCTGAAAGTCAGAACTCCACCTCTCCCTGGAGCTAGAGTGGGTTTTGTATTTCAGAATTACACATCACAGAAAATCGGCAGCTGCTGTTAAATGAACTTTAGGGCTGCTAACCTCTGTGTCTAATAGTTGTCAGCATTCCTTATTGTTGTAGGAGGGAATTTAATGCATGAACGCATATTTTTAGAACTCATTACACATGGTTTTGCATGTGTGTTTGTTTTCTCTGAAACCAATTAAGTATCAAATCGGAAAAATGCATTTGTCCTGTGGTGCCACAGTTGGTTTATGCCAAGTAGTTTACTGCTGAAAGGGACAGGATCCAGAAGTGGTCAGATTGATCTGAATGAATGCTAATATGTTTTTTTGGTTGTGGTTTTTTTTGTTTTTTGTTTTTTTTTTTTTTTGCAGGGTTAGCTTTCAGTGAACAGATTTGACTCTCTTTCCTGTAGTAGTGCAATCACTAGAGCTAATTCAAAGGAAGTGGTCAGGGGAGGGCAGGACTGCTTCTTTCAGTTGCTGTGTCCTTTGAGCTCTGGTGAAGGTGTTTCCACAGTCAGCTTAATTAGCCAGCACTAAAGGAACTTGTTTGCCATCATCTCTCCCAGAGAATTCACAAACAACAGTAGAACTTGTTGGCTTTTAATTTCAAAGTATTGCAGAGATTTTTATTTCTCAGAAAAAAGTTCCATATTACTAGTACCAACTGAAAAGGTGTTCTTAAACTTGCGGAAGCTTCAGTCAGTCAATCCTAGCTAAGCTAAATGAACCTTTTCCCCGAACAAGTTAGCACTCCTTCTCTAGGCGAGAAATAAAGGATATTCTGTTCTCAAGGATGTGTTGATCTTTTTGGCATCTTCAGAACCCTTCCTACCAAAATAGCTCACGTGTTAGTAGGGACAGAAGATGGGCTTATAATACAAAATTTGTTCACTGAACTGTATTCTTTGTATGTAGCTATCTTGGGGTGGTTGCTATCTGAGGAAAGTAAAAGAGCTCAATTCTAGTTTATGGGGTTTTTTTTCAGTTTGAGTGTGCAAAATACCGTATGTTCATAAATACATATTTGGGATTTTTTTCCACGCCAGAGATTATAATTTAAAGTTTGTTGCATTATGTTAATACACAAAAAAAAAAAAGTAAAAGCAAAAAAGGTGAATTAGATCTGTTTCCAATGTTCAAACTGAGTGAAATGCACGTTAGATTTAATTTGGCTCTATCACTTGAATTTTGTTTCCTATTCACTGAAAATTTTAGGTGTCGGTTGTCAAATTGCATCTTTCTGAAGCAAATCTTCCACTCCTACAAATGAACAAGTTGTGCACAATCTGGCTTATTCCATTTTGTTCTCTGTTCACAAGAAGTAATACTTTTTTTTTTTCTTCAGATTTTTACTTATGAACGGAAATGGTATTCTCGTAAGGACCTCGCCCGTCATCGAATCCATGGAGATCCAGATGACACCTCTCATCGTGGGCATCCCCTGTGTAAATTTTGTGATGAGCGTTATTTGGATAATGATGAGTTACTAAAACACCTAAGACGAGATCATTATTTTTGTCATTTCTGTGACTCTGATGGTGCTCAGGAATACTACAGGTCTGTGCAAGCAGTTTACTCCTCTTTCTGTAGCTTCAATTTTGAGGAAAAATTGTTTGGATTGGCTTTGAGTTTTGGGGAAAGTAGTGCTTGAAGACAGAGGGCAAGAATGTGAGCAGGTTGGCTGTGGTCTCTTTTGTTCCTCAAACCAACAGTCAAAGTAATCCCTTTCTGTCTAGTTCATGTTTTGAAGTTTTCTTCATTAATGTTAAACATTAAAAGTTACATTTTGCAGCATGACAGCAGCTGTCTGCAGCTGTCTAGTGTGTTAACTCTAATACTCCAAAGTTCATGGGCAAAGCAGATAGAAGTAAATTCTCGTTTATGAAATACATGCCTTATGTACAGCTGTATGTGATGAGTATCAGCCAGTAGGTTTAGTTTAACGTCTGGGATCATGCATTAAGGTCTATGTTGACTGTACACAAGTGGTTTCAGCTGGAAAGTTTGCCTGGGGATAAAGAAAGAACCAACCACCTGGGCTTGTCTTCATTTCATCTTGTGAGAGTAACCATATACCATTAGTTACTACATACATTTGTTACATACAAATATGTTGGGAAGGTTGCAGCTCAGCCTCTTTTCTCTTTCCAGTGATTATGAATACCTTCGTGAACACTTCCGCGAAAAGCACTTCCTTTGTGAAGAGGGACGGTGCAGCACAGAACAGTTTACCCATGCCTTCCGCACCGAAATAGATTATAAAGCGCACAAAACGGCCTGCCACAGCAAGAACAGGGCAGAGGCCAGGCAGAACCGGCAGATAGACCTTCAGTTTAACTATGCTCCTAGGCACCAGAGGAGGAATGAGGGTAAGTGTGGTCGTGGGATGAGGTGGACAGAAACATATTCATTCTTACTGCTTTGAGGGTTTTCAGGAACATCTGGTGAACATTTCCTAGCCAGGAAGAAATTCTTTACAGAGAGGGTGGGCAAGCCCTGGAACAGGACCCTGAGAGGTTGTTGAGTTTGTCCTTTAAGACATCCAGAACTTGACCAGACAGAGCCCTGGGCAACCTAATGTAGTTCCAGAGTTGGCCTTGCTTTGAGTGAGGGGATGGAGCAGATGACATCCAGAGATCTCTTCCAACCTGAATTGCTTTACAATTTTTTTTCCCCATGTGTGGATTTAATGATGATAAATCAGGAAAATTGCTGACTTTCTTCTCCAATTTGTAATTACACGAATGACTTATATTACAGTTAATATGAAGTAGTGATGAAGGCGGAGCATGAGACCAGGGTAGCATATCTACTTAGGAGTACAGAGATCAACATACACATGAACTTTTCTTCTGTGTGGAACTGTATGTAGAGAGATCTGTGCATAAAACCAAAATTGTTCAAAACTCACATCACAGGTTACAATACATGGAATCCATATACTGCAGAATATATTTTAATGTAGCAATCCTGAAGGTTATATAGACTACTTAATCATCAGAAAGAAATCAAGATAGATTTGTTTGTACTAGTATATTTTAGCTTTTTTCAGGCATGGTGTGATGCCCAGATTAGAGAAATAACTTTGAGAGTGATCAACCATCCCTCCTGTTTAGGTGTTATAGGTGGAGAGGACTATGAAGAAGTTGACAGGTATAACAGGCAAGGGAGGTCAGGTAGATTGGGCGGCCGAGGAAGTCAGCAAAACAGAAGAGGCAGCTGGAGATATAAGAGGTGAGTAGCACAACATTTTGTGGATTTTTATTGCTGCTTAGTGTTGTTTTTTACTTACCAATTAACAATGTTTTGGTGGACCAGTAGGAAGGAAGTGGGTACAAGATTTGGAAGCCTCCATAGTGAATCCTTGAGAGTAGAACTAGCTTTCAGTCTCAGCCTGTGTGCTGAGTACCCGCTTGGTCAAAATGAAATTGTATTGTGTGAAGTTTCAGCTCTCTGTAGTTGACACTGGAAGCAAACAATGTGATCTTCAACTTGTGGGTTAAGTACTCGGAATCCTAAATTAATTTCAGCAACTGTTTTTATGCTAACTTTTCTAAATAGGATTTTCTGAAGTAAGTGACAAGTGTTTGCAGGTTTAATGGACTTTTTGGTCTGGGTAGTCCTGAAGTTCCTATTCTAAGGACCATGCTTTTCATTGAACTAACAGATCTCTGTGTGGCCAGACTGAGTGCTTTGGAAAAAGAAGAGGGTTAAGTATTGAAATGAAATTTTGCATTTATATGTCTCTTCATCCACACAAGACCTGAGCGCTTTATACATACTGCACATCTATTTTTCTTCTGTTTCTTGCTGGACGGTCAGCTAGTTCATTACTGGTGATTTCACTGGGGGAAAAGTCCATCTCTAAACACTTATATGTTGGTGTCGCATGTGGATTGTGCATGTGTTGAGAGTTCATGACAAACCATGTTTCAAAGAATTACTGTGGCCTACAAGTATGATTTCATACGTTTGAAAATGAGTGGGAGAGACAGGTGTCCCCATGCATCCTTGGTACTGTCTCTCCCAGTTCACCCCGGTTTCTTCTGGCCTGGATTGTTATTACCACATGTAGAACTTGCAAATCCAGGAGGTGAATGTTGCCTGTCTCACCAGCTGGCGCCAGGGTGTTTTGGAGTAGTGGGTTTGTTTTAGCCTTCTCAGCAGGTGGCAGCACAAGATCAGGGACAATCATCGGAGCTGACACCGGAGAGGTGAGAGCTGGAGTGAGACAAAGATGCTCGGTAATCCTTACTGTTTGACCAAGAAAATCTGCCCTGTCCTGTAGGGAAGAAGAAGATAGAGACGTTGCAGCAGCAGTCAGGGCATCTGTAGCAGCTAAACGGCAAGAGGAGAAAAAACACATAGAAGACAAAGAGGACAGCAGCAGTAGAGGTAAAAAGGAGGACTTGAGGGATTCTGAAGTGCTCAGCTCCAAACGTGTGCCAAAGTCTTCAAACGATGCTACAGGTTAGTGTTGAACGTGTTCTGCAGCTGCAGGCAGGCACGATAGCTGTGGAGATCAGCCTGGCAAAAGTGGGGATTGCCATGTGTTGTTCTCAAAAGCTGGTGGATGTGGATAGAGCTATGCAGAATCGTAATCTAGCAACACGGATTTGCAGTGAAATGTGTCCGAGTGGGCTGGGATTCCTGCAGTAGGTTATACTTGAAATGGAGCTGGGTAGAAATATCGAATGCAATTAATGTATGAGAGTACGTGTGATGTTCCATCCAAATCAATATAATCTAAAAATGTGCCATTTCCTACTCTAACATGTAAGAACTGATTTATTGTGATGCTTGAGCTGAGTTTCCCCTTTTTTGAGAACAAGTTATTCCCAGTAAAAGTTTATAATTGGTGAAAGCAAACCTTTTAACTGTTTTGACCCAGGTCCAGTTTGGGGCAAATAAATATGATGCAGTGGTGTTTTGATATTACTGTTGCTCCAAATCCATTTTCCACTGTTCTATTGCTCCTACAACAGGATTCCCACTTAGAGATTATATGTTTTCATTATGAACTGAGAGCTGCTGAGAATTCTGTTTGGTTAATGGGTACAGCTCAGCTGGGGATGACAGGCAAGGTTATCTCCCCCAGTTGCCTGCCCGGCTTTTGCTGCACGCATGTCAAAGCTGTTATCAATCTGTCCCTGAATTGCTGCAGTCCGCAGCACTGGATTTGGATTTTAAAGCAAATCTAAATTAGGAATGAGTTATGTTTCAATGCAAAATGACTGCCCAGGAGCTAATTGCTGGGCGGCTTGGGCATCTGTGCAGCAGAGGTGTGATGGACAGCTCAGAGGAGCAGCTTTCCAAGAGGAGCATCAGCATACCGCAGTCAGAACACTGAGACTCTCACGAGCATCCTGACCCTCGGCAGGCAGTTGAGTGCTAACCTCTGGCAGAAGCATGGAGCAGATGGCTGGGGGCATTGGCATCTCAGTCTCTAGAGGGTTCCCTCACAAAGTACTTATCAACCAATGTTTTGCTCGTGTTAAGTATCATGAATTTCCCACATGCTACAGCCAGTACACGATGACATAATGGTGAATGCAGTTAATTGAAGGAAATAGTGATGCATGGATTTAAATTGTCCTTTTGGAATGTCACAGTTAATGACATCATCAGCTGCTGAAAATAGGACTTGTTAATGCTGCTGTCATGTTCATTGATAGCTTCCACTCTGAAATGAATGGATTTTAGTTGAAAACATTTCTTTGCTCTTTTTGTCAATACTCCAAAAGAAGCAGCTGCTAACGGTGCTTTAAGCCAAGATGACTTTCCAGCAATTGGTTCAGCAGTGGGACCTCTACAAGGGTAAGTTTGTGCAAGGCTGCAGCAATGAGAAAGCAGATTTAGAAACTTACTTATGTTCTGCCTTTCTGGAGAAAATAATGTTACAGATGACAAACTACAAATGCTTCCCCCCTGCCCTGGCCCCCTTCTGCCTCAAGCTGTTTTTGTGCTAGTCACCTGCATGAACGGCATCAGTTGTTGCTACAGTTCATGGCTTCATCTTTTGGTGGTGCAATTTCAGGGAAGTTCTCAATATTCTCTGTTCCAGCTATTTTTAACTTGATAGCTTACCTTGAAGGAGCTGTATACTGCGAGTTTTAAAATTCATCATCTCCTGGAATCAGTGATGGTTAGAATAGTGTCTTTGCAGGATGTGGCAGTTCGAATGTGCCTGTGCGTGCAGCTCTGGTCAAGGTGGGGTGTACTAAGACAGTACTGATAACACGGCAGGGCTGTAGTGTGACTTCTTTGAGGAGACCCATTCCAGGCACAGTTTACAAGCCTGAGTGCATTTGCATCCTGTTAAGTTCGGTCAGTTATGCCACCCTAAGTGATAGTTGGATGAAGAATGCAGACAGGTGTGGAGCTCATTCTGCCTGTTGGAGTTGTGCTGCCTCTGCAGCACCGGTGTAACTGGGTGTGCTTTTCCTTTCTCACAGCTCTGCCCAGCTAGCAGCGGTTAAGCTTAAAGAAGAAGATTTCCCAAGCTTGTCGTCCTCTGCAGCACCCACCATCTCTTCTGGGATGTCTTTGACATATACAGCGACTGCAAAAAAAACAGCTTTTCAAGAGGAGGATTTTCCAGCTCTGGTGTCCAAAATGAGGCCTAACAACAAAACAGTAACTAACATCACATCTGCATGGAACAATGGTTCCAGTAAAAATGTGGTCAAAGCCATTAGCAACCCCTGCGTAAACCAGATAGCCAAAAAAACGTCCTCCTTGAATAACACTAAGGGCAGTAAGAAGAGCAATAAACTCTCTCAGTCAGACGATGAAGACAGCGGTAGTGGCTTGACAACCCAGGAGATCAGAAACACGCCGACAATGTTTGATGTATCGTCCTTGCTAGCAGCCTCTACCTCACAAACTTTTACAAAAGTGAGCAAGAAAAAGAAGATGGGGGTTGAGAAGCAGAGACCGTCATCCCCGCACCCGTTACAGGAGACATCGTTTCCCAGGCCATCAACTGAAAAGCCGCCAGAAGGCGAGCAGACATCAAATGCATCCTCTACTCTTCACGCCCCTGATAGATCTGCAGCTGTCATGAATGGTCATTCGGAAAAATCATTAGTGATCTGTAGTACACCCAAAGAGCCCCCTGGCCTTAAAAAGCCCACAGTGACTAACAAATGCCCTTTACCTCAGGAAGACTTCCCAGCTCTTGGGAGCTCAGGATCAGCTAGAATGCCCCCACCACCAGGTAAGCACTGCAGGGCAAGGCCAGCTTTGCTTGGCTGTAGCTTAGAGAAATGTGGCATGTGGATGAGATGTATAAACTGCTCCTTCTGGCTCTCATGTGAAGAGCAGTTCTGCCACCACGTGCTAGGTTAGCCTTTGAAGTTTAAAAAGGCAGTCTGGGTGACATGGATGGGCTTGAATGTCCTCTGTGAAACATGGTTGAAGCGGTGGCAATGTTGGGATGCCTCTGCTCCATGCAGCTGCAGGTGTCTGCTCGCTGGGGGTAACTCGCTGATGAGCAGCCGGTCTTTACCTGTCACTGCTTTTCCGATGAGTCATGTCTGACATGTATGTGTGCTTTTGTGCTTTAAGACCTAATTTGGAAGCCCCTGCGGGCAAAGGGAATCTCTTTAGCCGAGACCTGTGCCTGTTGGTACTTGTCAGTTGGCTTGCTTGGTCACTTTCGTTCTGCATTTGCAGAGATTTAACGCCCTTGCTTTTAGTGGTGCCATAATCTTGTAAAACTGGAGTAACGTAGCAACAAATGTGACTGACAGTGGTTTTAATGAAAGTAGAATCGCATCAGGAGATGCTTGCATAGCTGTTTTGTTCGTGCTGCTCTGCAGATATTGCTCGGTGGAGTATGCTAGAACATGCGATGCCTAGTGCTGTTGTGACTTCTGAAGTGATTTCTGTTCACTTTAATAATGTAAAAGTGTTTTTCATCGTGAGTTTGAGTGGATTTTTAAAAATTATTTTCTTTTGAAAAAGTAAATTAATAATTAAAGCACTTTCTCTGTAGAGTAACATCAGCCACTATGAAGTGCTTTTTGACCTAGCAGTTAAGGCAACAGATCTCCACGTCTCTAATTTTTAGGTTTTTTCCAATATAGTGATGTCTGCACTGCTGACTCTACTTCCTAGTGCTTCTGGAGAGTACGTCAGACCACTGGTGTTAATTTTAGATGGTGGCATGTGGGTGCCACAGATACGTGCTCTAACTTGCTGCCCGTTCTCTGCTTTCATTTAGGCTTTAACACTGTGGTGCTATTAAAGAGTCCTCCTCCGCCCCCGGGACTGTCGGTGCCTGTTAGTAAACCCCCTCCAGGTTTTGCTGTTATTCCATCCACCAATATCTCTGAACCTGTCACTACATCTTTGAAAGAGTAAGTAAAAGTCCTTCGAGTTAAAGTTACTTTACACATCACGTCTCAGTTATGTCGTATGGGCTTCAAACAACGCATGAAATACTCTGAGGGGATTATTCTAAACAGGTGCCGCCGCAGAGGCCAGCCACTTAATGATTCCCACTGGGGAGTCCCGTGGCTATTGTGGGCTGGATCCAGGAGAGTTGTGTAAAAGAAAGTACAGGCATTGTGTAGATGCAAGTCTGAGGAAATGAAAACCTGTGCAGTGTGGCAGCTCAGATTTTTGTCTTTTCTAGATTTATTTGAAAATCTGCAGCTCCAACATAGTTCTTAACCTTTCTATTGATTCTGTCTGAGTCCCAGAAGCAAGGCGCTGAAGCGTGTTTTCCTTGGTGACCTCTGAATGCCTTTATTGCTCTGACCTTTCCAGTAGCTGGTCTCTGGTCAGTCCCCTTCTGGGCTAGAGAGATGAGTTTATAGGAAAAGGGGGGGGGGGGGGAAATTTGTGTAAGTTTAATACAGACGTCTGTATTAATCTGCTCAGTTTTCTTTGTGGTGCAGTCTTTGTTGCTCATGTCTTTTTAGTAAACCTGGCTTACAAAATGGCTAGTCAAGATGACGTTAAACTTGTATTTTAAATATTCCGTCTAGGTAAAGCTGGAATCTGATACAGTAATCCCACAGGACGCATTTCATCGTCCTGTCAAGATAGCTATGTGCTGCTTATAGTAGTTGCATGTGTAGCTGGGTGGAGAAAGGGAGTGCATCCTATAGAACAGCCATATAATGTATATCCCGCAGCATCTTTGTGTAACACGAAGCAGTGTCAAAGTCACTTTTGGTCTTTTCAAATGCAGGCCAAAATCCTGTCATGGATCGTACTTGATACCCGAAAACTTTCAGCAAAGGAACATTCAGTTAATACAATCTATTAAAGAATTTCTTCAAAGCGATGAGTCCAAGTTCAATAAATTTAAAACTCATTCTGGACAATTCAGACAGGTGAGTGGGCAAGAATCTTCAGATTCCTGGAACCTTCCTCTCTGGGAGAAAGTGAATCCCAGTGAGATTTTTTTTTTTCTTAATATAAATTTTTCTAATTTATTCCAATTTTCTTTTCACGGAAGGGTCTGATTTCTGCAGCACAGTATTACAAAAGTTGCCGAGAACTGCTTGGAGATAACTTCAAGAAAATTTTTAATGAGTTGTTGGTGTTGTTGCCGGACACAGTTAAGCAACAAGAACTGCTTTCTGCTCACAACGATTTCAGAATCAAAGAAAAACAGAGCTCAAACAAACCCAAAAAGAACAAAAAGAATGTTTGGCAGACAGACTCCAACTCTGATCTCGACTGCTATATCTGCCCAACGTGTAAGCAAGTACTAACTCAGCAGGACGTTGTCACCCATAAAGCTTTGCATATTGAGGATGAGGAGTTCCCTTCCTTACAAGCAATCAGCAGAATCATCAGTTAGCTTTCCTGAAAACCAATAAAACAGTCTCTGTCTATGAATATGCACTTTTTGGAATGAGGTTTGGCAGTGTAGTGTGGCTGAGAGCCGGTGCCGGTTGAGTAGTCAGGTAACTGTTAGAGAGCCCTCTCAGTGCTGTTCATAAATACTGTGCAAAGGGATCACTGGACTGCGCCGTAGCTAACGAACATCCAAAGTCTGAGCTTCCGAAACGCCTGAGTAGAATTAGGCTGAAATCGCAGGGTGGGCAGGCAGGGGGCCACCTTTCTCCTGTAACATGCAATAGCTGAGGAAAATACTTTCTGATCTGAAGACTGACAGGGGACACAATAGGGGAATAAGCATCTGGTTTGGGTTTTTTCTTTCTTTTTTTGGGGGGTGGGGGAAGATTATGAATCACTGAAATGAACGGAGGCAAAAGTGGCTTCCTTTATAATATTCTGATATTTTTTTTTTTGTGCTATTTCGGTGACCGCGAAGATCACAGTAGTCAGGGGTACAAAGGTGCAGAAAAGGAAAAGATGCTACTCAGTGGTGAGTAAGACCATTACAGCTGCATCTGTGTACACATTGGGCTGCTCATATAGCAAAGAGTATTCCTGTCTGAAAATGGAATTAATTCTACTACTTGAAGAATTGGACTGATCTGTGTGATGAGTTGAACGTGAGATTTGAAGTTGCCTCTGACCTTTTATGTAACATGTTCTTTGAAGAAACTTATTTTGTAGCACTGCATGTAGAATAATAACGTTAAGGCTTTACTTTCTGTAAAGCACACTTCACAGTAATTTTATTTAATGACTGCCATGTTTCTAATTTCTTGGATGTATTAATGGTGGTAGCTCCAAAGGACAGCATATTGGGACATTAAATGCTGCTGATCACTGACCATGTTTATCTGCAGTGCCTTTAAGTGCATTTATCTGTTTACGGCGGTCTGCACTAACAAGGACAATTTAAGACTGTACGGAGCGTTTACATCCTGTACCTCCCTTGGTGATACCAGTCTGAAGTAGCTTTGCTTATGTTGCTTGGCATCTCTAAATTCCACCTCTCGGAGCCAAGAGGGGAATCTATCCATCGTTTGAAGTAACTCCTCCAGCAGCAGCTATGACGTGATGGAGTGACAAGAGTCCTCCCTGCAGTGCACTTTCATGGCTGTAATTTGGTGTCTGACTCTCTCCCATCCCGGCAGACCAGGTTTAGTTATTTTTAACATGCAAGAATAAAGTTGAAATTAATTTATGTAATTTTTAGTGACAAAACGCTGCTTTTATATAAGCATCATTTCTATGAAATTGAGCTCAGAGTATTACTGAAGAGCTAGTCCTGGCTACAGAAAGTTTCCCTTGCCTTATACTTTTTATTTTTGCTTGCTGTCAGGCTGCAAAGTGCTTTTGGTTTCTTTTCCAAATAATTAAGACTGTTTTGAATACCTGAAAGTAGTTGCATTCAGCACAGGGGCCAGGCTGCACACCCTGAAACGGGGATGGGGGAGGATTATTTGGCTGCATGGCTGATGATAAAATGCATGAATACGCGACAAGTAGCGACACGTCTGTGTTGCTGCTCCGAGCTGGGTTCCTCTCGAGCAGAGCGGGGCACAGCGCCCCTGACACTACCGTGACACAACCGACTGCAGCGGCGCTTCGGTTCGATGCCAGCTGCCCCCAACCCTGCTGGTCAGCGACGGATCTCCGGTGTCACCTCTTCTCCCTCTCTCTTCCTTTGGTTTGTCAAGTTCAGAGGAAATGAAATGCGTGTTCTCTGCAGGAGAATCTTCCCTCGATTCTTTCAGTTAATTTCTTCTGTGTTGGCAGATACGTAGTTCCCACCGGCCGGGTGCTGCTGTAAGTTTCCTCGAGGCGATCGATCTCTTTGGCCTGATGATGCAGTTTCCTTGTGCTCACCTGATTAAATAAAGTATTACCAAATTTTTTTCAGGCCGCTTCTATTCATTTTTAACTCTTTATTGAAAATAAGTTGCAGTTGGTACATGGACACTGAAAATACATAATCACAGATTGTTCTCTCAAAAGATATTTTTATATATATAATATATACAAAAGTTGTAAACATTTTTAACTTATTTCCATACACAGTCCACTTTATACTACAATGCACATAAGGTTAGTGACAACTGCAACTCTTCAAAGCGGTCTGCTTATACAGAGGTATCTGCAAAAAAACTTAAATTTGCAAACACATTTGGTATCGGTTTGATATTAAAACTCTTAAAGAATCTGAGGTTTAAATGCATATTGCAACAAAATACAGGCAGCTGAACTTGGGTTTCAAGTTGATACAGCGAGGGCTGTTTCTGAGCCTCACTGGTGGGGGGAGAGGGTCTTCTGACACACGCAGCTTCAGGACGCTATCTGGAAACGTGCTAGGGGCGAGCCAGAGCGGAACGAGACCCATCCGCCCTCCCCAGCACGCTCTGGGAAAACAAAGGCTGAAAGGAAGCTTGCAAATCTATACGGTAGCTTTTATGGAGAGAAATACTGATCCCACAAAAGTAATGATGTGATTTACTAATGAACGGACAACGACCACAGTTAGCTTAAAGTGACCTCATAGCTGCAGCAGGCAGAACTAAGGAAGAGCCAGCCATCCGCCATTTTGGGGGTTGGTTGCGGAGGGAGAAGGGTACGAGTTACCCCTGTAAGGATCTGCTGGTCGGCAGAAGTGGAAAAGAAATGCCATAGTTGTCACTTGCTGCTGTAGCACGAACTGATGGGAAACTCATCCTACAACGTGTCGAGGCAGAACAGCCAGTGAAACCCCAGCTGCTCGTAGATGTAACTTAAAGGGAGGGGTCTGCTCAAACTGCGTGAGATACGGAAGCGTGTAACGGGGGGAGGTCTTTTTTACTAAGTGTCAGTTAAGCAAAACTTCCACTTTTCTAGGAATAGCTTAAAATGTTGGAAAAAAAAGTCCAATTTTTTTCAAGTCTTTTAATATGCTTAAAACAAATATGCAAAACCCGTGATGTGGTTAACTTCAGTGCTGAGAAATATCTATGTTGTCGCAACAGAACCTCCTGGAGCAAGGTGATTTGGTAGAACACATCTCCAGGAAAGGTCCAGGATTGTTTGAATTCTATTCTGTACACCCAAATTCAGTGCTAACACTACGCAGAAGTTTTCGGCATGCTAGTCTGAGAGCGGCACAGTCCTGCCTTCTGCGAGCTCGCGTTAGCTGCTGGGCTTCTGAGATCTCCAGGAGAACAGAGGCTATATTAAACAGCTTGCGAGGACGGCATGGGGGTAGCAGCTGGCATGGCGCAAATTCACAGCACAATCCTGGCATGCTTTTAGGACGTGGCCTGGCCGGTTACAAGGAAAGCTGCTAGTGCTACTGTGCCACAGCGAATGCGCCGGGAGGAAGAAAAAGTGGGAGAAAGAAGTACAAGGATTGATGTTACAAATACTTGAACCCCAAATAATATGCTACAGTTATTACATCAATGGATCTAATTCTCTAACCATAAGCCCGTAAGGTTATATTTAGTTACAGTCCATACCTGTATACACTAGTCTGCCTGACGAGTCACGGACACGCCAGTGTGCTACGACAGTTAATGCACGGCACTACTGACACTGAACGGCTAGCGGGGACGCTGCGGGGGCTTGCAAAGAAAGAGGATTTCGTACAGCGGGTAGGCACGTGGCATCGCTGGCCAGGCTGGGGGCCGGCGTCTCACCCTGCCTTTAAGCACGTTTTAATTCAGCAGGGCCTCGGCAGCTGCCAGCCCATGCTGCCGTGGGGTCAGGGAGCTACACAGGCGTTCGGCAACGGCCTCGCCAATAAACCAGAAAATGGTTTTTGTTCAAGGTGGGCAAACGCTCTTTCCAAGGCATGTGTGTCTTTTAGGTGTTGCGGTATCGCATTAATTACAGCTTGTCCCGTCCTGCCTGGCTGACACAGCCTCGGCGGGGCGACCATGTACATAAACTCATTGCTGTTGCCTGGAAAAAATGCACCAGTTGTGGGCTGCCTGCCCGTACGTGCTGCCTGCCTCTGCAGACCCGGTCCTTCCCAGTGCCACCCCGGCGGGGACGTCCTCCCCTCCACCGACAGGGACTACGGCAGATTTTTGGTGGCAGAGGGAGGAGGGTTGAGATTCCTTGAGGTGCCTGTTGGTGTGGCTGGACATGTTATTCCCGGCTCCGGTTTAATCAAGGAGCAATCTGTTCTGCCTTCCTGCTGCCAGGAAGCCTCTTGGGCGCCCAAGCCCCTTCTCCTCCTCCTCTCCTGCCCAGCAAAACACAGCCAGGTCCTTGCACGCTCACTGTGCCGACTGCAAGTTAAAGGTAACACTGACTTTTGGGGTGCTGTGAAAAGCCGCTGACCTTGAGAAGAACAACGGTGCTTCGGCCGGGGGCTGAAGTCGTCCCCATTTCACCGTTGCTGCTCTCAAGGTCGGGGCTGGCGTGAGAGCATGCGTGTGCGTGTGTGTCCCTTCTGCGTCCCACCGCCGGCGGGTGGGAGGGTGGGGAGGAAAGAAAGGCAATGCAGGCCTCGGTGCGTACATTCAGATGTTGTAATATTCAGCATGGTTACACCAGGGGTCAGGACACGTCCCGCAGTCAGACAGAGCTTTAGTTCTTTACGGTTACAAGGAAACTCTGGAACACTTATATAGTTAGAAAAAATACAATGTACTGAACAAACATTATCTCACATACAATCAATTTAAACATTTAAATTGATTATAATTTTGCTAAAATATTAACACAAGCACTGTTTGTGCTGCTAAAATTTCAGTGTTCCCTCTAAGGAAAATATTGCTACAGTTCTACCGTACCCTGTATTAAAATCCTTTGCCCTTTTTTTTTCCCCCAGCAAGACTGACTCTGGAAAAATCGCAAGGGTCATGTAATTAATTTAGGCTTATGCCATACTGGGGTTTGGGTGTCCCTGGTCTACTTAATGCAAGGATGTCTCACTGTTCACTAAGCCCTGCTGGCACAAGCCACTGCCAGATGCCCCTCAGTCACCTCTTCCTTGCTCCTTGCATTAGCCAAGCAAGTGACACCTCCGATAAAGCAGTGCAGCATCCTCCTGCTCGTGCTCCTGCCTCCGCCGCCGCTGCGGGCAGCAGGGCCAGGCAGCGGGGCTGAGCGCTGCCTACCCTGAAAGTGCTGGGACCTCAAAGTGGGTGCAAAGGTGTCCAGAGGGAGAGAGGTCTTCTCTGCTGTCGCTGCTGGGAAAGCCCGTGGTGGGGATGGCGACGGGACACCAGGTCTTGGTACCACTGCATGTGGCCACGCTGTGTGGGGAGGCTGCAGTGGCGCAGGAGAAGTGTCCGAGTTGGGAAACGCTGTCTGAAAAATCCCTGCGCAGCTCCAGTGGCTCTGGTGCTGCCAGGCGAGCAGGAGGAGCTCAGCTCCAGCCAAGCAAGCCTTCACTGCAAATGCACATTTTAACCCGGCCTGAATAGTAGGGGATTCAAGTAACGCATTTTGTCACTGATAATGACTGCTCAGGATGAGATTTGCTGCTTATTAATTAATGCATTTATTTGCAATTTAGCAGCAGAAATGAGCGTGTTAATGATGACAAAAAAACTGCTGGGTGTTTTTGCTACAAGAAGAGCTGGGGCAGTCCGGTAACTATTGCTTGTCACGAGGTCAGAAGGCAGCACGCAACTTTTGCTGGCATAAACCAGCGAGGCAAAACCCGGGCTCACCAGGAGCCGGGGGCCTCTAAGGATGGAGCTGCCACCGAGGTGGTTGGGAATTCAAGTTTCAGCTCCTTTGCTCAGTTCTTAGTGACAAATAGCTCAGATCACAGCCACCGCGCAGGCAGAGAGGCAGGGAAAGCAGGCAGGTTGCTGACAAGGATCTACTGGATTTCGCACACTGAGTTGTTTTTGACAAGGCAGGAATTTTGCAGCTGAAAACCAAAACTCAGCCTCTTTCCCAGGCATTTTTCATTCACTCTCTTCTCCCACTATTTGCAAACAGGGGGCCGTGTGCCCCCACATGATGGACTTCAGTGGCCTGTAAAGTCTTTCCAATTCTCTGCCTGAATTCCTCATTTCTAGAGACCGCAGGGTAAATGTATGTTCACCCCTGAGGTTCTGCTGCAGCTGATGGCAGATGGTGGCTGCTCCCAGGATAAAAATACAGTTCAAAGCCACTCCTAGTTGATTTGGACTTTTGAGTCACTGACACCCCCCCCACTTTTGTGTTGGTAACTCTGGGTTTGAGCGTGAGTAAGTGTTCAGTGTTGCCAACCAGAAACTTTGTAAATTTGCAAACTTTCCTAACCCCTCGATGAAGTGGAACTGCAACGCGCCGTATTGTCCGCTGATAAAATGCTATTCCTAATTAGCAGCCAACTATTGCTGAACTGGTTTCCAGTTTCAAACAGTAACTTTTTACATCCTCAATCAGAACCATGTTGAAGCGTAGAAGCAATTTGGATATTCAACACAAACCCCAACCCGCTGTGCCCCCCCATGCCGCTTGCATCCTAAGCTAAGTTTTAAACACCTGTTTGGATTTCTTTTTTTTTTTTTGTACAGTAAATATATACAAATAAAAGTAACACAGACACCGCTATTTCTTTGTGAATTTGGCACCTTCCGTGGAACATGTACAGGAAAGCTCTGTAGCGGCACGGGGCCAATCTCCCCAGCGCCACCCACCCACCCTCGCCACCATGAGACCGATTCTGTGTTAGCTCTGGAAGAACGAGATAAATAGCAACTCCTCAGCTACTGCATTTTCTAACAGGAAAAGGTATTCTGGGCTTTCCCAGGCACTCAGCAGAGCCCAACGCCGATTGCCCGGTGTCAAGCCTCAGAGAGGGCATTTATTCATCTTTCGTCACGTGTAGGTGATGTGGTAGCAACCTTCCTTCCTTCTGACTTAGAGGGAACACTGCTTTTATAAAACCCTTGGACAGGTAAGACAAGAACCAATACCACTGTACAGAATTCACTGCACAACTAGCTAATAGTAAGGAACCCAGCACTGACTTGCCACATTAAGGAAATGGGACTGAATACATTTGCAATCAACCGGTTAAGTGTACTGCACCGTAGGACTCGGTCTGTTGGTACACGGCCCTCGCCCCTCAGTACGCTGGCACTTGGTAACCTTTCGGGTTGGCATCTAAGGTTTCGGTGAAGGGGGGGCTCTGGTAGGTCTCTGTGCTCTCGATGCCGCTGCCGGTGGGGTAGCCGGGGTACGCCGCGTTGGGGTCGGTGGGGAACTGATCAGTGGCAAAGAGCGACATGTCCGTCCCCAGGCGGTATCTCTGCAGTGCCTTCACCGCCAGTGCGACCTGCCCCAGGATGGAGGAGGGTTAGGGGGGGATGGCAACACCGCAGCCAGGACCCCACATTCCCCCAGGACCCCACATCCCCCCACAACCTCGCATCCCCCCACAACCTCGCATCCCCCCAGCTTGCTGCAAAGCACCGAGCACACCACAGCATCCCAGGCGGCTGCTGCCCCTGCTCCGTTAAAGCTGAGAGCTAAAGCAACCCTGAACCACAACCCCTAATGCTAAAGATGCCATTTCTATGTGACTGGATGACCCCCAAATCTCTGCCTAGGGTGGGGGTTGCAGCCTGGGCTCAGGTCCCTGGCCATGCAGATTTGGCACCATTGGCACTAATAAACCAATCATCT
This sequence comes from Nipponia nippon, assembly GCF_047370975.1. Classification (NCBI taxonomy): domain Eukaryota; kingdom Metazoa; phylum Chordata; class Aves; order Pelecaniformes; family Threskiornithidae; genus Nipponia; species Nipponia nippon. Next base: position 17,337,866 of record NW_028262369.1, on the reverse strand, counting down.
GCTGCGGGGAGGGAAAGCTGCTGAGTCCCGGGCCAGCAAAATAGGTCAGTTCTGCCGAGACTTCTTCACTCTCTTCCAGGTTGCCAGTATTCAGGCCGCAAACCATGGGGAATGCGGGTGGCAGAGATGTGAGTGCACCACGCTTGCTCTTATTTCAGGAGGTTTCATTAACAATTCAATTAGTTTATAAATGACAGGCTCAGGGGGGAAAAAAAACACCCACAGACACTGAGAATGGCTTCCCAACCACCGCCCAGTGCCTGCTCCCCAGCGCTGGTTGTGTGCCCATCAAGCAGAGCACCTGGGTTTATTAATGGTACCAGCGGAGGGGCTGCCGGTGCAACCCTACAGCCCAGCAAGCCTCTGTGCCGGTGGTGAGGGACTGGTGTCCCCACTGTCCTCCCTGGGGTGGGAGCAGATGCTGACGGGACAGGGGAGAGCATCCCGCCCAGCTCGCTTCCCTGGCGGCTGCATTAAACGGGCAGTCTGGCAATACAGCAATGGAGAAGAGCTGTAAGGGAGCTGGGATTAAAAGAGATTTACTTGGATAACAGTAGAGCAGGGAGCAGTTAAACTGGTGAGTAACTGGAGCCAGGCCTGCTGCTGGAAAGCCTCAGACTGTCTTTTGCCCCAGTTCTTTAAAGGCAATATGGAATTACTGCACATCTTGGGTGCTCTGTGCCTGTGAAAAGCCGGAGGAGGGGTGGAGGTGACGCAGGGGCCATCCCTGCTTCTCCATGCGTAGCCTCTGGAGCAGGAGCCCCCTGAGTGGCGCAGGCACCCCCAGGTACATGCGGGGTCCAGCAGCTGTAGGCAAGGGGCCCCATGGGGTTTGGCACACCCCTGGCAGATGTCCCTCTGCCACTGTGCCCAGAGATGCATAAAGCCTAGAAGCAGGAGCAAAGGGGGTTTCTGCAAGCCTCTGCCTCTGGGGTGGGCAGCAGAGGAGCCAGCCTGGCTTTCCCAGAGGGTGAGCTGATGAGCCTGAGAGCTCCCAAAATCCCCCTGCCATCCCATGAGACTGGCTCATTGCGGTGATCCACTCCTGAGGACTCGTTTGCTTCCAATCAAGCCGCTCCCAGGGGTCTAACGAGGCCCTGAAATGAGGGCAGCTCATGGCTGGCAACACGTTTTCAATGGGAACGCAACTTTCCAGCCTCAGAAGGGGAAGTCTGGAATTCCCCATCAAGAGGGGACGAGAGCTGATGCTTCCTCAGTAAGAAACCACAAGTTTCATCTCTATTTGGAAGGACCGCAAGTTTCCTCAGTACAGCCCCTTGCTGCCCACCAGGATTCACTTCTCCAAACGGTGCCCCAGATTCTTCCTCCCAGCTCAGCGCTGAGCCCAGGGCAGGTTTCATTTCTCCTCTCCCCACCTTAGCTCCAAAGCTGAACTCACCCAGACGATGATGGAGAAGAAGGAGAAGGTGATTGCTGCCCGGGCAGCGTCTGCTCCTTGTGAAACCCCTCTGCTCATTGTCGTCCGCTGCCACTGGTTTGCTAGGAAGCAGAAGGCTACAAACCACAGGAAGGACACGAAACCTGAAAGAGAACAGAGCTGGTCAGTGCTGTCCCTGCCCACCGCTGCCTCTGCTGCCAGGACCCCCGTTTGCTGATGCACAAACATGCTGCCATCAATATTTTCAAATAGCAACCGTGATCTTGGGTGCCTTGGCCTGTGCTGTGGCCCAAATGGAGCTATTTTAGAAGAGGCTGATTTGCAATCGCCACAAAAACAGGGATGGAAGGAAGCTTGTAGGGCCACCCAGCATATTGCCTGCCCGAAGTTTAGCTCACCCACATTTCAACCTGATCTCAAAGACCTACAGGGACAGCACAGCCTCTCTGGACACGCAGTCCTCGCAGTCTGTGGGATTTCAGCCTGCTCGCAGGCATCAAGGTGCTAACAACTCATTTCCAGCAACCCAGTGTGTCGCTCCACCATTCCCTCTGTTCCATGGACACCACCGGCTCTTAAAAACTTTGGGCTGGATACTGCAAACCTCACCCAGGAAGAAGAACAGCACCAGGCTGCTCGGCTGATGCAGGAGATGGCTTTACAGCTGTTCTGTGACGGGCTATGCCTTGGTCCTACCCAAGGACACAGTTGGAGAACTTAAAAAAAGGCAAGGAACAATCACCCAGGAATATGGACAGGTTGAGATTAACCCCGCTCTGAACACGGGGATCACAAGTGACCCAGGGATGTCAGTGCATCCCACAAGCGAAGCAAACAAGCAAGTGCTCATCGTGCACCATGCCCAGGGCAGTGATGCAGCAGGGCTGCCCGTGGAGCTGAGAGGCACACGGGCTTCATGTGAGGGATCTCTGCTTGTCCCTGCTGCCCTGCGCTGACTGCGCTCCTGTTCTCAGCCTCTCTGGGCTCTGCGGGATTGAGCAAAAACGCTCTGGTGATTATTCCTTACTGGAACCAAAGCTGGCTGAGCAAGATAGGGCTGCAGCTCCCCTAATTCAATCACCAGCCAACAACACTGACTGATGCCAAGGAGCTCAGAAAATAGTCAAGAAGCAAGCCACAAGCACGCAGTGTACGGAGCAGTGATGCTTTCCAGTGCTGGGAAGAGGAGCTGCATAACCTGAAGCCTTCCATGACGCTGTTTTAAGGGTCTCCAGCTTTCCTGAGGATTCCCAGTGCAAAGGTCCCCCCACGCACCAATTCTGTGTGTCAGTGCACATGGGGACGTTGAGCTACCCAGTATCTTCCAAAGGATGGTTAGCACATCAGTATGAGCAGCCACACTGCCAGTCCCATGGGGCAGCCAGCTGCAAAGCACAGTCTGACTGCAGGGAGAGGAAAGGAGCTTCTTTATTCCCCTTTATCTTGCCAGTTGTTCCTAAGTACGATATAAAATCCACGCATGCATCCATAACCAGAGTGAGAGTTACAGAGCTCATTGCACACCCCGCCTTTAATTCAGAATTTGCTCCTAAATGCAGTTTAAGAAAACGCACTCCTCATCTCCTTCTCTTGCACGATGGGGCCTGGGGCTTCCTGACCAGCGGATGCTTTTGTCTGCCTGGCTGTGCTTGAGCCCTTGAACTGCCCTCAAAGCAACACAAACTCCAGCCAGGATCATCTAGGCTTTCATTTTCCAAATTACAGACTAATACCACAGCCTCATTTTGCTTAATACAGTTAATGCCTGCCACCAAATCTGCCCCAAACCTCTGCATACACATTTTCACTTCCCCTTAGCATGACCACTTGTTGTCAGTGTTAAATGAGACCTCTGGGGCTTATACCTCAAAGGTCATCCTCAGGGACAGAGATGCTTTCTAGACCCCCAACTCTGTTATAATGGGACTTTACCAGCAGCTGGCCCCCCTTGAGGGAAGCAGATCCAATCCCTAAATGTGGACACAGGAAGATGCACACCTGAGATATGGCACTGGCTGCAGCTCGGATTACCAGTAGTGGTCCCCAGGTCTTGGCGCCGGAGATGCTGAACAACATCTCCAGATGTTGCCCTGCTGCAGCGCTCCCACCTCCAGGTACCTGGGGAGCAAATACCATGGCAGCGGGGAGCACTGCCCTCCCGTGCTCGAGAAGCAAGCCTCAGTCAGGAGTTTCTTGCTCAAATAGGCACCTTCCTGGAGACAGCGGTGTTTGGAAGTCAAAACACCAGTGATCAAACATAAGAGCAGTTCCAAACAGGCTAATTCGGAGCCGCACTGTGGGGAGCAGAAGGATGTTCAGGGACAAGCTCTGGGGCCATGCAGGGCTGGCACCAAGGGACACAGGGGCTTTCCAATAGGACTGGGCTGTTTCGCTGGTTTATAGAGGGTGAACTTGTTCTGGAGGACTGTTTCTTTGTTTAACACTCAATTGAGTGCAGTAGGTCCTTCCTCATATGCTCCTGGGCAGGACACTACCACAGAGCATGAGTCACAGCCACGACACGAGGACTACCTGCCAACTAGTGCCACAAAGCCCCATCTATCACTGGTGTCTTCTAAGGGTTTTCAAGAGTTAAAATGACATCATGCACATCTCTGAACGTGCACCGGCTGCGCTGAGTATTGCAGTTACTGGCTTCCTCTGCAACACTGAGATACGCAAGACGCTGACCTTCCCAGTGCTAAAACCATTAGCTTTTTCAGCCAGAAACCTCTAGCTGGGGTCACTTCTGCTGCTACCCGTGTGGAATTCCTGGAGGTTTCGTGACACAGACAAGCCTTTCCCCTCCACATCCAGCTCTGCCTGGATCCTTGAGAAGAAAAAGGATTCCCTCCAGTGCCCTGTGGAAGCGGGAAGGCAGGTATCGCTGCCAATGGGGGAGACAGGGTCAGGCATGGAGAGCATCTCCAGAAACACCAGCCAGGCATTGTTCGAACATCAGACCTCCCAGGGAGCTCTATGGAAACTATTTTTGTTTCTGTACCAGCACTTATTTTCATTTGTGATCATGTTCACCTTCTGCTAGCACTCCTTCAAGATGAGACTTTGCACCTGATAATGTGAATCAGACACGCAGGATTGCAGCTGACTCCCCTCGCTCCTGGCACCTCACCGGGAACACGGCTGTGCCCTCATCCGGCACCCACGGCACCACGTCCCGGTTCCACGGAGGGGCTGGCAGTGCCTGCACCCAGCCTCCGGTGTATTTGCAGCATCAGGTGTAAGTGGGTGTTTTGGAGGTGTCTGTCACTACCCATGAATTTTAAAACCTCACGAAGAGGGCTGAGCTGCCAGTGGTGTGGTGTGGCTACCTGTGCCAGTTCCGACTGCATCTGGAAACAGGCACAGTAGCAGCTCTGCACCCGCCAGGACGCTGGGGAAAAGGAGCACGCCAGGAAGCACTGTAAGAGCCAGTAGATAATTATCGGTTTAGGATCTGCAGACAACAGAGTGCAAACACCAGGAAAGATGCGTTACAGCCATAATTACAGCCTGGTCCCAAGCAAGCGCACATCTATGGGAGCAGCTGTAAGAGCAGATGGAAGAGAAAGTCATAAATGCCATTTGCACAGCACCGTGGCCCTGCCTGCACCCCTGCCTGCACCCCTGCCTGCGCCCCAGCATTATCTCCCAGCCAGCTCAGTGGCTCTGATCTGCCACTGATCTGATACACGAGTCCTTTTTCCATCAAGAGAAAGTAAGTTGTGGGTTAACGCTTTCATTAACTCCCTGCCCCAACCTCCAGAGACAGCAACTGCCAGTCGACATCTGCTTTGCTGGCAGCCGGCATCAGGCTCCTGGGTGACCCAGGCAAAGGGCCAGAAACAACCTGCTTTTCTCACACACACCCCCACACCGCCCGGTTTGCAATGCTTCCTCGTACCCAAGCATGTTCCTCACCCGGTTACCTCCCAGATGCATTTTCGGCTTTTATATTAAGCAATGATGCAGAGATCACATATGGAGAGAAAGGATGAAACAGTTGCAAGGAAAAAGGGGGAAACCAAGCATCTCATCCTTAGTGGGGAGGAAAAAAGAAGGGGACAGCGTAAGACAGTCCCGGGGTGAAGTCTCCAGGGGATATTAACATGGAAGTAGTTAAACAAGGCAAATTACATAGGTCAACTCTGCCTCCTGGCAGGTTCGGTGCCTGAGGCCACTGGGAGCAGTGCAGAGGGGTACGGTGGGCTGCGATCTCTGCAACTGCAGAGGTTCCACGTGCCAACAAAACCCTGCACTTCATCTCTGCTGCGGGATCTGCTTGTATCGAAGCTTATTCTGGGAGCAACCAACTGCCTGGCATTTCCGTGTGAGTGGGTGTACAGGCTATGGCAGTAGGGCTGTAAGAAAGGTTTGGGGCAGCCATAATTTTAGAGAAGGGAAGGCACAGCACTAGGAATGGGATAAAATACACTGGGCAGGAACCCACCCTGGCATCTCCCAGTGAAATGAACCCATTGCTTGTCCATGCAGCAGAAGGGTGCTTTGCACACCGAGCATCCATGCAGCTAATGGCTTGTGCCACTGCTTCAACTGCTGCAGGATTTGGGTGGGAAGGGACCTCCGGGTGCCACGTGTCCAACCTGCCCCTCCAAGCGGGGTCAGATGGGGAAGGGAAGGACCAGACTGAGCAATTGCTCCTGCTGGACCCCAGGGACCTGCACCCTCCCCGGGAGCAAACAGGGCAACTGCATGTCAGCAGCATTTCACGCAATTTGGGCTCAGGAAATGTGAAAAACTGACCTAGGTGGAGATGTGTTTACCTGCAACCATGGACTTTGTTACAAAAGCCCTGGGCAATGCTCCTGTTTATATCAGCACTGAGCTGGATTTCAGCACAGCATTTGCTAGGGTGCCCTGTGGTAAATGATTCGTTAAGCAGGGAAAGCGGGGATTGTACAAGAGCAGCAAGAAAGGTAAGGACCTACTGGGAAGCGTTAACAGAGGCAATGCCAGGCTGGAGGAGAGCTATAGAAGACCGCTCTTTGCAGACCCCGATAGGTGACACTGTGTCGGTCATAGGCTCGCATCCACACAACCTGCATGTAAGTGACTTATTTGTTTTACCAGCAAGGAAGCAGCTTGCCTGTTTTCTACCAAGAAGCCTGCAGAGGAGATGGCCTGAGGGAGCAGGACGTCTCTGCCCAGACACAGGCTGAAGACACGATGCACCTGGAGCACACACAATGACCCAGGGTGATCCTAGGGTGGATTTACCAGCACAGACCTCTGGTGCAATACTGCAGCCTGTCCCCAGGGCAGAGCACAACCCCTGCACGGCAGAGGCTTTGCAGGGCAGAAACCATCTTCTCCAGCTCGCTGCTGAAGCCCCTGAATGCGCACGCAATCCAAGGCAAGTGCAAAAGAGAAACGAGGCAGAGATTGAGAGTGGTACCATTTCACATATGCCTGGCAGGGGAGAGAATGGCTGTTACAAGGTGGAAGGCAGGGAGGATCACAGCCTCACACCGTGACACGCAGCATCAGCCAGAAGATGGATGTGATGTTCCCCTTCCGTTTGAATTGAAGGGTTGCAGGCACCGAGCCCCACGGAAGGAGCTGTAAATATCATCTAACAAGGGCTGGATGCTGGCGCTCTAGGACCATGGAAATAAGCTTTCTAGCAAGGAGAGAACATCCTTAACAACAGGCAAGTGCAGGGAGGCGATGACGGATGTTTTCATTTGGGACCAGAGAGCCATCAGCGACGCCTGTGCTGGATAAATCACCTTCAGACTTTGTTAACACAAGAGCCTGGAAATGGAGAACATCAGCTGGCAACTCCCACAGCAGCCAAGCGGAGGACAGCCTCTCCTGGCTCAAGGCACCCCGCCTGCTCATGTTCACATGGATGAGCCCCAGGTCAAGGGGCTCAAGATGGCACAGAAGATCTGTGCCAGCCCTTGGGAGACCCGGACCCACCTGCACACCGCAGTCCTTGAGGCAGTGAGGGATTACAGCGGTATGTAAAAGCGTGTTTCTGCTTTGTTCCAAAACACACATGCACAAAGTGAAAACAGACCCAGATGTAACTGATGAAATGACATTTGCTTGAGCCAGAAACAGGAGATGTGGGAGGGTAAAACGCTCTGGTCTACGAGATGCAACCACCAAGCCTCACTTCTCTGGGCGGCCTCACTGAACCCAGCTCAGCAAACGTCTCCGGTTGCAGAAGTGACACAGACGAGTGGGACACCCCGCTGTCCCCAGGCTGCCACGCACCGGCTTCCTCGCTCCTGCCTCTGAGCTCACGGCTGGATGGGACAACCCATCTGCCACCTCTGTTCTCCCCAACTGAGGCACACGAGTTGTGCCATGCTGTGGGAGGAGAGAGGAGGACTCAAGCACGGAGCTGCAGGGCACAGCAACGACCTTGCGCTGCCCATGGAGCCAGCATCATCCTTCACAAGCACAGGAAAGCCAGAGACGTACCTGAAAAGCCAAGGTCCAGCAGGACGGCCCGTTTGCGGTCCTTCACACTGCTGATCTGCTGGAAGTAGAGGTCCACGACAAAGAAGAAGATGCAGCCAAAGAAGGCAATGATGCCAACGGCAATGCCATAACTGCAGGCACTCTCATTATCGTTGAAGATGCAGAGCAGCTCGGGGTTCTGGCTGTCCTTGTTCACGTAGCACTCGTTCACGATGGAGCCAAACACCACGATGGAGAAGATCTGCAGAAGGAAGGAGAAAACACAACTTGCTGCTGTTTACATTTAACTCTGTTTTCCAACAGCAACGTAATTGGATTCAATCCTGTCTTTGACTCCATGGCAACATGGCATTTGTTAGACAGATCCCGACTCTCGTCTGGTTGGTGGCCCAAAGCAGTGGGCTGGTGGACAGTACCTAGTCCTCCTTTGCTGTGAGCTTGTCTGCCTTTCAGTGGCTTGGTTTGCAGAGTATTTTAAGAGATGTTATTCTCCAGACAGACTGAGGAGGGAAAAAATAAATAGATGGGACAGGTCTTTGCACAGTCTTTCTGCTTGTGCTGCTCTCCTTTGTCAGGCTGTGCTCGATAAACCCCCTTGTGTCACTGTGGAACAGGGAGAAATGAAGTTACAGAGGATAATTGAGTTGCTGAGCAGGCTGACCCAGGAAAGGACTTGATGCCCAGTGGAGGGGGGACGGGATATGGCAGAGTGGGGAGGTGGGGAGCAGCTCACCTGGGCACAGCAGGGCAGGGGGACAGGCTGCCCTGTGAATGACAGGGCAATTTTTTGCCTGGCTTAGCAGGGGTTGAGGGATGCAGCACCTGCATCCATTATCCAGTGACTTGGGTTTGGCCCTGAGAGGGACAAAAGGGCAGGAAGGTTGCTGGTGGCTGACCAGGTCCCACTGCTGGGACCTGAGCGTGTTTCACATCCCTGCAGGCAGGGAAGGAGCTGGATGGCGGCACACAGCCGGCTGCCTAAATTAATACCATTGACGATGCTGCATGCTAAAGTAATTCCCTTATCCTTCTGACACCAAAGGCAGCAAGCGGAAGCCATGGGACCAGCTGCATTATAATTCACTCTGGAACCTGCTCCTTTAGATCCTAGAAAGTGCTGCACCGCCGGCTGGATTTCAAGGCTGCGAGCAGGGAGGGAAGCAAGGCGTGCAGATGCCCCTCCATCACGCTGCGAGCCTCTGATCTTGTCCCTCACTGCCAGCACCAGCTCCTCACATCCCTACACGCCTCCCCACCCCGCCGGCTCACAGGACACAGCTGGAGGCCATGTATGCAGGCAGAGAGATAAGAGGCTCCTCCAGCACACCCCAGCGTGGCGGCTGCCTGGGAGCAGCTGGGGTATTGGGGTACGGTGCAGCTCCCACTCTGGAAGCCCTGCTATGTCTTCTGCAGCAACAGCACAACACAAAGTGCACGAGACCGAGACAGGCGACAGACAGAGGCGGCAGCTGAAGAGCCACATGATAAACTGCAGCCGGTGGCCTTTGCAAAGTCACCTGTGTCTCACCCACAGACCTGATGCCCGGCCGTGGGCCACCTCCTACAGCCCCGTGCTCCCTGAAGCGCAGCGTTAGCAGAGCTGGGTGAAATGGAGCAGAACCACTATGAGCAAACCACTCAGAAAGCTCTAACCACTCTTTAACATAACATTGTGATATACATTTTCTCCCAAGCACTGGCCAGATATCTTACTCTTGCCTGCCCCAAAGGATTTCATCCAGATTTCTCTCCTCCAAACTCCTTCCAGTGCTGGGGTGAAGCTGCACCAGAGCTTCTGTCTGAAGCGACTTACAAATGCAAGTGTCTCATTAGCAAACACATCTTAGATAGTGTCCACTAAGTCTCCCCCAAGTTGGAGGGAACAACAAAGAAATGGATCTGCAGAGGACTGAATTACTAAAATGTGAAGGACTGGTGAGGGATATTTTTTTTTCTCTGTAGGGTGTCATGTGAAATAAATGATGAGCAGAAGCAGCAGAGTCTCTGGAGTACATCCTGCCTTAAGTATGTAGGAGCTCCTGCAAGCAGCTACCCCAGCACCCCAAGCCCGGGACCTTGCCACCAGCTTCTCATGCTGATATCTGCAACCCGTGATGGACAAGCAGGTTGCACTATGCTCACTCACACCTCCAGAAACCCACCAGCAGGACAACCAAGGGCAAGACTCATCTTTAAACCCTTCTAGCCAGGAGCTTTGCTAGTGACAGCAGACTCCTATTGCTTCTAGCATTTAAAATTCAGGCCAGCAGTAAGCTGGTCTGTATCGGGTGGTGGAGATGCTCTGAGACCTGCTTGCTAATTTAGCTGGCATCCCTGAGCTACCTGAAGATGTGCAGGAGGAACAACACGTTGTATCCAGCCCAGAGACCCCCACACTGCAATGTGACAAGGCTGCAGGGAATCACGCAGACAGGCTCTCCTGAAATGCTCTGACACCGCAAGGAAACAAAACGCGGGGTTCCCACCGTGGGGTGGGAAAGAGAGCAGAGCTCGCCCCCAACACCTGGTGCTGCTGACAGCAGCGGCCGGAGAGGGCAGCTGTCCTGCCCTGCACAGCTGCTCGGCCGGGAGCAAGCGACGTCCTGCAAAATCCCCCAGTGATTCACCTGCGGGTCTCGGCAGCAGCTATTTGGAGCTCTTTCCATCAAAACACCTCCTGTACCTCCCATGGCTGCCCTAGACCCCCAACAACTCTGCGCTGGCCCCTTCTCTCCACGGCCTGCTTAGCCAAGGGGATCGGCATCTCCACCTTGGCAGAGGCGAGCACGCATCCCTGTCTATGCGACTGGCAGCAGGAGTGGGCTTCTGGCCTGGAAACACTCCTCAGCCCCAGGAATTAGCCCGTTCTTGAGTGATGCCCTCCTAGAAATGTGGGTTTCCAAATGTGCATCTGCAAAATTCAGGTGCAACCTTTGATTTCCCCTGGAGTGTTGACAGGGGACAGAAAGTACGTATGTCCCACGGACCTCTCCACAGCTGGCATGGGGAGATAATCAGACCTTCCTCCTCTCCGAATTTAACCACTACCCGGGGTCCTGTTCCCATCCATCCCTGGCTCATGTCAGCTCTGAGCACCAGCCACAAGCTCGACGGCAACCCGAGTCACCGACTTGTATTTGCACCCTCTTCCTCACTGGCGCTGCACTTGCGGAGCGGTCGGCTGTCACACCGCGACGGGCACATCATCATCATGCACAGAACAAGAGGGTTGCATTGTAAGAAAGAAACAACCACAAACAGTAATAATAATTTTCCCAGTGCTTTGGCAGCAGCTGTAATATCAGCAGTTGTAAAAATCTGTTCATAAATAATGCAAAATTGTTATTTACCATCAGAAATAGCAGCAGCATTTATAAAACAGGCCCTGGAAGAAATAATGTGATTCTGAAAAACATGAATAATTGAGAACCTCTGATTCCACGGGATTATTTCTCTGGCAGGCCAGCAAACTCATACTCAGCTTCTCCGATAAGTGTTTTGCTTAGTTCTCCCAGGATTAACAACCTGGACTACTCTGTGCTTTTGGGTGCCAGTTTCAGTGGGTGAGGGAGGGCTCCCATAAATACGATTATGGACGTTACAGGACAGGGTATCTGGCTGCCTGCATGCAGGTTTGCACACCTGGGGCTGTCGACGGAGGATGCCCAGGAAGCACTACTGGGATGGAAATGGAAAGAACAGACATTTCATTGCTTAACTTCAAATTCCAGAGGGTTTTGCAAAGCAAGGCATCCTTCTTGTGGCTGGACAACCTGAGCAGCTCACCCTGTGAGAACCCCTTGGCCGGGTGCCGCCCGCAGCATTTCGATGCAGGCAACATGGGACATGCGGCTTCTTCTCGGGAGGCCAAAATAGCAACGAATTGCAAGCACACGCACTTGATAGATGCGCTCAAAACATCAGCGCTGGCTAAAATACTCCTTGTCAAAACATGCTTTTCAATGAAAACAAGTCTTTCCATGGGTTTTCTCCCCCTCCCCCCATGATTGAAATTTTATAGTTTTTCTTAAAGAAAACAACCGATGCTGGTAAAAGATTTTAATGAGAATAGATTTGGTGTTGTCTTTCTAAGTATAGGTGAAAAAAATTTTTTTTGAGAAATTGTGGGTAGGTGGGGGTAAATAAAACCCATACAATTTTTTTCAACTTCATGCAAAACGAGTGGGATTTTCCAATGACCTCTACAAACCACACTTGCTCAAACCCACAACCAGTTCATCAGAGTCTGGAAAGTGAAAATACAAGGTCAGATTTTCCACTGCAATTGAGATTTTATGGGTCCTGAGCAAGGATGCAGGGATCCTGCTCTCCAGAGGCGCTCCTCTGACTCCCACCTCCTCCTGCCAGTCAGGTCAGTCCCCAAAACTGCAGTCCCCATGACCAGGCATGGCAGTGATGGGACTTAGGAGCAAGTGCCAAGGTCACTGGCGTGCACATCACAGGGGCATCTGCCATGCAAGCCACTGTGTCCCAAGGCCATCCACCCTTCTAACAGGGCTCCTCCATATCTCACAGGCTTTGCAAAGGAGCCTGAGCATTCATAGGACACTCCATTTTCCAGCTGAACAATCCAACACAACCAGCAACAAATTTTGCTCTCACTGGGTGAACTGGTGCAAGACCCAGTAAGAAAACTGGATTACCTCCAGCCATCCCAATATGAAATTGCATCCCGCCTGCCAAAGCTTTCACATGTATCTGCTTGCAGCTCGGGGTCTCCTGGCTCGTGGGTTGCTCAGCCCTGCCTCTCCCCAGCGTCAGAGAGCGGCTGGGAGCCCCCGGCACACGGCACCGGCAGCTCCGCATTCAGCTGCAGGGAGGGATGGGAAGGAGGAAAGCTGTCTTCTCCCATCCCTTCCATTAAGGCTTGCACTTCAGCCACACAAAGGAGCTTCTGTGCCTCAGTCACACCCTGGGAGGGAGAACAACACCAGTCAGGGAGATGCATGAAGTGCTTTGAACCAAAATGACACAGCTCAGCTGCTCATGCAAGTGCAGATGGAGCTCATGTTACACCAAACCAGTGAGAAGCCAGGGATCTCACTTCTTAATGAAAGCCAGCTGCCCAGTTCTCCCAGTTTAAAGCTTGCTTCCAAGCAAGACTGGACACCTTGCCAGGCCAGCCAGCATTTCTGTAACACAGGACAAAGGGACAGGTCTCGGCAGTGGTCACTGACAGGGTCTGGGTACGCCGGCCATGATGGACTCTGGCAAATGGCTGGTGCAAAGCCGAAACCAGAGGGGTTTTGAGTATCACCCTAAAAACCTGGGGGACAACCCTAGGGACACCGCTTACCCATGGCTGGAGGCTGCGTCTGAGCAGGAGCCTGCAGCTCCAAGGCTGCCTTTGGTATCCAAAGTGCTGGACCCAGATGCAAATCTCGCCCACTTTCCTTGCCTGCTGCCCACCTCGTATTTTCCCCGCTCACCCTATTTTTGGCAAGACCTCTTGCCTCTTTTGCCCTCTCTGGCAATGGCTGTTGAGTGCAGGGAACTGTGACCGAGTGCTCGGTGCCCTGTGCTGGTGGATGCCCCAGCAGGGGCTGTGCTGGAGGGGCAGGGAGGTGATGGCGCACAGCGGGCAGGCTGCCGGCACCACGGACATGCAGGCAGCCCTGCAGCAGGAGACCAAGTGAAATCTCATTCTTTTCCCCCCAAAAAAGGAAAGGGGGAGCCTGAGAGGACAGGTTGCTTGCTTGGCAGTGTCCAGGCACTCATGCCCAGGCTGCTGGACCTGCAGCCGTTGCCAGACAAGAGTGGAACCCAGGGCGCTGGGGACACCTGTGAGCCCCACGACGGTGACACCATTTTAGGTGTGCATAAAGCTGGGAGACCTGCGGCTGCCTTCTCTGCACCAGATTTTTACCATCTGGAAGAAGGTGGCTGGCCAGGCTGCCTGGCTTGGTTCTGTAATTATACTTTGCAGATCCATGTTCTCTCCCAGGGCTTGAGCCAGCTGGACCCCAGGACACGGACATTTTTCATCCACATTGCTTTTAGCCTTCTGTAGCCCAGGCACCTAAAATGTGCTTCACGAGACCTCGTGGTGTGAGCACAGCCATCACAAGGAAAACAAAAAGCAAATCACGCAAGAGACCACAAACTGAAAACTTCAGCGTGCGAACTGTCAGCCATTTTAAGGTGAGATGTTTCCACTGCTGATGCACTGTACTTTGATTTGGGACCTATAAAAAGCATCACCAGAAGGTGTGGGGTTGTAGGAGACTGCAAAATGCTGCTTTGATTACACATGCAAGCAACCATTAACGTCAACATCAAGGAAATGTAATGCATGAAGAAAAATCCACTGCTAATTTGCTCTGCTGTAGCTCACAATCCATGGTGTTGGGCACAAACCGCATGTACAGAGAGCCAGTACCAACGTCCGGGTGATCCTTCGCCACCCTAACGTGAGCATCAGTGAGACAGATGCCATCCTGCTTGGCACTCTCCCCTCCTCGAGCCACCACCCAGCAAGTGAAGGATGGACTAGCAAATGAGAAGGGAAAACAATTAAGGTCAAATCAGCACAGGTCAAATCCTGCCTAGCACTGAGTGTTTTCATAAGCCCCAGTTAAGCCCTTGCCTTGAGTTGCATACGTACCTCATGCAGATACTCTGCTCAGGGATGAGTTAGACCCTTGGCAGAGGGCCAGCCTCCTTCAACACCCACCAAGCTCAAATTCTGGGGAAATCGGGTCCCGTGTCCCTCTCCAGTTTATCTTTACAGTTGTCAGTCACGGGGAAGTTTCCAGCACAGATCTGCATAATTTATTGGAGGGTGTGAAGACTAAAGAACTACTTTAAGCACTGCCAGATCTCCCACAAGGGCTATGGATACGACCACAAAGGAAAGACCTGACGCAGTTTCTGGCACAGAAAGACGTGGTATGATGCTGGCCGTAATAGGTTTATGGACATGTCTACCAGGCTAATCAGCTTGGGAAGGATGCATATTGATGACCACATGACCGATTTTTACTGAATTACTTTTCCTAATGTGGCAAAAGATGCTGGCTGAAACACAGCGCCCATTCAAAGTTCTTAATCTAGTAATGCAATCTGAGCACATGGCAAGCCAGCAGCGTTTTGAACCAGTGATGACAGGAAAATGATAATTTAGCAGCATTTTAAGCTCAAATGCAGTGAAACTTCTGTATAATTCCATTACCAAAAATGTTAAATTTAAGTTCTGCCTTTAATCTACAGCCCACGAAAAGAGAGAATTAAGACGGAAATCTGGTGACCCTACTGAAAAGCAGCCAAGACCAGACAAAGTCCAAAGCAGCTAAGATCATGCTAATGATTCTCAGCATCGCCACAGGCTCCTTAAGTGCCAGACCAGCCTCACAGTCCTTCTCTAAGAGCCATGAGGGCTCAAGAGTCAGTGAAACGCCTGAAGGCTGCAGGAGCTATTCGGAGCTTGTAGCGCTGGGGCTCCCACCTCATATTTCTTGTCGATGTCTCCTGGGGAGTTCTCAGCCTGGTGCTGGGTATGCCAAGCAGCCACCTCCATCTGTGTCTGCAGGACACGGTGAGCAGGCAAGGTCTGCTCCAGTGAGGGAGCCTTCCAGGCTCCAACTCCAGCCCTTTACAAGAGCTGTGTGTTGTAGCCCTGCAAACCCAAACGTGCGCCCCACAGCACCTCAAACCAGCACTACTGCAGCTTCACCCTGGGTGTGAAACTCCCTAGAAGGGAGGATGTGCTCTGTCCCGAGGGTGCAGGGTAGCAACAATCCTGGAGCCATATTCTTCTTTGTTTACCGCCTGGCTTTTCTGCTCTTGAGCTTGTTTTCTAATGAAAATAAACACACCTTTTACCATGAGCACAAATACCACCCTTTCCATCCCTCTGGAGAAACAAAGCAAACCTGGACCAGGATGGCAAGGGTACACCCCCTCCCTCCAAGAACCACCACCTATTCCTAATACATCAAACCACCACATGGCACATCTCTTACCAAAGTCACATCTGCCTTGCTGAAAGACAATGATCTGCTGTATTATGGACTAAGACCCATATCAGTACAAAGCAGAGCACATAAAGACTTTGCTGGATCTGAGCCGAAGTAACCTCTGGTCATAAAAGTTCTCTACCGCATATCAAAGGCTACAGGGACTGCCACTTTGCTGCCATGCCTCTGCCAAGTAATCAGATTTCGCTGCCCTGGTCCAGTCCCTTAATAAAGGTTTTGCTCTTAAAAGCATAAGATTATTGCAAGGAAAACCCAAACAAAATACTGGGCCTAATGAGATAAAATACTGCATAGGGAAAGCTCTCTCCAGTGATCCACGTGATGAACTACAAATTCATTCAGCTTTAAGAAACAAGAGATAATGGCAGCAGATAGGGTCAGGCAGCTGACGACAGGTCGGTTGCAGGCAAGGTTGTCCAGCTGTGCAGGTCATGCAGGCAGCAACAGGGTGGTTATTGGAGCAAGAAACAACCATTTTAAATAAAATAGTTAGGTATTCCTCTATGTTGTCGTAAAACAGGGACCCGATCTCGTGCTGAGCTCCACAGAGGCAGAGGGAATGGCTGGGTGGGTGGAGGGAGGCGAGAGTGGCCCAGCCCTTCCGAGCAGGCTGCACCGGTGGGACCGGGCATTGCCCTTTTACTGTTGCTCTTACTGAAATTCACAGGAATTACTGAAAATATTTTCATAAAATCACAGAGTCACAGAATGCTTTGGGATGGAAGGGACCTTTAAAGGTCATCTAGTCCAACCCCCCTGCAATGGGCAGGGTCATCTTCAACTACATTAGGTTGCTCAGAGCCCCATCCAGCCTGTCCTTGAATGTTTCCAAGGATGAGGCATCTACCACCCCTCTGGGCAACCTGTTCCAGTGTCTCGTCACCCTCATCGTGAAAAATTTTTTCCTTGTGTTCAGTCTAAATCTACCCTCCTTTAGTTTAAAACCATTACCCCTTGTCCTGTCACAGCAGGCCTTGCTAAGAAGACTATCCCCATCTTTCTTGTAGGCCCCCTTTAAGTACTGAAAGGCTGCAATAAGGTCTCCCCGGAGCCTTCTCTTCTCCAGGCTGAACAGCCCCAGCTCTCTCAGCCTTTCCTCACAGCAGAGGTGTTCCATCCCTCTGAGCATTTTTGTGGCCTCCTCTGGTCCCGCTCCAACAGGTCCATGTCTTTCCTGTGCTGAGGGCTCCAGAGCCAGACGCAGGGCTCCAGGTGGGGTCTCACCAGAGCGGAGCAGAGGGGCAGAATCACCTCCCTCGCCCTGCTGGCCACGCTGCTTGTGATGCAGCCCAGGATACGGTTGGCTTTCTGTGCTGCGAGAGCACGTTGCCAGTTCATGTCCAGCCTTTCATCTACCAGTACCCCCCAAGTCCTTCTCCTCAGGGCTGCTCTCAACCCCTTCATCTCCCAGCCTGTACTGATACCGGGGATTGCCCTGACCCAGGTACAGGACCTTGCATTTGGCCTTGTTGAACCTCATGAGGTTCACACAGGTCCACTTCTCAAGCTTGTCCAGGTCCCTCTGGATGGCATCCCGTCCCTCAGGCATGTCAACTGCACCACTCAGCTTGGTGTCATCTGCAAACTTGCTGAGGGTACACTTGATCCCGCTGTGTATGATGTCATTGATGAAGATATTAAACAGCACTGGCCCCAGTACAGACACCTGAGGGACACCACTTGTCACTGAGTTTTCCCGAACTGCTTTTAAAAGTCAATCCTAAACCTACGTTAAATGAACAATGCCCCTGCAAAGCTGCATGGCCACCTGAAAGTCTAGCTGGTGCTGGCAGTCACAGAGAAAGGAACTCATGATTCTGCGGGTATCCTTTGTGAATATCAAGTTTGTTTTACTGTGCAAAAAATGTCTCAAAAGGAAACCACAAGAGCGATCACATCTTCATCTGACAAACTGCATCAGACAGAGGGGGAAGAGATGAATGAGGAACTGTTAAATGGTTCTTTCCAGCTTTTGATTTTACAGCTCACGCCAGGAGTGTTTTTTTTCCCTTCCGATACTGAGAATTACTATATCTGTCAGGAAGAGGTTGCTGTGTGAGGTAGAATCAGGAATCCCCTTTTGCCATCACTTACATTTGGGGATTTCTACATTGAAGTCACTATTCACCTGCCAGTCCTTTAGATGTTTGTCAGCACAAGGTCTGAACCAACAGCCCTGAAGCAACCACCAGAGTCACAAAACGGAGCTGGACCCTCCTTTGGGTAGCTTGTCATGGAGCCCCAGCAATGGCCATCAGCCAGATCAGCACCGAGTCGCTCGCACCAGGTGCATGAGGCTGGCCCCAAAGCCTCACGGTGGTTCTCCATCGCCCATATTCCTACCCAAACCAGCACATCTCAGGCAGCTCCCTCCTTTTCTCACCAAAGGAACGTAACGTCATACGCGCAGCAAGGGTTACGTCTTCAAGGTTTGATCCAGCTGCACAGGTTAAACATGTTTAAAAAGATGCAATAGCAAAGCACAGGAAGGAAAACCACATGAAGAAAACCCACCCCAAATATCTAAACTCAGTCATCCTCAAAGCCTCAGTCAAGGGCTTTCTGAATAACCATCCACAGCTGTTATGTGCAGCCACAGGCAGCTCGTCCTCCCCGTGATGGCAGGCAGGAAAGCCCGGGAAGGTTTCTGTTTCCTTTGTGAATCAGGGAGCATCACAGCGGGTCTGTGCCACCCGCCCGGCCACCAGCACAGTGCGGTAAGAAGCAGACGCTGCCACGTGCCATGGTGCTGCCATGCTCTCCCAGGGCAGCAATTACGAGTGTCAGGGCAGAACAGAAAGGCAGCAGAGACCTCGCAGGCAAGCCCTTTTGGCTGCCTCCTCCGTCCAAGCTGTCCATCTTGACATGGGTCCCATCTGGCAAGAGCAGCAAAGCAACTGCTCAGAAGGAGCCCAGGCACAGGCTGCTTTACAAAACCTGCAAAAAATAGCAATGGCCATGCAGGCAAGTGGGCAGGAAACCTCCGCTCATACCTGCAACCTGCCTAAAGTCCCTGCTCACACTGGAAAGGAGCTGTAAATTCTGAACTGGTTTAAGATGCAGGTAACAGGACTGCAACAGCCGAGCAAAGGCCAGCCGGGGCTCTGAACACCCAAGCTGGAGCAGCGATGGAGAAGGGTCCCCAACAGATCTGCCAGCAAATGTGAGACCTGGGAAAAGTGGTCCATAGGGCTTTTAACATGAGCTTCCACAGCCTGATCCCCAGCCCACTGAAAACAGAAAAAAAACTTCCTTTTAGCTCAGTGGGCTTTGGAACGACTCTAAATATTGCAAATGTTTACGCTTGGGACAGCACAGTGCGCATCCCACACTTGTCCACATCAGTGCTCCTCTGCACTTGTTTAGAGTTAAGTTGATGCGCTTCTGTAGTTGTAAGTGCTCGGTTTTCACAGATTCCCTGTGAACACAGAACCATGAAACGAGTGACTTTGCCATTAAATAAACCAGCCAGTGAATATATGCACGATTATTTTCTAAGCTGGAATTTTTATTTAATCTCTATATTCCATATTCTGTTCCTGCTTCCCAGCAGCGTCCAATCCCCTTCTGTATGACAAGGATGCTGAGCTCTCTGGGTGTGTGATGGCAGATTTATTTTACGAGGTGCCTAACTCACCATCAGTGGGTCAACAATTTATCTAACTGTACCTAAAACCAACACCACTGCCAACAGTTTGCCATTTCCACTCAAGGAGGATCGAGGAGGATCCAGGTGGATCCAAACCAAGTTTTCTGGACTGAGGCAATGCTTCTAGGAAACGACTGCTGCCAGGTGCCCAAACCCTGCCCAAAACGCTCCATCCACCCAAGCTGGATGCTTCAGATCCATACCTGGCCTTCGTTCTTCTCCAGTAATGGGGTCACAGGCTTTCTCAAACCTCTGGAAAGCATGCTGGCTCGCTCCCATCCAGCAAAACACTTACAGAATTATAGAATCGTTAAGGTTGGAAAAGATCCTTAAGATCATCGAGTCCAACCGTTAACCTAGCACTGCCAAGTCCACCACTAAACCATGTCCTCAAGCACCACGTCTACCCATCTTCTAAACACCTCCAGGGATGGGGACTCAACCACTTCCCTGGGCAGCCTGTCCCACTGCCTGACTACTCTTTCGGTGAAGAAGTTTTTCCTAATATCCAATCTAAACCTCCCCTGGCGCAGCTTGAGGCCGTTTCCTCTCGTCCTATCCCTTGTTACTTGGGAGAAGAGACCGACCCCCACCTCGCTACAACCTCCTTTCAGGTAGTTGTAGAGAGCGATGAGGTCTCCCCTCAGCCTCCTCTTCTCCAAACTAAACAACCCCAGCTCCCTCAGTTGCTCCTCATAAGACTTGTGCTCCAGAGCCTTCACCGGCTTCGTTGCCCTTCTCTGGACACGCTCCAGCACCTCGATGTCCTTCTTGTAGTGAGGGGCCCAAAACTGAACACAGTACTCGAGGTGCAGCCTCACCAGTGCCGAGTACAGGGGCACTGTCACCTCCCTGGTCCTGCTGGCCACACTATTCCTGATACAAGCCAGGATGCCATTGGCCCTCTTGGCCACCTGAACACACTGCTGGCACACTTAACATGTTAACCCTTGAACCACTTAAACATGTGGTTTAACTTTAAGCATGTGATTGCAGGTGGAATTGCTCATATGCTTAAAGACAAGCACATGCTCCCATGTTGTGCTGTACAGGGCCTCGACCAGGGCACCCCACCCTGGAGAGCCCCACAAATGCACCCGCCATGTTGGCTGGCAGGAGGGCAGCCAGGGGGGCAGCACCTTCTCATCACACCTTCCCTTCACTCACTGCCTGCATTTAGCACTGCTGAAGGTGACACAGAGCCAGCGCAGGCGGCCGAGGGCCTCCATGCACAGCGGAGGCATGACACAGGTGAGGATGAGCCCCCAGGCCCAGCTCGGTTCACCTGCAGCCTCCAGCCAAGCACCAGAGCCAGGAGCCGGCTGCAGTGAGAGCCAGGGAGACCCTCCCCATTGGGGGCTTTTAGGAAGGGCCAGGCATTGCCAACCTCCCAGGGCTGTGCACGCTTCCAGATCTTAGCGGGTAAAAGCCAGGCTGGGGGAGGCGAATTAGTGGCTGCCCTTACCCTTCGGGCAGCCGGGCACCATGGCCCCAGCGAGCATCAGTGCGCAGCTTCCTGTGCTGCTTATTCACGGACCATCGGCAAGTGAAGCCTTCCCTGAGCAGTTGTACAGCATATTCCACCTCCTGCTCTCTGCTCCATGGCAGGAACTCGTAGATGGGAAACGGCCAAAAAATATGACATCCTTTCAGAAGAAAAGGGGGAGCTGGGCAGGGCTGGCTCTCAGGTTTCTCCTGTCACACACACACACATGCATGCATGGAGTGTGGAAGGAAGGAAAATGTCCTCTGCCTCCTGATTTACACCCCATCCCCTTACCATTTGCTCAAGCACCAGGGGCAAAATTGGTAAGAGGCAGCGGCACATCCACCCGCTGCACGTTGCCCCATTCCCAAGGAATCTCCCTGCAAACACCCACGGGAGCCGGCAAGCCCTGCCACCCCGGCCGGGACGCGGCCAGCCCCACGCCGCACGGCTGGCCGTCACCCGCCTCAGCTGCACCGGCGCCGCACGGCTGCAGAAGCACCGCACATTGCACGAACGCTGCACGATGCCTGCTCACTGCACATTGCACGGGCACTGCACAATGCAACGGGCACGGCACGCTGCAACGGGCACCGCGCGTTGCAGTGGGCATTGCACCCTGCACGGGCACTGCACATCGCCCGGGCACTGCCCGTTGCAACGGGCACTGCACATGGCACAGACGCTGCCCGGTGCCCGGGCACTGCCCAACGCCCGGTGCCGAGCCCCGCGGCCCCGTTTCCCCGCCAGGACGGCCGTTCCGGCTTACCCAGGTCGTCACCCGGAGGATGGTCTGCGGCTGCTTCAGGAAATCCACGGGATCGATGGCCCCCCCCGCCCGGCCCGCTCCGAAGGACGCTCCTTCCATCTTCCCCCGCCGCCGCCCGCTCCGCTCCGCGCCGCGCCGAGCCCAGCCGCGCGCGCCCCGCGCCGGCCGCGCGCCTGCCCCCCGCCCCCCGCGCGCCTCCCGCGTGGGCTCGTCCGCAGCGCCGCGTGCGGGCAGCGGGAGGAACCACCCGCCGCGGGGCGGGGGGGGTGGGGGGGGGGGGAGGGCGGCACCGGGATACGGCCGTGGGCACCACAGGACGGCCGTGGGCAGCGTGGACAGCCCGTGCCACCGTGCTGCGGCCGGGGACAAGACGCTACACCAGAGGAACACCTGCTACAGCCGGCGTCATGGCGCTGGATAACCATACGATAGCCACCGTCACCGTGCACTGGATGGGGAGAGCGTGCTGTGGTTGGGGACACCACGCTCCAGCCAGGGTACCTCGCTACAACCACCATACCTCGCTACAGCCACCGTGCTGCTTCTGAGGATAGCGGCGCTATGGCCAGGGGTAGGGTGTTGTCGCAAGGGTCTCCGTGCCACACCAGCGTCACCGTGCAATGGCAAGGGCTACCTGTGCTGTGGCCAGGGCAGCCCATGGGGCTGTGAGTACCTGCGCCGTTGGCAGGAGGGAGATGCCATGGCCCGGAACGCAGGGAGGTCACCACGCTGAGCAGGTCCCGCTCAGCCCACCTCCGCTGCAGACGCACACCTTGCTTCCCTGAAGATAAACACCCTTTCTCCACCCAGACCCACTGGTGTCCCCGCCGATAGCAGGGACAGGCAGATGTAAGAACAGAAAGGGCTGCTGTCACCTCTGCTGGGCAGCAAGAGCCCGGGAGGCCCCCGCGGCAGGCAGCACGGCCTCAGCGCAGGCAGGGCTTTCTGACCCACAGCGTGAGCGAGGGCCTGCGCCGGCAGCTCGCTCGGGGCCTTCGGCTGAGAGCAGCCCCTTCGCGTGGCAGAGGGAAAGGTTTGGCGGCTGCTTCACAGCAAGGCACGTTGTTACGCACCCGGTAGCTGGTGCAAGAAAAGGGAAGTGAAGACTGATGAGGCTGAAGCTTTTGCTTTTCTCATGCAGGAAAGGAGACATCCAGAGCTGCCGTGGGATGGGAGAAGGCCATACCCCGTCCCCGCTCCTTCCCCAGGGACAGTAGGAAGAAGGAAAAAGAGAGGAACCTTAGAGAGGGAAACCCTCAATTACTGCAAAGGGAGTTCCCCCCCGCAGCTCCAGGACCATCTCCTGAGTTAGTTTCTGTAGCACCGTGATGATGATCCCGGTTCCATAGATACCGATGCCATGACAACTCTGACATCATCTCTGCTTCGGACGGGAACTGCAGGGAAAGTCACAGGGAGGAGTACGCATGCACTGCTGGCACGGAGCAGGCCTCCGGTTGGGGCTGGGGGGGCTTCTCGTGGCTCCACCACCAGCTCTCCTCCCGACCTGCTGTCCATACAGCTCCGTTTCCCCATGCAGGGACTGGTGCCGCTGCCGCGGGATCACACAGGGTACGCGTGTAGCAGGCGTGTTAAGCCCCTTACATGTAAAACGCTGTAACAAAGTGAAGGATTCCCGTGCACTGGGCCCCATCTCCAGCTCACTTTGGCCTTTTGCGGCTTTGTCAGTGTGTTCTTTCTGGCAGGTGGAATCAGGATTTAACTGTTAAAGCTCATGATGATGCTATTCAGTTTTTCTCAATTACAGGTGAGTCATCATCTCTCCAGATCTATTTCTGACTCTCAACAGGAAAAGCAGAATTCAGCCTTTCGTTCCTCAATGTCACCAGCTCAGTAGAAATCACATTTTACTATGCAAAAAAAGAAATGGCTACAAAGAGAATGCCAGGTTGGTCCCTCCTGCTTTCTTCTTGCAGGATGTCTCATGGGGCTGGCCAGGGATTGCACCCCAGTGTCAAGAGCATCACCAGCTCATCCCTGAATGGCAGATTTAGGAACAAAGACCATATTTACTTAAAGGGGTTACCATAGGTGAGATTTTTCAAACAGCTTCAGCAGTTCAGAATTAGCTGTTCAGCGCCCTCAAAAATCATTTTCACGCTTTGAGAACAAACCACCCTGTATCCATCAGCCCAGAGGTACGTACGACAGCAAAGGCAGCCCTGCTCCCCGCAGGCAGCCAGTGCCAAGGAGGCTCCCTTGCTTGGGTCGGGCTCAGCACGCCCCGCACCCCGCCGTGTGAGTGGGTGTCCCGTACAGGCACTGCCACGCCATACATCCCAGGCGGGTCTGTGCAGTGCGAGCAGCTCGCACATGTCAAAGGCTGTGGACAGACCCTCAGAAAACCAACGGCATTAATAAAGCTGTGCGGTAGGGCGTATGTGCAGGAGAGCAGCGTGCTCCTGGGATACCGCACAGGGAATCACCTAGACCTCTGGGGTCTGCTCTTGGTTCTCCGGTGACATTGGAAAAGACACTTCAATCCTCCTGGGCCTCTGCTCCTCCTTTCTAAAATGTCTTGCCCAGCTTATCTGTCCCAACTGGGACAGGCATATTTCGGACAATGCAAAGCACAATGGACGAAGATACTGCCCGAGTCTTTTAGATGCTACCGTAGAAGAAATCCTAACTGTTTCCAGGCAGATACATGGTTTATATGCTTCAGGGCATGACCGTGATGCATCAGGCAAGTTCCCCACAGAAATCCCTTCTAAACTTGTCATCTTTCTTCGAGGTCTGTATCTCCAACTTCTGCTATGTGCAGTATGTTTATACAATCATTTTTCACATCATGTTGTGCTAGCTTTTGTCCCCTGCTACAGTGCAGATAAGGCACAGTAGCTATCTCTAGCCTACATGCAAACTGTATTTCTGTTTCATGTCCTATTGCTGCAAATAAGCTAACAGATACACAGAGCCAGCCAATAATGGGAAAGGATATTGCATCTTGGAACATTTTCCCTGTCAAATGGGGGAAAAGAACAGCGTTTGGAAATGGCACTTTCCAGAGCATTTGTTCAGTTTTAACAAGTTCTGTTTGCATTTACCATTCCCCCTGGATTTCAGTGATGGGGAGCAAACAGAACGGCACGCAGACAAGTGCCTGAGATCTGTCTGTGGTTTGATTTTACATGAGTTTAATTAAGGGTAGTGGAAAGCACGGGTTCACCTTGTGCTTCTTGTAGTCACGTTGACTTCTTAATCTTTGTCTCCAACACAAAAAAGCAATCCGTTTTTTTACCCAGGGGTAAGTACATAGACATGACAACCTTGAGGAGACAAGATGTGGGGCTTTCTCCTTCTTCAAAGCTTGAGTCAGCCCTATCCACTCAGCTAAGGGCTGATTTCAACTAGCTCTACAGAGCCAAGAGTGGCAATGTTTTTCAAGGGCATACGGCTGGACATAACCCATTTATGAAAGCTTACCAAGTTACCTGTTGTCAGCTGAACAACTGTAAGCGATGCTAGCGTTGCTCTGTGAAGCAGAACTTCTTTGCAAAAAATTTCAAGCAGATGGCTGAGGCTAACGCACCCTACTTCACAATCCCGGCACTGCGATCGCTGGGATCGGGACCTGGCCCATAGGAAGCCCAGTAACGGACAAGATGAGTTAATACGATTTCTTTAGCAGGACCGACCATATTTTCTCTTTGGCAGAGGGCAGCAGTGGGATGCTCCTGATTTGGCAGGCAAAACAATCAGCCACACTTTCTACTTAACTTCTCTAAAACAAAATAGTGATGTGAAACCGCCCTGCTCTCAGAACAGCTTTGACAATGTATTTATAGCGAAGCTGCTTCGGCCAAGCAATCCAAATAAGCAGAATGCAGACTCTCTGCAGCATGCAGCCCAAGGGAGCCAGCCAGGCTCCGGCCACGGTTTACAGCCCACCAACTTCAGCAGCTCTGCGAGGTCTGACACTGTCTTTTGCAGGGGCGTGGGTGGTAAAACGGCTTGCCCTTCACATTCCCTGGGCAGCATGCTTGAAGCAGTACTTTGATATATGTTCATTTACTTGTTACTCTGAAATGCTTTGCTTGACATTCATTAGAGTCTGCCTAATATTGCTTTCAGCCATTAGTCTCTGGAAAAACAGGAGAGTTGATGGAAGTACTTGAGAGGTGCTTAGAAATTCATAGTGTCCAGTAACAGAGAGAATGGACTTCCTGATTAGCAATACCTTAGCACACTATCACTAGAAAGCTACTTAATGCCCTCCACCCTAAGAGATCCAAAAATATCTGGAGGATCATTTATTAGCTGGTTACTCATCCACTTCTGAAAAGCAGCCATTTCTCATGTGGGATTGAGCAGTTACTGTGCAAGTACAAACACAAGATAAGTATGCTATAAAAAAAGGCAGAAAACTTTACTAACTGAAATCACCAGGGGAAGATTTGGATAGCAGAATTCAATTGAGATAGCACTTGTTTTGAACAGAAGAGTTAATATCTCAGTACTTACACAAAACCCAAACTGAACAAAAACCCCAAAGGGTTTCAAAATGCTTTTCAGTTGTGAAATTGTGGGCTTGACGTCTCATCTAGTAAACTTATTCTTTGCTTCTTCTCAAAACATTTCATAGCATGAAAAGTTCGGGGTTTTTGGCAAACCAGTAATCTAATCTGATTCAGTCACTGGGCTGAACTCTGCTACATGAAGGTGCACGCCACCTTGGGAGGAGCTAGACGAAAGGGAAATAAGATCCCTAGCTGTTTTCCAAACTGACCTCCTTAGGACCACAACAGCAAGTCACATCGTGTAGGTCCTGACCAACAAGTTGACTTCAGTGCTTGTCATCTGCTACCTGCTCGGCATTGCAGCTAAGCAGGTATGGTAATGCGAGCAGAGCTGACAGCTACAAGGACACAGGGCAGCCTCCGAGCAGCTCGAGCCATGCTCTGACACGCATAACTTCTACAATTCTCATTTGAGCTATATCAAGCTTTGCTGCCAAAGGCGCTCTCCCAGCTACTATTGTTTCTGCTCCTGTTACACAAGAATGCAAGATCCACAGCGCAAGTTCTGGGGGAAAAAAGGGACACAAGATTTGCATAATGAATGTGGTGCTTGTAGTGATACACTGAATATAAGAAACACTTTGTTTCTTAACTGAACATAGCAAGTACCCAACAGGTCCTTGGATTCAAAAGAAAGATGTAACCTGACATAAAGGGGATTTGTGGGATGGATTGAGATGAGTGATTTTATTGTAGTGAACAATCTTGGGCCCAGGCCTATGCAGTACAAGCACATTAAAATAGCCTCCTTGAAAGAGATTGTCATCTAAATAGGAAATACAGGCAAAGGCCGGTGAAACCGCTATTTTTATCCCCATTTTGCAGAAGTGGAAGTGTGGCTGCAAAAGATGAAGTGACTTACCTGGAGTCTAGCAAGAAGCTTATGACTAAGAACTGAATTTTGATCTCTTGAGTCTCTAGCCATATAGGCCTTGTCTTATATACCTTGTATATCTTTTACCCCATCTAAGAAGCATGACATGAGGCACAGTCACAGAATCCACTTTTTGCACTACTGGTAGCTTGGGCCAGATGTCAAGGATGGAAGAAGCCAGGAAAGCCCAGCTCTGCCTGACTGTACTCGGTGTTTGAAAGGAAAGCCCCCATCCAGCACCATCCAGTACTGGGACTTGAGTTTAGACCTAAAGCTTGGTGTTCTGGGAAAAAAGGAAGCTTTGAGGGACTGCATGAGATAGCTGCCTGGTGTCTGCTGTGGGAAAGACATTAATTTAACTCAGCTGTTTTCTTTCTCACAGATCTGCTAATTCAAAGCAAGGCTCCATGAAACTCTGGGATTTCTTCCTACCTCTTCCCATGCAGAAAGGCTGGGTTCCATCCCTGTATCTCAAAAGGAACAGCTTTGCTGAAGTCATGACTGCCATGAGATCTTCCTTCCAAATCCTGTTTTTCCTCCATAAAACATCCAGAGCAGATGACACCCATGCTAAGTAAGTTTGATCCCTTCTCTGACTAAAAATGATGCCTGTTTTCTGACTGCTGTATACCATTCCCCTTATCTACGTCTGGTCTGTGCATGAGCCCACACGTCTGCGCATCCACTGAAGAGCCTGTGTGTAGCACAACTGAGTTGTACCAGCATGGCCCAGCTCACCTTTAGGCAAGGTGCGCATCTGGCTCCCATCTGCTGTTGGCTCAGGTCACAGGAGGAACAAAGCAAGCCACGGGATCTAACCCAAAGCAGCCCCTGCCACCAAGAGGACCTCCAAAGGCTGGCCACAGCTGAAGTCGCTTTCCTACAAGCAAGGAATGCCCTATATATTACGCAGTGCTCTGTATAAAGTGACTGTTACAAAATTATCAGATAAAATTCGTTCACCCTTTCCAATCTGTTAATTACTTAATAAAAAAGCCAGAACTTCTCCATATATGATCAGCTATGGCATGAAGATCAGGTAGGAAACATGCTGGAAATAGCATCCAGACTATTTTATTATACTTTCAAAGTGCAGATTTTAGCTACAGGCAGAGAAATAACACATCCCTCATTTAGGTAATTATAAAAGAGGTATTGCACACTAGTTTGAAAAGTAACTGAAGTCACCAAAATCTCCTCCTAAAACCACAGGAAAGGGCCTAGCATGAGGTAAAACTTTTGGTATCTGGAGCAGTCTGCTATTCCTGAGAAGTGCAAGAGACAGGAAAGTCAATGAAATGCATGCTGTGTTGCCCTCTACTGTTTGCTTGGTTCAGATGCAAAGCAAATTTTCCCCATAGCTTCACCCCTGTGAAGCACATTGCAGTACCAGACAACAGAAGCCGAGAAGCATGATGGTAGGTGATATATGGGAGGGAAAACATGGGACCAGGGAGAAGCTTTTGCATTAGGAGTGCTTGAAAGGTGACCCAGTGACAAGGTCTCTTCTCCCAGGTAGCAAGCAACAGGATGAGAGGAAATGGCCTCAAGTTGTGCCAGGGGAGATTTAGATTAGATATTAGGAAAAATTTCTTCACAAAGAGAATGGTTAGGCATCGGAACAAACTGCCCAGGGAAGTGATGCAATCACAGTCCCTGGAAGTGTTCAAAAAAACGTGTGGATGTGGTGCTCAGGGACATGGTTTAGAGGTGGACCTGGCAGTTAGGTTAATGGTTGGACTTGATCTCAGAGGTCTTTTCCAACCTTAATGATTCTATGAAAGGAAAACCAACAGCCTGCACTAGCACAATGCGTAGAAGCAGAGGGCACCTTTCTGCAGGAAGCAACACAGCAAGGTCGTGGGAGGCAGGGGCAGAACTCAGCAGGCCTGAGTGCCAGGACCACCGTCTAAGTGCTAGACCGTGCCAGATGCTGTAAGTCCAGACAAACACCAGCATAACTTTCTGGGCTGTATTAGCTACCCTTCAGTAGCCCAGTATGTGCAGACGGGATTGTCACACACCAAGTGGAACAGAGCAGTTTCAAACTTGGCAAATGCTAGTGCTGCTTGTTAGACTTTACTTCCAGAAACGTTAAGAATAATTACAAAAATGAAGAACTGACAGCAATAACAGATACCCCAGCATCAGCACACATAAAGATACTGAATCCCATTTATCCTTAGTTGGTAGGAACCAACCTTTGTTCCAGAGTTTTGCAAGTTGTGGCAAGCTTTCTGACATGCAGTAGATGCATGCTGCATGCCAGCTACCACCATCTCTCAGCTCCCTCGACTGTGAATTAATTGTGCATCAGTGCAGACACACCTGAACTGGCTGTGTAAGCCAGCTCGGAAGCATCATGTGTTGTTCACATACACCTCCCTGCGGGACTTGCCAATCCAGGTCAGTGCTCCAGCTGACCACAGCGCTGACCCCTGTCCCCTCGGACAGTCCTCTATGTTCTAACTGCTGGTTTGCCTACATGCTGTTAACTGCGGTTTTGCTTTACTTGCTTGATTTTATTTCCTATTAGCCTACAAAATCAAGAGTTGACTTCACACAACCTTGTTGGCAGTTTCTACTGAAGTGTTTATTCCTGACTACACAAAATACTGAACAGCTCCTCTCCATCATTCAGACAAAAAACCTGAACAGCCACTCCAGAAAGGGGGGGGGGGGGGGGGGGGGGGAATGCTGATAGGAAGGAGTGAAAAAAAACAAAGCAAGATCTAAAATCCTACCCTCTCCAAGCCTGCAAAACTCCAACAGGAAGAAATATCACACACTGCCTGTAAGAGGCTGGAGCAAAAGACACATGCAAACAAAGCAGCTCTTGGGAATCTTACTGTAATCGGGAGACTGTATACACCCAACACATGGCAAAGGACCAGCTAATCCCTGGAAAAATGTTAAAGGCATAGTGGTGCTTCCGCCAACATCTGCACTTGTTACTTGCTTAAGCAACTCTGCCTCCCATTCATGAAGCAGACAGTTCCCTTGTGACTCCCTGCTCTTTGCTTTTGGGGGGGTGGGGGGTGGGGTGGGGGTGGGGGTGGTGAGGGGGAAAGAAGAAAAAAAAAAAATTACAGCGATGAATACAGACCAATCCATGAAAACAGTAAAGTCCTTTGTGAAGCTGAAAGGTTAGCCAGGTGCCTATTACACAGGAGCAGCTCTTGAGGAAGGTCCCACAAGCTCCTTAGGCAGCACCTGCTCCTGACTGTGCTTCGTCTTGCAAGGGCTCCTCGTATTGATAGGAAGCAGCTTCCCCTTTCTGGCAAATGTGATGGGACGTGCATGGTTGTCCAGTGAATACACAGTTAACAAACTGCCCTTCAGTAGATAACACCCTCCGCTGCCATCCTGCTCAAATTCAGCAAGATTTGAGCTACTCCCAAATGTAACACTACCCTTAATGCTGGTAGAAACATAGGACAAGAAAACCACTTGAACCCCATAAAAAGTCCCACTGGTCCCCACATAAAACCAAACTCTGATCTGATGGGCAAGGACCTGCTGTACAAAATCACTGCATTTTTGTACCTTCTTGGCCCAGAGAGAATTGTGTCATTTCAGCAGCACAACAGGGTTGCAGCCTCACCTCATCTGATCAATATGCACACACACAGAATCACGCAACCTCCGTTGAGCAATCAAACTCAGACAGTAATATACTGGCATGCAGAAGGTTAGACACACCAGCACAATATGATGCCTTTTCCTAAGGTCTCACACAGTAGGGGAGCCGGGAATAAACTCAGTTGCTTTATTATTTTCACATCAACAGGAAATATAATTTGAATACAGATATTTTTAAAACTAGATGTAATTAAGTGCATTTAGAAAAGAATTCACAATCTTCTGTACACAAATACAAGTATCTTCAATAGAAATTCCTTACATAAGATTAAAACTTAAGATGTGGTACAAATGAGCAGCAAAAAAAAATCCCCCCCCTCTCCACACAGTCAAGTCCACAGAGATGACAATATGCCCGAGAAACATCTAAGTGAAAGGTCGTCTGCAAAGCCAAAAACATGAAAGAACAGAGTGCAAGCATGTATTTTACCAAATGGCCTAGCAGCCACAGCTAATGGCCTCATTATTAGGAAGCATTTGCTGAAGATGCTGGCTTCAGCTTTAAGACTCTTCCCGTACCCCTGCACCACTGCCAGGACAGCAGAACAGTACATGCTAGCAGAAGGGGCTTTTCCTTCTGCACACCCCTACCACCTCCTTGAACAACACAAGGTGACAAAAAATGCGTTCCCACAGCTGCTCCCCCTGATTTTGAGCAGGATATACATTTATTTTCCTCTCCACACTCTTAAGATGCGGACAGAAGGTTACCATGCGCCTGCCTATCACCAACAGCTTGCCAGCACAAGACAGCAGCGGTCCCAGGACTCAGCTGCAGAGATCAAGTGTGCTTGCACAAAGTAAGTGCAACTCACCAACCTGGCCCATTTCCGGTATTAAGAAGAAAAAGCATGAGACAGGCGTTTTACCAACTTGCTCATTTACGCTGAAGCAAATTAGGAAGAAATCTCATCATCTGTTACACGGGCGAT
This sequence comes from Nipponia nippon, assembly GCF_047370975.1. Taxonomy (NCBI): domain Eukaryota; kingdom Metazoa; phylum Chordata; class Aves; order Pelecaniformes; family Threskiornithidae; genus Nipponia; species Nipponia nippon. Next base: position 17,306,124 of record NW_028262369.1, on the reverse strand, counting down.
GAAACTGTCACAGAGAATAGTCGAGGGCAGAACAGTAAATTCCTCCTTTAGCACAACCAAGTTCAGAAGAAAATGCCTGTCCACTCCCCCAGCTGCTAAAGCTATCCTGACAGAACTGTGTAATTTAGGTCATGCCTGACAAAAGGGGAGCGGGGGGGGGGGGGGGGGGGTCTACAGCCTTTTTCTTGGTCCTCTCCCCACTAGTGGATACCAATGTGCTTCGTTTGGGGGACCGAGTTTAATACTAAAAAGACAAAACCCAAGGGCTGGAATTTATCTGTTCTAAGAACCTCAACGTGCTAATAGGGAAATTTTCGGAGCACTTTTAATAACCTGAATGATACCTTCAAGTCGTAAGTCAGATTGCATACTTCATCATGTACCTTATCATTGCTTTTGTTGGGTTGGTGTTCAGAAACGTTATTATATAAAAACGACTTCAAGAATAACCAGTCTATAAAGTTTGTCTCATACTGTCTTAACAGGTCCAACTTGAAAGAACTTGAATGCGCCATAAAACACTAAAATGTATTTCCAAAGTTCTTATTGCTTTTTTAAATGCTAAGGAGCCCCATGCACGCAGGTTTGAAGATCAAAGTTCTTAGATATGAGCTGTCATCATTGTAATACTATTACAAAAGTACCATTAACATTTCCAGGTAACACTCACTCTATCAGCAAGAGTAAATTTACAAACGTACTGTAGTGCATAAAATAAGTAAGCTCACCAACACACGCAAGAAAACCTCAGCAGGAAGTACAGAAGGAAAAAGCCTACTATTGTCATGGGTTGTGCAAACTCCTGCAAACTTTTCAGAGCCAGAAATGCAGTAAGGGCATGATATCACTATCTATTTTAAGAACTTGAAATTATTTTGACTCTTTTTTTGTAAACTGTCTCTTTTTATAGACACATGTGTTTATATGCATTGTGATGTAAATCATTTATTCTGCTATTTCACTTGAATCTGAAATTCACATTTATGTATCAATACGCTGATGCAGTATAACTGACCTAGGAAAAATACACATAGCATGGATTCTGACCAGTTTCTACAGAGGGAATCTACCCTAGGGACTCCTTTGAGTCCCCTGTGCAATAAATACTACATAAAGTGGACATGAAAGTCTTAAGCAGGACTCAAATACTGCAGGGGGCTTGTAAAGTCCTTTTGTTCTAGAGAGGTTTTCAGCTAGGGGATAACACCAGAATATCGACCAGGTCAGGAAGTACCAATCAAGAATTTCAAAACACAAGTGACACCTCAGAAATACTGTATGCTAACCAATGCTGAATACGCTTCATTACAGCTGTCAGTCTCAAGCTATTTTCACGACTGACAGAAGTTCACAGCAGAGATGTAGAGGTTATACACTTTAAGATTAAGTAGTTCAGTAGAAGTTATCATCATACCACTTCTGGATCCAAAGAAAATTAGCAATCAATTTAAAACATTTGAATTTCACCCAGTTGATATCTCATTCCATTCATCAGACAAGGTGTTTTTTTTGTCCTGCTTTAGTCTCCCTTTCTACAATGTCCTCTTACATGATAAGTTGAAACATAAAAATAGAATGAGAAATCTGGGATCCATGATTTTAGTATTTAAATTAAATATACCTGCCTTCAGGCCTTTTGTCAAAGGAACTGGATCCAAGTTTAACAAAAAGCATTGGATATCTCAGAAAGAGCGATCCAGTGGTACAGACTTGGCACAAAACACAGCATGAGTTTCGCTATCAGAACAACAGAAATTAAAAATTACAATTAATCAGATGCATTTTCTAAAACATCAGAATAATGCCTGCAGATAAACGTAAAATGCCACAGGGCAGCCCTCTACAACTGTGTTCAGGGAAAAAGAATTCTAGTCACAGAAATAACCAAATGCCCCTAAAATAAGGAAATGTCATAATGAAAAACTCTCCACGAGTTTGTCAGTGACTTAATTTCACAGGTTTCTGGCAATTCCTGCATCAAATGTAAGGCCTCAGTCCCTCAGGTAATACATTTATGTAATCATTTATCAAAATACTATTAGGATAAGATTTTCAAATTTACTTTTAGAATTGGTTTACGTTTATTTCCACAAGCCATATCAGTCACACACATAAGCAGGCAAACACAAAGTTATTGACTCACACATCTCCCTGTAGTGACTCGACACCAGATTCAATTGGTCTGTTAGATTTCCAAAGCAGTCTCTACGGATTAATCACAACTACCATCTTTCCAACCATCTCGCCAGCGCTCATCCACACGAGAGCAGTCAAATTCAGATTTCCCCAGTTTCCTGTTCACTTCATTATGAAGAAGACACAACCACTGGGAGAAGTTATTTCTGTTGCTAGTATCAGGCTGATTTGTACGTAATCTGCAAACAGGGAAGAGGAAACATATGTTACTTCTTTACAGTCACCAACTTCAATACCCAAAGCAGGCACATAGCACACAGACAGCCGGGGTCGCCTTTTCTGCTGTTGCAAGATGAGTCCCAAAGAGATCTCAGAAAAGAGCACACAGACATCAGTAAAAACCAGAGGCCGAACCTCCACTATAAAATACTGATGGCTGCAACTTGCTTGGTTTCATTCAGTGCCTAGTCTTGTCAACTGGAAAAGACGCAGGAGTCAAACAGCTTATCCATGATAAAAAGCAAGAAGTACTCGAGTTCATCAAAACACCAAATTAAAAAAAAAAAAAGGAGAATAATAAATGAAAAATATCGAGCAGTTGTTTTGCCATGTGATGGCTGCTAAGTCAATGAATAGGTTTCACCATCCAGAAAAGAGGAGGTTCTTTCAAGAAACAAGTTGCCAGTAACAGGAGTAGAAAACTTTATTAAACATCACAGCCCACGTTGGTCTTTGCTTCCACTGCTGAGGTTGCCAATAAAGAGGATTTTCTGGAGTAGAAGAACTCTTGCCTCCTGAATGCGAAATTATTTCAAGTCCTAGTCTAATTCCACAACTGAGCGCAAGTCCAGTTTGAACCAGAAAATCACAGAATCACCTCAGGGAGACCTTGGAAGCAACACACAACCTAACAGCATAAGAAAAGGCATTTGTTTTCTGAGTAAGTGTATCTCTGATTTATGCAATAATGGAAGAAACCCGTTCAGGTAGCTACAAACCCTAAATGCAGGAAGAGCTGCTGATATGCAAATAGCCGCTGCAGCCCAGCAGCCACGAAAAAAACCCCGATGAAGCAACTCACCTTTCCCTCAGATCCTCAGCGCAGTGCTCACAGGGGTAAAACTTGGAGAAGAGGTTGATGAACTCCCTCATCTCCTTCTGCTGGGCACCAGTGGGGTGGTCGGGGTAGTACGCTGCCATGGTGTGCAGGAACGCCCAGGTGTTGCGGCCCAGCTGCTCGCTGTCGAGGGGACAGTCCGGCGGTGGCTCTTTCTCCTCCACGACCGTCGGGTCCTGGAGCAGCAGAGAGAGTTGTGAGGGGACAACGGCGCTTAGTGAGGAAACAGCCCCTTTGCACTCTGGTGGGAGGACGAGATGGCGGGGGACAGGCCCTTCGCACCCTCAGCAGGGGACAACGGCTGAGCCCCCCTTCACACCCGGTGGGGAGAAGATGGAGGCCCCGTTCACACCCCCACAGAGGGGAAACCCTGCCCCTGGCCCCTTCACACCCTGAGGAGGGGGCCACACAGCCCTATCACCCTTGGGGGGCAGGACAGAGGCCCACTTCACAGCTCTGCAGGGGCTGGAGGTACGACAGCCCCCCGGGGCAGACAGGGAAGCCTCCCGCCGCCGCCTCACCCCGCCGCCCGGGGCCGCCCGCTTCCTCTGCTCGCGGAGCCAGGTCTTGAAATCCGTGCAGGCTCGGCACGGCTTCTTGGACGGCTCCTCCGCCCCGGAGCCCGCGGCGCCGTGCGGGACGGCGAAGGGGAAAGCGAAGGGACCGTTGTCGGTGCCCGGGAACGGGGAAGCGCTGCGACCCGGCCGGCCCTCGCCGGGCGCCGCCATCTTTGCGCCGCGGTGCACCACGGGCCGGGGCGGCCGCCGCGGGAGGCGCCATTTGAATTGTCCCCGGTTTCCCTCAGGTGGGAGCGGGCGGCGCGGCCCGGCCGGCAGCGCGGAGAGCCGGGGCCGGGGCCGGGCCCTCGACCTCGACCTCGACCTCGGGAGGGCCTCGCTGTACCCCCGGCCGGGCGCTGGCTCGAGGGACGGAGCTTTTCCCGGGTCTGGGTGAGGAGGCTCGGCCCTGGGCGTTCGTCATTAAACGCCACATGCAGAAGTGCACGTTTCTGATGGTTTTTTTTTGCCAATACAGCAGCAGGCTCTGGGTTTGAATCTTGTGTTTGAGGAGAACAGGGCAGGTTTTCCTTCACACGGTGCAGTGATGTGAGCCTCCCGCCTGCGCCTGTCCACCTTGCATCTGTATATATATATATATATATATATACACACACTATATATATATACACACTATGTATATATAGTGTGAGGCAGAGCTCATGGGATGGAAGATGTGGCCTACGTGCCAGCGGTGGTGAAGAGCACCTCAGCATTATCTCCAGCACAGTGATACAGTCCACAGCGTGATTTAAAGAAGAAATAAATGGGTAACTCAATTCCAACTCATGCACCTGTAGCAGAACACACCCGTATCAAATTTTATGTGTTTTAACACCTGTCACATGCTTGTAAAACTATATTGAGGAAGGATTTACTTACCTCTTTCCAAGAGCGTTTGCACGTGTTACGCAAGGGCAGGTCCGTTGAAGAAGTGAGCCCTTGCCTGCGGCCGGGAGCGGCTGGGCTGCTCAGGGGTGAAGGAGAGCCCAGGCCTTGCCCCAGTGCTTCGGTCTCGAGCGGACATTCAGCTGCTATCCTTTTACTCCTGTTGAGCCACGGGCTTGCGAGCACGTGAGGATGGTGACCCAGCTCCTGGGCAACGGTCCAGCACGGCATCAGCTTCAGAGCTGGGTCTTTTACCCCTTGGAAAGGTTAATTAGCTGTGGCTTGGCACTGTGCTAAAAGTGCAGGTAAAGCTTTTGGCCGATGCGTCCTGTAGTCTAGTGGGTGTGACCGCCTGAAGTGCACCCCACAGCCAGGCTCTGAGACACAGCACCCTTGGGAAGTTCTTGACGGGGGTTCAGAGGATGAAAAGTTGGGGGGCAGCACAGTCTTGCTTTTTTCCTTATTTTTGTCTTGACACTAGAGGTTTTGAGGCCACAGGATAAGTCTCCCACTGTGGACAATGCACTCTAGAACGTGAATTTTGTATCCACTTCCACTTTTCACCTCTTCATGTCCTGCAGGTCAAGTGAAAAATATGATTATTTTGCTTAATGCAAACAAATGTATGGCCAGCATGAAGGTGGACCAAAATATCATCTTAAGAAATCTTGTATTGGCTGGCTGGGATAGGTTTTTGCCTCCCCTCCCTCCTCTTCCCCTTCAGGCAGCACCAGCCCTTTCATGTCCCTTCAGGCAGTCACGGCCTTTCTCCTTAGCAGCTCCTACCCCTACAAATAGCTGTACTTCTCCACATCCTGTTCCTTCCAGGCTGTTTCGTAGCCTGTTTGAAATGCATCTTGAGTCTTTTGCCTGATGTTAAGTGCTGTTGTGCCGCCAGTTCTGCAAAGACACAATTTGTATGAAAGCTGCTGGAAAAATACTGCTCATTTTCAGCTGTTATCCTCTGATATATTTAACACAGCATGGTGTAAAATGTTTAGTAGGTAATGCATCATTTTAGAGAAATGCTTCAAAGACTTGCCTTTGAAAAAATTTCAAAACTTAGTGTGCTTTACGTGGAAATGGCTGATCTGTTTCCCGGTCTGTGTGGCACTGAGCTGATGATCTGGATCTCCATCTTTGGGCCTCCTATTTACCAGTGCTCCATTTTTTATTCATTTGCAATTTCATGAGAACATTTCTTTGCTGACAGTCGTGAGGGAGGGAGAAGAGATATGAGTAACTGATAGGAACTACTGAAATGGCTTTGTCTAAAGTTAGAGACAACTATATATCTAAATTTCACACACAAAGGAAAGATCAAGTAGGGGAAAAGAGATTCTTTATGTTTGTTTACCTTATCCACCAATAAATATTTAAATGATGTTGATGACCTCATTCTTTTTTTTTAATTCAGGAAAAAAGGTATGCTGGTATCTGGAAGAGAACCCCGGGGGATTTCCTACAGTGCTTTATTGCTTAGCCTTCAAGCAATTAAATAGTTGCAGAGATGTTTCTAAGTCACAGCAATCTCCTTTGGCTATTAACAGTCTGTTTGCTTCCTTGTTAGTGATTTCATTATTGAGTTAGTTAAAATATAAGCATTTTTTTTTAATTTATTTAAAAGGAAAAAGTTCATAACCTGGAAAGAAGCTGTTGCTTACAGAGAGATTTGTGCTCAGCATTGCTCCCCCTGCCCCTTCTCTGGTCGGCTGTAAGAGCAGAGCTGGCTCTTTAGGAAAAGGTGCTCCCAATTTTCTCTATTTGCCCTCACAGTCGGCATCATCTTGTTTCAAAGCAGGCAAGGAGAAAAATGGAAAAGTGCTCAGATTCAAATCAGAGCAAGGAAATCCACTTTACTGTCTCTAATTGAATCCAAGCACAGAGCCCAATTAATTCCATCCAAAGGAAGGAACATGGTGCAGAGCAGAGGAAGGATGTGGCAGCCCTCCTTCCTGCTCTCCCTTGGACAACCCTTCTGTTATGTCCCAGCAGGAGCCTGGTGGATGCCCCGTGGAGGGTCCCAACGGGTGACAGCATTCAGCCGTGTGTCCCTTGCCGGGATTGTGTGACACTGGAGCATCCCGGCGCATCCTTGCACCACCACTGCCCCGTCTGCTCAAAGCCTGCTGGAGGGCGCTCAGACCAGGCAGAGAAGCTGCAGCGCGGTCGGGTGACGTGTGAGCTTGGTGGGGACAGAGCTCTGGGGCTGAAGGAACCCATGGTGAGCCCTGGCAGGCCGGCGCGGTGCATGCTCCCACCGAGCCCTCTGGTTCCAGCACTGTGATTTAGGAGCTGGCAGCGTGGTAGAGCCTGTTACCAAACAAGCTCCTAACAAAGATCGCTCCTAAGAGCGGCTGCTTCCTCAGGGCAGGGAGCAAAGCACGGCTCCATCCCACGCTGCCCGGCCGAGGCTTCCTTGGTGTGTGGTTCAGGCACCTGCTGACAGTGGCACCTTGCAGTGCCTCTGGGCACGGGCGCTGCCAACAAAGCACCTATTTTTCAATTATTTATGCCTGCGAGACCAGACTCATTGAAGTTTACTGAATAGGTGCTACTTCCTCACAGCTGCTTAATCCGTGGCTGGAATAGGGTAATGTGCAGGATGGCAATGACAGTAATTACCAGGAAGCATTAGTAAAACCTGCGCTTGAGAAAATGAAAAGGGTGTGTTTGCCTTTCTCAGAGGAAGGCCGCTGTTTAATGTTCTGCTCTTATCTTTGGCGCTTGCTAAACAAGAGCTTGGGAACTGGCAGCTGACAGTGGGTGCATGGGGAAGGAAGAAGAAACGGGCAGGCAATGGGAGATGACCCATGTTTGAGGACAGATACGCATCCCTCTGCTCGCTCTCTAGCACGAGGGCGGCAGCTGGGGCTGGACACCCCCCTGGGGCCGGACGCCCCCCCCGGCACTCTGAGCATTGCTGCACCGTGGCCAGAAAGTCGAGTCAGGATGGGCAAAATGCATGGCACAAGCATACCCACAGCGGGCTTTGGGCAAGGACAGAGGCCTGAGCTTAAATGCAGCTCCTGAGCAAAAGAGGGGCGACCCCAAGGAGGGGACACCCCAAGGAGAGGAGACCCCAAGGAGCCTTCACGTAGCTCTTTTCCCAGCAGTGTGACCCCAGGTTACAGCAGGATGCTCATTTATGTATGGGTATGACTATATCTACAGAAAGGCTGCTAATGTTCAAAGATAACTGGCTTAACACAGAGAGGACAAAACTCTTGCTGCTACCCTTACAGCCCACTTTCTAGGATGCAATAGGATTGTTTGGAAATGCAATAGCCTGCAAAGCCAGTGAGCCCGGACTGCCTGCTGGCAGGTGTTTTGCTCCATTACTGCAATAAAAAGTTAGATTTTGACCAGAGAACAAGGAATAATATTCTCAGAGCTTTCTGCTTCATTTGGGAACCTAAACACCACTGACTTTTCATTAATTTATTTAAAGTTCTTTGGAAAAGTTTACCCCATACCTCTCAGGATTCTTACAAATTTTTTTGTGATGGTTTTGTAGATAGTTCCAGTTGAATGTCACTGTTGCCCTCTCCAGGAGAATACACCAACAGGAAGCTGACTTGTATTTACGTGTAAGGATGTGAGCCTAAAGTACAACCAGTTACAAAGCCAGCATCAGCAATTAGTCATGCAGTTTGAGAAATGACAGTCAACTAGGAAACAGCAACAACAACAACAAAAGTATATTTGCAGGTAAGTGAATCATATTGAACATTTTTGCTTGTATACAAGAAATGCATCACCTGCAAAATTTCCCAAGGCATGAATTTATCTCCCAATTATTAGGAAGGAGCCTGCTGCCATACTGACACACTTCACTGCCAGTGAATGGGTGAGACATCAATCTCAGTTCAGATCCATCCAGAACTATTAAAATCTGTTCAAAAGTCTGAGGTGTAAGACTTTGCACAGAGTATATCAAGACTCTGCCTTGCTCAGATCTGGGGGTCTATACGCAGGGACTGTGGTACGTTATTTTAAAGTTTGTTCTGTTTTTATGTGTAGATCCTCTTGATGATTAAAATGGGAATTCAGAAGTAGTAGTTTATATATTTGCAATGGCAGAAATAGGGAGAAAACCAAATTATTTTCTGCAAGTTGGTACAGCCAGTCCTCTGACGTTTGTGTCGTGCTCCAGTCTGTCTCCTACATCCCAGACTCTCTCCGAGCATCCATGGAATCAGCTAATGCATTCTGAGCACAGACACAGCAAACTTGGTGTTTTCCTTTTGTGCTCTTGAAAAATAAAGCACAAAATCTTCAACGAACAGCTCCCATTCCTCTTGGCTTTGCAACAGGAGGCTGGCCCGACTGCCCTCTGTGAACGCCAGGAGGGCTCAGGGTGGGCTGCAGCGTGGACAGGGGCTTCTGCTGCTGCGGCAGAACTGACTGCACGATGAGAGCACCCTTTGTTTTAGTAAGAAGATACTATTTGAAGTTCATTAAAAAATGTTGTAGCATGCTGTTTCCCATGTGGATTTTGAGGGTCCTTCCTTATCAGAGATTCCCATTTTTGTCTCCTAAAAATTAATGACCCTGATGTTATGAGAGCTGTGCTGTTAAAATCGCTTGTCCCGTACAGGACAGGTACACCTGGTGGTTTCTGTCTTTTTCCCCATCCTTAAGCAGCTCTCCTTGATTTTAGGGTGATTCCTTTTTCTAGAAGTAGGTGAAAGCAAGTGGACAGTAGTAAGTCTCAATCAGTGGTGGAGGAAGAGATTTTTCTCAGATAACAATTGCTGTGAGAATGTGTTGAACCGTTAAGAATTAAACATTAATGAAACAACAGTTCTCCTTCCACATTACTCTTGTCCCCGCCAGCTTTTGAGTGAAGATTAAATATTGTTTTCCTGTTTTCTGAAGGGGGAAAGGAACACAAAGACCTTTCCTCTGAAATAAAGGTGAACTTTTAACTTGAGATACCAGCACTGGTGGAAACCCCAGGAGAGATAAGGCACTTTGCATATTCTGGTTATTGAAGGCAGTGGGGAATGAGGAAAGGGTAAGAAGAGGATGAGCATTTCTCTGACTAATCTGGGAGGACTACAACAGTCTTGTCTCTGATCAGACTTTACCATATTTAGCATGAAGTAAGAACAGATTTTGCCCAAGTGAAAACAGTATTTCTACACGTTCACCGGTGCTTGCTTCGCTTGCCGTTGGCCATACAGGTTGTGTTGCTGGGATTTTCCCCTGATGGATTTCGGAGCATGCGGGGCAGGCTGTGCACTGCGGAGGCACAGCCTCCTCGAGGCTTGAAATCCCTTGGAAACTCAACCCTCCTTTCCATCTCCCTTCATATCCCGTAGCTGGGTCCCAGCATGTACAAATGCTGCATTGGCCTCATACCACGCAACGCACTTATCAAACACCTTTTTTTTTTCCCTCTAGGAAATGATGCAGGAAACTTTCTCTTGCAGCAGCTTGAGTAACATTCTCATTCTTCCTGGAAGTTTTCTTCTTGAATCATGCTTTTGTCCTTTGCATAACCTTAGAAAAACATGCCACTTTTACAAAGGAGCTATGAAATTGTTGCAACAAGTGCTTGGTAAACTTGGGCTGGTCCATCATGCCCTGGGTGACAAGCAAACCTCCTGCGAAAGGCTGCTTTGTCCCTGGGCTGGGTGGCTGGATCCCAAGGGCATTTCAAGGAAAATTTGCTCTGTTGCTTTAATCTCTCCCAGCCGGCTGGTGCAAGGTTTGAGGGAGTTTGATGTGATGCTGTGATTTTATACCAGCCCGCTGGCTGCAGCCACGTTGTCAATGACCAGGGGTGGACGGGACCCCGTGTCCTGAGCCCTGGTCTCCTGCACGGGGGCAATAACCAGGGATGCCCTGGGCATGAGTCCGTTGTGGGATATTGCAGATTAAAAGGAGCGTCACTCATGCTGAGGTGAGAGGGTGGCAGAGGAAAGCAGAAACAGGCATGGAGCAGAGAGGAGAACAAAAGTGCCCAAGGGAGCCAGCCCCTGATGTGCCTCTCCATGGGCTGGCTCGTGAATCCATGGTGATTGTGTGCAGTTTCCTTGTGGAAAAGGCAGATCAAGGGCTTGTAGAAAATGAGCACTGTCTTTTCCCAGCACTGCCGTAGGAGGCCTTGCTGGCTGGGACTGTTTCTAAGACAGATCAGGTAGCAGCACTGCAAAATTACTTTTTCTTCCTTCCAGCAAAAGCTGCCTTACCAGCCTGAGCTGGTGGAGAACAGAGAAACATGCTCAGCCTTACTGGATCTTTGGTCTCAGTAGCAGGAGGAAACTGTTATAAGCTGCAGCAATTCACTGTGATCCGAATGAAAATGCTGCTTGCAGTTATTGCAAAATCCATTCTTGGTGCTGTGCAGACACTGCAAGTTCATCACCTGGAAAGGAAGGTCCTGCACAGAGCCCCGGTGCAGATACCTACCGTCCAGCTCCCATTATTGTACATACAATGCCAGTTACTGCGGCTCTTCATGCTCGAGCCCTGTTTATCATGAATAAATCTGCCCATGAGTAGTTAGTGAACCCCTGCACTGAAGATGGATGTGCATCTTCGGAAGCTTCTGCAATGCAGCCGCTTCTAGGGGTGGAGAAGTGCTGTGCTGCTGCGTGCGCTCAAAGTATTTCTGAATCAGATTCATCTGGCCACTGAGAAATGCTTTAGTGCCTGCAGCAGCTGCTGAAATTAGGAGGAAATGAAATACCTTCTTCTGGGTTAGATATTGCAAAATCTCTCATCCCAGCCTGTGTGAAAGTTCAACTGCTTCCTTTGTTTATGAGATGAAGGATATTTTTGTCAACTCCAGTGTTTGATTTTTTAAAAATTTTTAAATAAGGGTCTGTTCCTCTATTTATTGGAAGTCTGAAACCTCTTTGTACTCTTAAAATCAGCTTTTAGCAGCTGGGCTTTTCATTAAAGGTGTTGATAGGTCATGTGTTATCACAGGTGACCTTCAAGAACAGTAAAGGGCAGTTTTTGATCCTGAAGGTGATGGTGGGAAAAGATGAACCTCTCCTACCGGCGTTGTTCCAGGCAAGGGCCCCCCGCGGCTCCTTCTCATTTTTGTGTGTGTGCATTTGTGACAAGGCCATTGCTTGTGAGACTTTGAAAATGGCTGTGGTGGAGCTGGTGAAGAGCTGCCTTTGGCTACCCCCAAGTGCTCAAACTCTACTCTGGCTCTCGCTGGACGCAGTGAAGGATTGGTCCAGGCACTTGTCCCACCGAGGCTGCTCTACTCTGGTTAAACACACCAGATTAAGTTACTCCTGATCCATACTGAAATGAAAAGAAAACCAGACCCTCAGTGTTTATTTGTCATGGAGATTTTACACTTGGTGGAGGGAAGCTGGTCTTGCAATGGAAATAGCAGAGGGGACAGCCCGGGTGGCCAGCGAGCCTCCCTGAAGCCACTGGATGATCTACCCTGTCCTTCAGACCGTGGACTCTTTGGGGCAGGGACTCTTGGGTGACTATACCTTAGTCACTTTCTGTGACACAAGCAGTATTTTATATACCCAGAGCAGCTGTTTTATGGTGGTAGCGATGTTCCTCGAGTAGCAGGAGGCAGAGCTCCACCTTTGCAAGGCATGCGTGGCTTTCTTGAAGCAGGCTGCAAAACGTCTGCAGTTATTATGGAGGAAAACTTGTGTTTCCTCAGTCTTGTCACAGCTGGACAGTCCACTCCTGTATATTAGTTGTTAATTTATGTTCTCTTTTGTACCTTGTAAAACAACTAAAGAAAATAGTAAATCCCGTCCTCGAAAACTATGTAAATAAACACTGATGATGAAATAGCAGTGCCCAGCAATACTTGCTGAGTTTTACTTCTTCCGGGCAGACCACTCCTACCTTTCAGTTAATTACACATAAGGAAGCACCAATTTATGGCAGGATGATACGGAGGTAGTAGAAGACGCAAAGTAAACTTGACAATGTCAGGAAAATGGTGTTTTGGTTTGTTTTTTCATAAGTGTGCTCAAACGTATCCAGCAAAGAAGTGGAATTAATAGCTTCTTCTTATCAGTTATCCATCCTTCCCAACAGAAATGGCCCTGATCTGTCAGGGTTTTGCGAAGGAGGTGCAGCAACGCTGTTGAGGAGCGCTTGTGCTGATCCAGAGGCAATCTGGCACAGTCCTTCCTTCAGTTTCACAGACAGAGTCACTTTAGACTAATAATAGTCATTAACGTGACTCATTAGATCTTGAGCAGACAGTTTCTTGACATCAAACTTGACAACAACAAGGCAATGATACTGCTGTAACGACTGCAGAGTCTTGAACTGAGCTCTCTGGGATGACACCCAGTGTTGTTATCTCTGAGTAGTGCCTGGCCATTCTCCCCCCCGTAGCTCTGTTCTGCATTGCAGTGACCTTTGCTTCTGCAATACACTTTCTCAAGAACTAATTCTTGAGTTTTGAGTAGTTTTGCTCATACTTCGCTTTATCTGAGATCTCTGTCACCAACCAATCTCCCCCAGAAAATCAGCTCTCCAAACTGCATGGCTGGCCCTTCAGCCTGCGGGGACTTGCAAAGCTCCATGTAGTTTCACCTTCCTGTTGTAACATTTCATTATATGTTTTCCACACCCCCCTTCTGCTTGAATTCCCTGAGAATGGTGAAATACGGCAAAGCCTTTGGAACTAGCAATTGCCAAAACCAAGGCTGTTTCCTATGCTTCTTGTTTTCACCGACAGCCACAGTACCTGCTGACATGGAGCGACGTGCTGTCTGACCCTCTCCTGGCCGTCTCCTATGTGTAGAGAGATTGCAGCTCCTCTAAAATCTTAATTGTCTTTGGCTTTTCCCATTCAGGGTAAATATGTTTAAACCTTTACGCTTGTGGAAATACATTGTGTTTTGTGTTTGCTCTGAGACAGGAAACCAGTCAAATGTACTTTGTCAAGAGTCTTGATTCCAGCTTTTCTGAGAGCTACATAACAGAGCCATGTAAAGGCAAGCTTGTCCCCGGCTTGGCTGCCAAGGAGAAGCCTGTGAGCGTGGGTATGATGACAGGGAGTTGTGAAGGTTTTTGCCATCTCAGAGACTGGTAGCTTCTAGATAAGCACGATCGTAAAGAATAAACTCACTGGATGAACCGATTTCCTCTCTCTCCATAAAAACCTTACCTTCTGTGCCAGGTAGACTTAACAGCACATGCTTTTGCTGGACCCTCTGTGAACAGAAGGATGGAGGGTCCGATTCCAGGGCTGTTGAGGGCAGCGAGCCTCTTTGCATTGCCTTTCCTCAGGGCAGCTGCTGTCTGGCTTCATGAGCCAGGAAGTGCCCTGGAGATGCCATCGAAGGGGTTTTCCCACGAAACTTGCGCAGAGGACCAAAGTGCTCTCTGTATAGCTTTCCCTTCCCAACAGAGGACAGATATCCAGCAGCAATAGATTGAACTACAACAAAACCACTTCCTTTGTCCCCAGAAACTGCCATCCTGCTGTGCAGCACGTGCTCATGAAACACAAACCAAGGCCCTACTCGCCATATTTTCTGGCCATCCAGAAGGAATCTTGTTTAGCTTCCTATTCAGATTCTGAGGTTTTTTTTGGTAAATGAAAAATAATCCACAGCTGTTTTGAGGGTTTTGAGACACCAGGTGTAACTGGAAAATGAAAGGGAAGGCAAGGCTGAGCCTCTCAATTTGGGCTCCAATAATGATAATGATCCAATTTAGGCTTCATCAAAGAAGAGGGGGAGGGAGGACGGAGAAGGCGGTTTGATCACACGGTTGCCCATCAGCCAAGTCATAACCTGAGGCATGCTAAAGGCAGCAGTTGAGTGAAAGGATGGGCTTTCCAGGGCTGTAATTACCGGTCCTGCAGTGCCTGCGGGCAGTGAGGAGCTGGTCCATGGGAAGAGCTGCTGGTTGCCCTGGGTGGGTATGGACACCTGGCTTGATGTGGGACAGAGCACAAGGCACTTGGAGCTGAGTCTCCGTCGCATATTTACACCTGAGAAGCTTTGGGACTTTTTAAGTTACACCCTGGGGGATGCGTTTGTTCATCCTTTGCTCCGGCAACATTGGCATCAACATCTCCCATTAATTTCTGAGAGAATGCAAACGTTGATACAGCTACCAGACATCCCTTTGAAGTGAACTACCTTAGCAGAGGGGACAAAGCAGTAAAGAGATTTGTAAGAGCTGGCACACATCAAGTCACCCCTAATTTGTACTTTACAACAAGCCACGTTCTTAATCAGTTCTTGGGACTGGTGTGAACGTAGCCCAAGCTGCAGGCAACTCTGACAGGCACGTCCGTGCAATATAGCCATAAACACAGCATGTCCATCCCTGGAAATGTCCTTCAGTTCACAGCAGGTGTTGCTGCCCCGGTGACCTCCTCGACACCCAGGGATGATAAACGGACCCAGCCACAGGGCCAGGCTCACTTACCGGCACTACTCTAGTAAGGATGTGATAAGATAAGATGCTTCCCTGAACTATGGCCCTGCCATCTGCACCCAGGAGTATTTGCACGTTAAAAGCAGGAGGCCAAGTAGAAGGCACATGGTAGTTTGCCAAATTACGGAATTTCTGCTAGCGTTAGTGGGCGGAGGAGGAAGCGTGGGAACACCTGCGCCCTGCCTCCCGCTCCAGCGTATTTAACCACCGGAGTTGTGCCCGGAGCTGCATCTCTGCTCAGCCTCCAGCTGTCCTGGGGAGGGAGAAAGCAGGCTTGGGGAAGATGAGCTGCAGCAGGTACCCAGTGGATGTGAAGGCTGTAGGCTTGATGCAATGCAGAAAGCAGAAGGTACTTTAATGGTTTTTTTTGTTGTTGGATTTTTTTTCTCTCCTTCAATATTTACAAATCAGGGAACTAGAGGGCTTTTTGAGTTACTCTTGCAGGGGTATACTTGCTCATTTCCCCACAGTGTTGGGATTAGAGCCTTGTGATTTAGGACAGGCGTCCTGGACTTGTTTTTTAATGGTCTTAATATCGTAAGAAAATGGTTATCTTGGATTCTGCCATCTTTCTGTTCACAGTGTTATAAATTTCTTCTGGTTTTAACAATGATTACCCATTTGGGGCCCTAAAATTAAGGAAATATTTCTGTAGGTCTAATGTTTAATTAATTTTTTTAATGTGACAGTCTTGCAGCCTGAAGCCAGAACTAAACCACAGGTCCTGCCTAATGCTGATTGCTTGAAAGCCTCCAATGTTGAACATCGTAATTAAAAAAAAAATGCACTTTTTTATTTTTTCCAGAACTACATGATGTTTGTGTCTTGGTCAGATCAGAACAACATTCTCATCTACCGGACTTTTGAAGACTTTAAGAGATTCCATGTAAGTGAATATTTCCCTGAAAATAGGATTCCCGTCCTGGGGAGGGGAGAAGGAGCCCAGCTGTGTGTCGGGGCTGCGAAGCATCACTATTCTCTCCTCCTCCTCACTTTTAGAAAGAGCTGAAGAGAAAATTCCCCATCGAGAGTGGCTCACTCAGGAGATCTGACCGGACAATACCCAGGTTTAAAGGTAAGGAGAACAAATCTCTGATGGACCAACAAACACAATACAGCTGTTGGGGACAGTCGTAACTGATGACATAGAGACTGAAGTCTCTGAGTCTCACCTTCCTCTGGAACAGATTACAGCTCAATCCTGCTCATGGCATGGTACTGCTGGGTTACATCAATGTGCTTGCATCTATTTCTGAGTTAAAATAACCCAGAAAGATTTTTTTTTTTAAATAGATAATTGCACTTGGTAAATTAATATTACACTTTAAATATTGCCCAGAGCTCCTCGCAACATTTATGTGTGAACAAAGATAAGTTTTACATATTCAAAAATTATATCAGGAGCTATTAAAAATGATAGGGAGGCAGGGCAGCTTCTGTCTCGGCTTCTTACAGTTTGGGCTTGCGTGGGGAAGGGTGGTGGGTGAGGGCACCCCTATGTTCAGGCAAAAGATGCTGCTCTCAAGGCATCCAGATCTGTTGTTGTCTTACACGAACTTTGCTCTTGTTATTTTAAAGATGCACACGTGAAGCAGAGGAAGAGTGGGAAGCTGAACAGGTGCCTGGAGGTACTGAAACTGCTAGAAACTTACTCGCAGGAGCTGCTGAGAACGGACGCTAAAATCTCCCAGGGTGAAGACGTGATTCAGTTTTTCAAGGCACAGACCCAAGACCTAGATCCCTCCTTTCCTGAAAACAGGTATAAAATCATATTTGTATTTTTTGTTTGTATGTCTTCCTGAAACAGAAACGTTATAAAATACAGGTAAAAGAGAAACAACAGTTACATACCGCAGCAGCAGAGCAGGGAAGTTCTGCTGAATGCTTTAATGCATGTTTATGTTGTTTCTGATGCCTAAGCTTTTCTTGGCCTATTGCATAGACAATTTTACCAAAATTAATACTAAACTCAACCTTCCATGTGAGTTTTCAGTAAACTGATATTAAACTTTACTTTTCAGTGTTGTGATCATGCCATCAGAAATTGGAGGGGAAAAGAAAAACCGTCCACGGCAGCAGCTCTCTATTACACACCCCCAGGCATCCCAGAGCTACAGATGCATAGAAACCTTTGAAACCAAAGATGCAAAGAACAAGACTTTCAAAGTCGCTAAGAAGGAAATTGTGGAAGTGTTAATCAAGGACATGACTGGTATGTGTGACAGGGATTCTTCGGTTTCAGGGATGGATGGTGTAGATTGATTCATAGCTTGGCAAACGCTGAGTCGGTAGTATCACAGGTGCGGGTGGGTGTTTGTAGATGTGGTGTGCTTACCCGGATTTACATGGGAGGAAAGAACAAAGGGTCAGCACAGCATCAGCCAGGCACCGAGCTGCTCTGCAGAATGTCCCTCCTGTCTCTTGTGGCAGAGCAGCCCCTACCCAGGGATTATGGTCATCTCTCTACTTGCAGGCTGTTCAAACTTTTTTTTTTTTTCTGTTTGCTGCAGGATGGTGGCTAGTGGAAAATGCAGACAAGCAGATAGCCTGGTTCCCAGCCTCGTACCTGGAAGAGATTGATGTCCACAAGGATGTCCAGAATGCCTTGAGCTCGAACGAGGAGGGTAAGTCTGCTTCTGACTCCCTGGGATACCACATTTCCTCCTTCAAAAAATGAGTTCTGCAAAAACCCCACCACTTTAACCATTGCTTGGAGTCCCTGCCTGGATCTCTGACTTTTCTGATCAGCTCCGCCATCAGCTGTGGGGCTCTGAGCAAATCAGTCACTTACAGGGACGCTTGTCATGCAGCTCTCGCTGGCTCCCCGGGGCTGCTGAGCTGGTTGGTCACAGGGATGGAGGCATTTCTCCGCAAGGCAAAACTGACCTTCCCCTTCTCTCTGCAGGCAGCCTGTACTTTGTTGTGCAGGCCTACGAGTCTCAGAAAGCAGATGAGCTCTCGCTGAACAACGGCGTTGTTGTGGAGGTGGTCAGGAAATCTGACAATGGCTGGTGGCTGATCCGGTAAGGAGGCTTTTCCGAAGCTCTTATTCCCTGAGGGAGCTGGTTACCTGCTGCAGGTGCTTCTTGCCTGCTCCTCCCCAAGCGGGGTGCAGAGGAGCTCCCCCTGAGTTGACAGCCCTTGGCTAGGGATGGTTTCCCCTTCCTCATGCCCTGTGTACAGCACTGGGCTGAGTCCTCACCTGCTTCCCCCAGGTGCTCTGCTCCCTCCCCTCGGTCTGAGCTGGGAGAAGGGCTCTTTTCAGTGTTGCTTTTCATCCTTCCCCTTCAGATACAACGGCCGTACTGGCTACATGCCCTCCATGTGCCTTCAGCCCTACAAGAATCCTCACCACAAGCTCCAGACCATCATAAGCTGCGGGCTCAATGTCTCCACCCCAAACCTCTGCTCCTCCCTGATGGCTCCCCAGCCCCAGGGTGAGGCCACGGGACGGCGCAGGGTGCAGGCTTCCTCTTCCCTTGACGGGACTGAAGAGGACGTGAGCTCTCCGAGAAGCAGATCAAGGTCTCTGCCCAGGGCCAGCTCCACCCCGGACCTGGAGTCAGACAGCTCGTCCCTCAGCTCGGGGAGCAGCAACGAGCGGGATGGCCGGCTGAACTGGAAGCCTGACTTGTCAAGATCTCTGCCCGAAGTCGAGCAGGCCAGGAGCTCTCCCCTGGGGCATGCCTTGGCCGCACACAGCAGCAAGTCTCCACACCTCACCCACAAGGACAGGAATGATTCTGGCTTTGTGGAGTCATCTGCACCTGATCTAAGCTACTCCCTCCCTGACCCAGACTTGGCCGCTTGCGTCCCCAAGGTGCCCGTGCGCCCCTCAGCCCACGAGATCCTCCAGAAGTGCAGCACCCTCACGAAGCGAGCCATGCAGCAGTCCTCCCGGCCAGCTCTCCAGGCTCTGCTCCCTCTCCCAAGCGTGCACTAGTGCCCCCGGCGGGGGGACAGACCCAGCCCTGGGCCACCACCACGACCGAGAGCCGAGCACCCTCTGCACCGAAGTCCCGTGGGAGCCGTGGGCAGTGGTGCGGGGACTGTCAGGGCTTGGGACCATCGCTTTCCAAGGACACTGTTAGATCCTGATGGAAGACGCATGCAAATGTTGCTTCCCTGGGTAACACCGATTTGTGCTGCAGCTTGCACAGGGAGGCTGGGAAGCCACGAGGGGCTTTACTGGAGTTAGCGGGAGAGGATTTAGTGGTTTAACTTATCACGTGAGTCAGGGCAGCCGTAGATCCGGCAGCTCCTGTGTCAGGTAGAGGTCACTTCAGATTCAGTTAATTCTCCCTCAGGCAGGTATTTATCCTGCAATGTAGTATGTGAAAATTTCACAGTTGGTCTTGCGTTACTCCCCACAGCGGGGCTGGCTGGCAGAGTCCTGCAGCCACCCCGGAGAGCGGGAGCGAAACCCAGACACAGTAAGTGACTTAGTCACCCATGAAATCCAGAGCTACACTTATTGGTATTGGGTAGGGATGGGATGGTGCAGCCATGAGAATGTCATTTATCTGAACTGCCTATTTCAGATATTCTTTTAAACTCTTTAATTTTTGGTGTTTGTTTGGTGTGGGTTTGTTTTTGTTTTTTTTTAAAGGTTAGATCAACTTGGGTAGTGGAGAACTGGCCATCAAATATATGGCTGGATCTGCTGAATGGCTGTGAGAACAAAAACACCTGTTAGCTAGAATCGAGTTAGAAAAATAGTTATAGGAAAACTTAAGCCTTTTTACATAGATTGCTAGTTTTAGTTTTAGTTATTCTCCCAGGTATCTGTTTTTTGGGGTTTTTTTGAAACAAGCAATTTAACCAACTTGTGAGGTGTTTATGTTGTTCTGAATTTTATACATTTTTGTCTCTACAATAAAATACACGTAAATATCTATGAAGGCTGCTTGTTTTTTATACTTCAAAAATTTGCTAGCTGGGGAATTAAAATTGCCCTTATTTCCCTCCCAGGTGCTACCATTTGAGGTGGGCACAGATGAGAGCCCTGCCTTGGCCCAGACTGCATTTTGCCCAAGCAGAGAAAATATTGAATGACACAACACTGATGAATACACACTGCCCTGCTGGGCTCTGGGATGTGATACGACGTCGCCAGTAGTGTCTCCCAACTCCGTCAAGTCTTTAAATCCCCAGTAAAGACCAACCGCTTACTCAGAGCCAGGTTCTGCCTTTTCTCCAAACTAAGTGCTGTTTAAGTGTCTGGGACTGAAAATGTAGGGTGTGAAAATACAAATGGAAACCACAGCTTGGCCAAAGGAATGACCCCTTCCTCTCACTAAGCCCCAAGGAGACTGAATGCTGGACTTGTTTTAGAAATTCAAACTTTAGAAATTTATTACAAAATACAGGAATAGTCCAGTTGCCATACCTTGTGGGAAAGCAGTTCAGACTCTCCCCTCTGGAAAGAACAACTGGTGGGAGGAGGGTCACAAAGTCATGTCTTCCTGCTGGGCTGCATCAGCCAGCCTCATGTTTTGCCACATGAAATCAATGAACATGGAGGCCTGTAGCAATCGGCTCAGTCTCTGAAAATGGCGCTCTGCAAAGAGAGAAATCCGATGGTTAGCATCACAGAGAGAAAGCTCACCAGAATGGGGTGCAAAAATCTCTCTGCTCTTTAGAGCAAGGCAAACAGGGAATATTCACAACACAGGAGGAGACCTCAGGCTCACAGCCCGGCCCTGCTGCCTGACTCACCGGTGTAAGGCAGCAGGGACTCCACAGCAGATTTAATGCCCGAGTACTGCAGGAGGCTGTCCGGTGCTTCGTGCTTCAGAAGGGTTTCAATGACAGCTTGGGCCTCGTGGCAGTTTCGAGAGTTCGTATTCCACGTCACCAAGAACGTTAACACCGCCTCTAGGGAGGAAGGAAATTTGTACACGCTGGCTGTGCCACGGGCGCCGGCATGCAGAGGATGCCAAGTTGGAAAGCATCTCTTCTGCCGTACAGAGGGGTTCAGCTCCCACACACCGTGACTGATGAGCCCGGAGGGGCAGAACAAGCACGCAGAGAACCGTTCCTTGAGGGACATCCTAAACAAGGGGGTGGTAAGGCCAGGCAAAGCCACTTGCGCAAGCTCAGAGCAGCTGCTGGTGTGCACCACAAGTAGCACCGTAACAGAGAAGCTGACCCCGGGCAGCAGTCCTGCTTGAGGGTGGTGGGAGCTCAGTGGTAAATGCTGAGCCTAGGGAGATTCTTCTCCTTTTAATTTCAGTTGAGAAAACAAGTTTTTCTAACATGAAAGGTTTTAGGACTTAAACCATGTTGCAACAAACCTTTCTGATCCTTCCGGAGCCGAACAATGTTCTCTTCCAAGTGCTTTCTCCCATCAGTTTCCTTGAGGATGGCTGTGGAAAAGAGAAGTGAAGAGTCCGCACTAGAGTCCAGCCCATGCACCCATGGGCTGAGAGCAGGGAGACCATTTGTTATCAGGGGTGATTTCACTTAGGAAAAGGGGAGTCATAAGAGAAAGGGAAAACTGAGGCTTTTGGGCAATTAGACTTTGTAGTCTTCATCTACCTGGAAGAGATGTTCTGGAAAGCAGAGAGGGCAGAAAAATGCCTTCAGAGCACAACTCACCTTTGACCACCATCAACACTGTGTGCGGACGATCCAGAGAGATTGCCAACCCTAAAGCTTTGAGATATCTTTTCTCATGAAGCAGGTTAGAAAGCTCTTGCTCTCTGGAAAACAAATCAGGGTTGAGAGAGTGAGACAAATATTTGGTTGGTGGAACAAAACACTATACAGAAAGTAGCAGATTTGGCAATAATAGTGTGCAGAGGTTTAAAGCCAAGAAGCTGATACTGCTTGCCAGTGAATGCCTCAGTGCCCTCATTGTGCAGATAATCACCCCGGCATGTTCAAGGGCTCCCTGAACTATTCAGTGCTGGCTGAAGCAGGAAAAAGTGAAAGTAGGTTTCGGCAGTTTGACTTTGCTTATCTTAGCAGTGCATAAACATGAAACGAATCGATTGTTAAGCTGACAGTATTATAGCAAGGCTTTGCACGAACTAAAGATAAATTACTAGGTAGAAGAGACTACTGTGCCTTAACAGCCTCTAAACAGCTAAATGATGTAATGTTCGGATTAGATGGAGCTGGGTGGCTGTACGCATGGACGGTTTCACTGGAAAGAGTTTGCCTTTCACAGCTCATTATCGCACAAGATCAACTTACTTCATAATCTGCTCCTCCTGTTTAGCTTGTGCTTCTTTCTCTTCAATTTCAGTGACATCCTATAAAAAACCAGGATACAACTTTGTCAAATCTTGCTTTAATACAGATGAATTTTTATTTAGCCATCTAATGATTAGGAGACCAGTTTCTGCAGCAAGATCTCTAGGTCAAGTAATTTAAGTGTTAAATCCAGCAACTCGCAGCTTCCCTCCAAACCACTGTTAGAACACCAGCGCTGGGCAGGCTGCTAAGGCCCATCTGCTGTTCCTTTTACAACATCAACTTGGGAAATACAGTATGACCAAAAAAAAAAAAACCCCAAACCCCAAGATATGCCTTACTGACCCAGTTTCAAAGGGCAGAAAATGAGGAGAGCACGTGTCACGCTGGAATAGTGAGGAATGAGCCACTGGGATCCTGAGCTCTCCAACTGCCTTCTGATTACTAATCCAGAGAAGAAACATAGAAAGACCGCACACTGTACCTTCCACAGTGTGATGCAGGAGTCACTGGATGCTGTCACAACCATATCATCTTGCTTGTTAGAGTGAAGACCCCAGATTTTATCTTCATGACCATCTAATGTTTTCACACACTCATTAGTTTTAATTGTCCAGAGTTTTAAGAGACCATCAGAACCACTTTTGGAAGAGAAAGAAACAACAAAAAGAATCACTGGATAGATCCATTGTCACTCTGCCCTACCTCAAATATCAGATAAACTCATCCCATTCCAATGCCTTTCAAATAGGAGCAGAATTAACAAAAAATGTCAAGGGCGAGATGCACCCTCAGCTCTGCCTAATGGCAGTGTATGTCACCAGCCCAGCAATGTCACAGCAGCTAACTCGAATCCACAGCGTGATGGGAGAAGAGGAAGAGAAGTTAGCCCCTGCAGAAAGTTTGGCATAAACATGGCATCTTCCTATTAGTCTTTCCAAAACTAAATCCATTGCATAAGACTCTTCCCTCTTGCTGCTGATATCAGCTAAGAGATTTCTCTTCTGATTGGTTTTGGCATCTTCCTCTAGACTCCTGGTATAGGTGCTTACCTGCTGAGCAGTTGTGTTCCTCGGCTTACAAAAATGATCTTCAGCACAGAGGCATCGTGACCTTCAAATGTCTGGAAAACAGCAAGGAAGCTCAAAAGTGTTAGAGTTGTTGCTGGGTCTTTCGAGAGAGTCCTCTTTCAAGAGGATAATAGTTATTCCTAAAGCCCAAACAGGTAAGTTCCAAAAAGCAGCCTCTATCCTTGGGACTTTTACTGTAGATTAAAAGGGCAGTAGGAAATGACTTGTCCCTGTAGCATTTCTTCAAACAACCTCCTCACTTAAAACTTGCTGCCCAGGGTCATATTGCAAATGGTCTGAATGGTGAGGCCAGCTGCATAGGCTATCCCCCAGGAAGGCTGATTCCCCTGCCACTGCATGAAGCACCTTTTCAGTGAGGTAACGCTGCTGGGCAGAACATGGCACAGAGTAGCCACTGCCGCCTCATGGTCTTAGTGAGACACTACTGGACTGGAAAGATAGTTTTATAACGAGCCAGTCTGAAATTTAAACTTGCGTGTTTTCCCACCATGGCCACAGCTGTGTCAGGCAAAGCCAGCTTTCTATCAATAGCTTGAATGTGCTTTTCTCCTATGATCAACCATGTTGCTCACTGGCTTGCTAAAAAAGAAAGACCACTTGAACACTGGGCAGATGCTCTTGTCCTGGGGCTTTGCATGCAGCTCACACATCCAAGATCCTGGAGAACAAGGCTAGACCTGGATAGCTCTTCCTTCAGCATGGCCATGTTGCTACATTTCAGCTGCATTAACTAGCACATACTTTTTTGAAGCAGCCTTAATCAATCTCCATAACATGCAAGGGCTGCCTAGAGCAAGGGGCAGTCTGAGTTCTCATTACCTTCAAACAGCTGAAGTCCTGAAGACCCCAGAGCTTCAGGGTTCCATCTGCTGAAGAGGTGGCCAAGATCTGATCCACCGGGGAGAACTGCACACACCAGATTCCACGCTTATGTCCAGTGAAGACACCCAGCAAAGAGCAATCAGAACAGGACCACAGCTTGGCCAGCCGATCCTGTGAGCCGGTGGCAATGAGCTTGTCATTCGGAGAAACTGTCACGCTGTTTATGTCCTAGAGAAGTCGCACAAGTACAGAGAGTGCAAAGCAGTTTAAGTCTTTGCTCTTGCTGTCAGACAGGTAATAAATGTAGGGTACAACACAGGAGAGAAGGATTTAAGTACTAAAAGCATGTTCTGATGTCAGGTGGAACTTTACCTTGTCATGACCCCTCTCAGTCACTTTTGCATGAAGGGTTTCTGGACTGGAGATCAAGGCTGCTTTTGCTTTGGAAGTGAGGGATTCCGGGATAGTCCAGATCTTGATTGTGCAGTCCTGGCTGCTGGTCACTATGAAGCTTTCTTTCAGTCTGAAAGGAATAAAAAAGTCAAGCGTAAGGAAGCAAAACCGTGGCTTCCCCTGCACAGAAAAAAAGGCCTTCTCCTCCCCTACTGGTGTCTACACACGTTCAGTCACTCTGCCGGGATGTGAAACAGAGTGCTTTAATGATTTTTCAAGCTGTTTTTCATTTTACTGAGGTCCCTGGCATAGTCTCTAGCAATTTAGACATTAGGCAAGAGCACTGCTAGCTCTTCATTTACAAAGGTATACTGCAGCTCTTGAACAGGCAAGCTGGGCGTCCAGACTGTTAGGCAGCACGAAGAAAGGAAAAGAGCTGATAAACAGACATACTATTCAAGCAAGCACTTTCATAGACACGTTCTCTTCACTCCCCAACCCTCCTCTCCAGACCACTCAAGCTTTATCTGGCAACTTATCCAGCTGCTGCTCTTTACGGTAAATGGGGATTAGACTGACAAAGAAATGCAAACTTCACAACTTATGGACAGACAGATGTGCATCCAAAAAAAAATCCTCCTTCCTGCAAACCCAGAGCACCATGACAAGCTGGCATCAAGAATGAGAAACAGGATGGCTCAGAGGCAGGCATCCACCAAAACATTCACCCTGAGGATCAGCAAAGCAGCCACGACTCACGCTTGCGAAGGTAAACCCTCATCCAATTTTTATTACCTTGAGCAAGAGACAGCGCCTACCCCGTGCGCATGACCCAATCCTTGGGCAACACAGATCACCCTTCCATCTTTGTTCATCCGCCACACTCGAAGGCTTTTGTCCTGTAATGGGAGAGGACAGAAACCACTGTGCTTTTTTGACAAATGATCAGTTCCCCATGTATTCACCACGTTTGTGAGCCTGACTATTCACTTATTTTCAAGTTTGAACCTTTGCCTGCATTCATCAGAGCAGGTGAGGGCAGACACAGCCAAGCAGGGTGCACTGCAGTCTGGGATTCCAGCGTGGAGGTTTATTTCTGACTGTATCAGGGCACTCGGCACCTTTTCTTCCAACATGGTTTTTACACACAGCTCCCCATCAGACTCGCACTAACAACATCTCTGAACTCTAATGCAAGACCAAGATGCTTGGAGAATGAGACATCTCCTTTCAGGCTAATAAAATACAATCAACCACATTTCCCCAGGGACAATGTTAAAAAGGGATAATGGAAGAACCTTATATCTGGGGGATGTAGCAGACAGGAATTCCAGCTGAACAAAAGCCCTTTCTGGATCACCAAAAAGGAATACAACGCTGCCCATAAAGATCACTAGAAATGAAAAGTTTAATTAAATGAAAAAAACTAACACACCTTAGCACAGCTGACAAACATCAGGCCTTTTCTGAAGACATCCAAAGCAAGAATTGTTTCTAAACAGAAGAAGAGAAAACAGCTGGATGCAAAGTAATACTGAAACAGGACAACAGAAATGCATGAATTCATGAGTCCACTGCTTACTGCCTGGGGGACAGGTTTGGGACACTCGGGAACATATCCACACTCCCTGCGGAGTGACTGGCTGCTTATGGCATTGGTGCGAGTCTGTCACTTGCAGCCACAGAACTGCATTCAGAGCTCACACTCACGTACCTACATCTTTAGCTCCAATTTAAATCGATCTCACTGCTAGTGAAAGGGACTGAACTGACAGACCTGGAAAAAAAACCCTAGTGTTTGCAAAACCAGGACAGCATAATATACCCTTTCTTCACACAACTCCAAAAACCTGTCGTGATGCTGTTCCAGAGAGAACTCACGGACTCCAGTGTCCACATAAGAGTTGTGAGAGAAACTGGATAAAGAGATACTTGCACATCTCCCACCCGCCCACATCAGAGCTGACCGCACACACCTGTGTGGCCATAGAGGATCTGGCAGTGTGATGTTGCCAGCTCAAACACTTTCAGCTGAGGGCTGTTGGTAGCCACAACAATGTGAGAATCACCAGGCCCAAGGAACTTCACATCCAGAACCTCATCGTTGTAACCTGCAAGCTGAGGATGGCAGAATAGAAACAGTTTAACAGGAAAAAGTCAGCTGGTTAGAGAAGTACCAAATGGCACCACGCTCAGTGAGGCTGCATTACTGTTACTTTTCATTTAATTCCATATGTAAAAATCTTTTTTACGTATAAGCTGGAGCACGGGAGAGATTTCTGGCTAGGCCTGTTCTGCTTTCTTTTTCCTATGTTTGTCTCTGTACAATATTCCTCCAGACAACCCCACCAGTGAAACTGGCTTTCCGGCTTGTAACCAAGGAACAGTTCAAGAACAGGCAGGAGACAAGGGCAGCCCTGGACAAAGCTTTCACCAGAAGCAGAGCTGATCCTCAAGTATGGGTAAAGGAAGAGGAAAAGGGAGGCCAAGGGTTGTTACCTGCTTCCTGAGCTGAAGAGTTTGAGCATCATAGAAAACAATGTTGTGTTCCACGGACACCGTGACAATCTCATTTCTCTCGGGCACAAACATGCACTGGGTGAGACTGCGCTCGCTGGCCTCCTCCTTCAACTCAAAGGGCACAGGCTGGGTATACACACAAGCAGCTGTGGCAACTTCCCAAACTTTCAGGATGCCTAACAAAAATGATGATATAAATTATCTGTCAGAGCCACTGTTTTAGACAGTGATTGTCCAAAGAATATAAAACAAACCCGGGCCTTGCCTACTGGAAAAAGCTACACAGCTTTAAGGCAGGACTGCAAAGAGATCCAATCACAGTGGCACGAAGGGGCATGAAGTTTTTCTTCTTCAGTCCAAATCAAACTTTGCTGCAGCTTGAAAACATATATAGGTAAAGGTTCACAGCATGCCTGATCAATCCTGCTCATCCCCTACTGTTGGAGCAACTCAGGAGAAAGCTCTGCTCTCCAGCCCTCAGGAGCTCAGCCCAAGGCTTCTGCCACACAAAGAACGCACATCCCAAGAATACCAGCAATGCAGTGTCTTAAGCACTGTTCTTTCCTGAGCCTCCAAACCTGGCAGTGACGTGGCAGGACACTCACCTTTGCTGCCAGCTGTGACAAAGTGCAACCCTTGTTTCTTCACACCCAGTTGAGAGAAATCTCCCTTTTCAGGTAACAAGATGGCAGCTTCCACGCTCTGCAAGAGAGTTGGCCGAACACCAACTAAGCACAAGGGACCGGAGTCCCGTTTCAGCAACCAGAACTGTGCAACAGCCCGCTAGTGCCGAGAGACGCACACACACCACACTCCACTGCCCCAGACTGCACGGCTACTGAGGAGAGGCAGGCATATACAACGAGAGAACAAAGTTTTTACATGACCGTCCTTCCTTCCTCCTCCAGCACTGGGGCAATGGAGGCAGCAGTGGCATATATTTCCTCAAACTGCCCAGGCACGACCACACCAAACAAGGAGAGAAAGAAAATCAACAGCTTTAGACACAGAGTTTTAAGGTCTCTGGATAGTACAAGGGGGAGAAACCTGATTTCATAATACATAGGAACATAAAGAGGGAGAGGTACCATACAAACTGTGACCTAGAAACTCCAAAGGATCTCAAAGGAATAAACGAAATGCAATTTCACCTCGTAGACAGGGACGGTTCGTTTACTTTCTCTGGTTTTCAGGTCCCACACCATGCAGATTTTATCGCGGCCAGAACTGCAAGTTAAAAGAGCAGTTTCAGTGCTAAATCCATTCAACTTGGGCTCTGAGTGCAAATTTGGAATTGTGGGAAGAGGCCCATATGAAAGAAGGCACCAGCCTTCCACGTGACAACACGGTATATTGCCAGAAACACAAGATCAGTCACTCGCTTGTATAGTCAAGCAGAGACTGAACACTTGTAGCAGTCCTTCCCCTCACAGGACAACCTTCCCAGACACTACACCCAGTCTCTGGCAGGAGGCAGGGTGAACGGAAGAGGAAGGCTAAACCTCTGCAAGGTTTTACCTAATGAGTGTGTTTCCATCCGCAAATGCCAGAGAGGTGACAGCACTGAAGTGGCCGTCCAGCACAGCAACACACTTGCTGGAATTCAGGTCCCAGATGCGGATTTTGTAGTCAATTGAGGAGGAGAAGAGTTGCAGACGGGAGGTATCAGGGTGGAACTCAACAAGGCTAGACAGAAGGAGATGCGCTTGAACAGGACAGATTAAATGATCTGGCATGCTGCTGTCAGCCCAACATTTAAATAAATATACATTCTACACAAAGAGTTCGACAGATCAATTAACATGAATTTATATCAGGACTTTCTTTGTAGGACTTCATTCCTCTGCCACTCACCAGGAAAATTTACAATTGATCTTTGCCAATCTTACACATTCTTGAAGTACAGATATTCCATTTAGATCCCAGCACACTTCTTGATCAAACTCTTTCCTCTCCGGGCTAAAGTCAGTCATTGCCCTGCTCCTTCACTAGACATCTCAAGAATCAGGAAACAGAAGAGCCCAGAACCTGCTCGGAATGGGCCTTTACATTCCATTAACTCAAGACATTTCACATCAATCCTAGTGTTCAAGCATCACACTAATGCCAGCGACTGACAAAAATGACTCGTCCTTACTGTACAACTCCTGAAGATCCTTTTAGGTTGTGTGTGCAGTACTGTTTGATCATATCCCAGATCTTAATGGTGCTGTCACAGCCACCTGGGAAAAGAAGGGCATAGAAGAATGAATGACAGAGGAGAGAGACACAGGAGGCCCAATATATCAGCAACTGTAAAATGTCACGGGTTGCAAAGGCAGCAGGAAAAAAACCTGAATGCAATAACAACCACCCACACCAAGAGAAGCTCACGGAGCACCTTACACTTTCAGAGAGCTGAGCAAAACCTGACTGCACACAGTCAAACCTGAAGTACAATTAAGTTAGAGGTCATGCCTGACCTCCTCCATCTCCAAGAGTCCCAGCTCTGCACCAGGATAACTACGTCATGCTGTGCCATAGATGCCTGATATTTATCAGCATTTTACTAAGTATATTTTAGGTAGAACATTGAAAGGATCCCTTGTTGTCTGTCAAGACATCACTTCTATCTAATTAAAACCTCTTCTGATTGTGTCTGAATTCAGGAGATCACTACCTCAGGCTGTATCAAAAGCAGAAGGGCCACTCAATGTCATTCCCATCGCGTGACACTGAAATAGGACTGTACCTGTGGCTAACAACGTGGAGGTAGAGTCAAAGGCCATGCTAGCAACTGGTGCGACGTGCACGGCTTTCCATGTGCGAACACATTTGTTCTCTCGCCAGTTCCACTGCTTCAGCAACAGGGCTCGGCTCCCTGTCACGAGGATCTACACAAAAGCAAGGCAAAGGAAAGCCTTTAACTGCTAACTTAATTAGCTGCTAATTAGATTTCCATTTCTTTCAGTGCCCACACACAAAGCACAGAAATGCTAGTTGCTAAGACTCTTGAAGCTCAGCCTCTCAGCATTCCTATGTCTGTCTTGAGCCCAGAAGGGAAGACAGACAGAAGCGCCTGAGAAGATTCCGTAGAGATCTCTGGAAATGCAGGGTGCTTCCAGGCGGAGCGGCCTTCAGCGCTCACTGGCTTTAGCAGGAGGACTGACAGAGCAGCACAGAAAAGCACGAAGCAAACACATACCTCATCATCTGGGCTAAGAACAAATGAACTGATGTTCTCTTCATCGTCCTACAGAAACAAAAGGAAAAAACCCACAGTTAAACCCCCCGTGGAGCAGCGTGCTCTCAGAGTTCCCTCCTCTACGTGCTTCTGCCGACACTGAGCGCACCCAGCAGCTCCCAGGAACAAGACGAATAACATCTGTCTGCATTTAGAACTATTCTCACCCTCCCCTCCACTTCTTGCTCATGGGAGCTTTAGAACAACAGCTGGCGATAGCGGCAAAACACCTCAGGAGCCCTGGAAAAGTCCTCAGCAGTTTCATCACCAGTCAGCAGAGGCTGGGCCTCCTCACCTGCTGGAGGCTGTGGAGAGCTCCCGTTTCTACATCGATGACATTCAGCTTGGTCCCGCAGGGGCAGAACATGAACTTTCCATCCCGGTTTATCTGGAGAAAAGGGAACGGAAGCCAGGAACGTTAAAGCCGGGAGACGGGGTATCCCCAACCCTGCCCCTCGCCGCCTCAGTACCTGGACTCGCCCTCCTTTGTAGAAAGGCTCGATTTTCCTCGACACGGCGTAGCTGGAAGGAAAAGAGAGAGAGAGAGACGCAGAGCGGCAGTTAAACCAAACCGCGGCGGCCCGTTAGCTCCCGCAGGCGAAGGCCCCGTGCAGCGCCGCCACAGGCGCCCGGCCCCGCCGCTCCCGCCGCCCCTCACTTGCTCTTGAAGCGCAGGGGGTTGGTGGCGGCCGCCTCCATCTTTCGCTCCGCGTGCCGGCCGCTTCCGGCGCTCCTGGTTGCTACGGGAGAAGGGCGCCACTTCCGGCGCACGTAAGTGACGTATGAGGCCACGCAGCGGAGTTCGCTGGGCGACGAACGCCATCTTTACCGCGGGCAGGGGGGCGGGCACGGCGGAGAGAAAAAACGCCCAGTACCGCAGTGTCATTTTTTTAGACACTAGGAAGGACAAATAAAGACTCGACCAAGAAGCTTTCGAGTAATTCACCTTTTATTACATATAAAAATACATAGCTAGATCATTTCAAAGCGTTCCAGCTGCGAATACTCCGTCATCGTCCGTAACAGCATCCCCTTGGCTTCGCACGGCTCACCTGCGCCAGCAGCAGCGAGGGAAGAATCAGCCCGGAGCTGCGAGGCAAGCGGAGCGCCGCCCGCCGCGGGCCGGCAGCCGGTACCCGGGAAGGCAGGGCCCAGCTCTGCAGCCCGGGCGGATCCGTCCGGGGGCCGCGCTCAGCACCTGCCGGCGGAGGGAAAGGAGCGCTCAGCAACAGCCGTTACCCCGGCACGCGGTACTGCCCCGTATCTGCTCGCTACAGGGGTTATGGGAACATGGGTTTCACTGCCCACGCATCGCCGTAGGCAATAAGCTTAATGTTCCCTATACTGTCGGCACAGTTATCTCACCGGGGGCCACAGGAGACCCTAAGTGATTTTCAGACTGCGCCTGGCGCCCTCAGCTAACGCAGCCCCAGAAACCCCTTCCCAGGCCGCTCACCCAGGCCCAGCCCAGCCCAGCCCTGCCCTCCGCACCACCCGACACCGGCTCGGACAGTGCCCTAAGCACATCCCAACAGGTTGGGTTTTTTTTTTTTTAAAAAAGCTCAAGGAGGGCAGAAAGCGGGAGACGCCAGCTCCCCCTCACAAGCCGGGCCACAGCTCCTCACCTTCCCTCGGCTCGGGTCGACTCAGACTAAACGCTGCTCGTCTGCGCGCCCCATTATATAGCACAAGGCTGGCGCATGCGCACGGCTGCCGCCGTGTCTCCCTGCCCCGCAACCTGTATAAGTGAGCAGAAGGCGCCGCTCCGCGCCGCGGTGTATTCCCCATTCAGCGTACGGGGCACGCACCGCCGGGCCGTGCTCTCGCGAGACGCGGCGGAGTATAAATAGCGAGCGGTGCGGGCGGGCGGCCTTCTACGCTGAGAAATCACGTAAGTGAGGCGGGCGGCATGGCGCCGGCGGAGCGGGGCGGCGCGGCCTCGGCCCCATCCGCACCCATCGGGGCTGCCGGCGGCGCGGGGGCAGCCGCGCCCGGCCGCATCGGTCACCGCCGGGCCCTGCCGTCGCGCTGTTATTTCCCGCCGGGGCGGCGGCGGCGGTGTCCCGACTGACGCGCCTCTCTTTACTCTAGCAAATGGCGGACGACGCCGGTGCTGCGGGAGGTGCAGGAGCGGCCCGAGGGGGCTTCCGCGGCGGCTTCGGGACCGGGCTGCGAGGCCGCGGGCGCGGCCGCGGTAGGGGCCGAGGGAGAGGCCGCGGGGCCCGTGGAGGCAAGGCCGAAGATAAGGAAGTGAGTGGTTCCTGGGGCTGTGTGGGGCCGGGCCGGGTGGCGGGGTCGGCGGCGGGGCCGGGCTGTGTGAGGCGGGGGGCTGTGTGTGTGTGTGGGCCGTGTGAGGGGGGGCCATGTCTGCTGCCATCCTGACAGCTGGAGCAGAAAGTGAACCGGTTCCCGTGGGGTGCTGGCAGTGACCCTTGTCCACGCATTTTTTTTCTAGTGGATTCCTGTCACCAAGCTTGGTCGCCTGGTCAAGGATATGAAGATCAAGTCTCTTGAGGAGATCTACCTCTTCTCACTTCCAATCAAGGTAAGCTGCTGTGGGCATTTAAGTAACATGTAGCAGAATCTTAATTTGAAATGTAGAGTTGGCTGTCATTGTTGCACTTGCTGTTTGGGATTCTCAGCTTAAGTGTGTTCAAGTTAAAGACATAAATCAACAGAAGGCGAGGACTGATGCAGTCAGCTGTAGCGAAGCATGGTGGGTTTTGTGTTGCATTCTGCCTTAGGTGGAGATGGTAGCACATTGCTCAAGTGTTTCTGTAATAGTTCTGCTCAGTGATGGAAAAAATGAAATTTTGA
Organism: Nipponia nippon; assembly: GCF_047370975.1. Lineage (NCBI taxonomy): Eukaryota > Metazoa > Chordata > Aves > Pelecaniformes > Threskiornithidae > Nipponia > Nipponia nippon. The sequence goes on along the minus strand of NW_028262369.1, from coordinate 17,272,953 downwards.
CTTGATATGTTGGATTGCCTAGCAAGCTAGAATAAGTTTATGCCTGCAAAATTTAACGTGTTCAAGTACCTATTATTTAAAATATCTTTGTATAGGATTGTTGAACTTGAATTGTAGGAGCCTTAATAGCTGTGTTTGCTTTGTTTAGAAAGTGTGGCCTTGTGTAATTAAATGACTGACTCTTGTAGGAGTCAGAGATCATTGATTTCTTCCTGGGGTCTTCCCTGAAAGATGAGGTTTTGAAGATCATGCCTGTCCAGAAACAGACTCGTGCTGGTCAGCGTACCAGGTTTAAGGTAGCCTTTTTCTTCTCTTTTCTCACAACAAAAACTTCGTGTGTGTTGTCTGCTGGTTTTTCCGTATTGTATTAATAACTTAGTTCAAATGCCTTTATTTTCTTCTGTAGTATCTAGCAAATTTTTTGGTATGGGGATCAGCTTGTGTAGCTTACGAAGTGTTTGTATTAATTTTAAAACCCTAGTAATATGCTGAGATGTTATTTGAAACAGCCTTAGCACAAAATTAAGTCGCACTTGTGCAGCAGTGCTGGCTCTTCAGGGGCTGTGGTGGAGAGAGAAGTCTTGGGTGTAAAGAGGGAATGCTGCTTGGAAATTATCCAACTTTTGACCAGTACGAGGCTGTAGCAGGGATTTGAATCCTAGTTCTTCATCCATAGCTGTTTTTGATGGAAGGATGAGCTCTAAGAGGAAAAATGGGCTTTTTGAAGTGCGAGCTGTGACTGTTTGCTGCTGAGCGCACACCTCGGGTTGCCCTTGGCGGGAGACCCTGACGGATCGTGCTCCGCTGAGAAGAGCGTTCTGCACAGCACAGCCACCACTGAAAATTTTTCTTTCAATCCTAGGCTTTTGTCGCTATCGGGGACTACAACGGCCACGTTGGTCTTGGTGTTAAATGCTCTAAAGAAGTTGCCACCGCTATTCGCGGGGCGATCATTTTGGCCAAATTATCCATCGTACCTGTACGACGAGGCTATTGGGGGAACAAGATCGGCAAGCCCCACACTGTGCCTTGCAAGGTGAGAATGACTTGCCGGGCCTGCTCTCGGCGATGGTGCCATAGCGTCTGTTTTGGGAGCCGTGACGCGTTGTGTTTGCATAGGTCACTGGCCGGTGCGGATCTGTCCTGGTGCGTCTGATCCCGGCGCCCCGTGGTACGGGGATTGTGTCTGCCCCTGTCCCCAAGAAGCTCCTGATGATGGCCGGTATCGATGACTGTTACACCTCGGCCAGGGGCTGCACTGCCACCCTCGGCAACTTCGGTAAGCTTTAGGTTTTTGTGCTGTAGCTTAGCTGTGTGTATTGCCGTTTTTGTCACTGACATGCCCATTTCTATAGTATTTTTATTCTGTGTTGAATCAAAAGCTTCTAGCAGCCAAGCAGAGGCAAAGACTTCTGATACCTTTAACGGTGCAGGTTAGTCCTGCTGTAGATGATCTTGAAGTTCTGTAAAAATTAATTACAAGAAACTGTTTTTTTTATACGTGCACGGATATTAAAAAAAAGAAATCTCCCAATCTGCGCGATTGCACTTGTTTGAAGTAGTGTAATTGTCGTAAATGGCGAGAGAAAGAAACTCGAGTTTTGAGCGTATACCAGAGAGACCCTGCTGTGATCTCCCTGTTCCCTTCGAAATTCTACATTTTTGGAGCTGGGTGGGTGCTAGCGAGCGGGTTTCCGTAGCCCTGCTATGTAACGTTTGACTTCTGTCCGTAGCTAAAGCCACCTTCGATGCCATCTCCAAGACCTACAGTTACCTGACCCCCGACCTCTGGAAAGAGACTGTCTTCACCAAGTCTCCTTACCAGGTGAGAGTATTTCTGCAGTTTGCAGCTCAAATCTCACCCTCCCTCCCCTGTAAAGCTCAGGTGCTGTGCCCAAAGAGTTTGCAGCTGAATAGTGGGAGAGGGGAGTCGCAGTCGGAGCTGACTGCCAGGTAGAGTGTGAATTTTCAGCATGCGGTTTTGACTAATACTCGAAAATGGCATTTCATGGATAAAGGAAATAGGAAGTGGGAAACTTTGAAATACTAAGTAAAAATAAGTTGTATCTGAACTACCCTAGCCCCTGCCTACATGCTTTGTTGGAAAGGGATGCAGTGCTGAGAAACCTGTGATAGTGGCTTAAGAAAATAAACAACTGGTTTTTGTTTGTTTGTTTTTCCAGGAGTTCACTGATCATCTGGCAAAGACCCACACCAGAGTCTCGGTGCAGAGAACCCAGGCAGCTGCTGTGGCAACGACTTAAGTGGTTTTTGTACAAGACAATAAAGTGATCAGTGAACAAGAAATTGCGATTGGCTTGACGGGATGATTAATGCATTGGGCAGATGGATTAAACCTCTGCTGGGGATTTGAGTAGGTTCACCTCTGTGGGCCAGAGCCTGACCGTCTGTTGAATGAAATAGCGTGTTACGTTATACTAATCCTTGTTAATCATGTATTAATCCTAAATGGGGTCCAGAACCAGCTCTGCAGATTATGTGCTGTCCTACAGCACGCAGTCCTTACCCTAACTGAGGGAATTCTCTGCCAGGGCTGGGCAGAGCAGTACAGTGTGTTTCTGTGGTTCACGGAGGTGGGGGAGAGGTCCTGAGGGGAAGTCCCAGCTAACGCAGCCAGGGGTGCCTGGAGCGAGGGGCTGACCGTGGTTTAGAGGATGGTAACAATCAACTGGAATTCAGCAGAGCTGAAAAAGGCAGAATTCTGTAAGCGTTTGCAGATCTCTCCAAAGAATGAGTCTAGAGTCTCGTCGTATGGCAGATGTCTGGCCTGCACATTTATTGTAGAGCTCAACAGCGTCAAAGATGCAACATGCAGTATTCGATACAAGCACCACAGAGGGAGGTGCTAACCATTTACATCTACTGAGACGCGCTTGCTTGCGCCTTCCTCTCCTCCATCATCCTGTGCTTCTGCTTCATCAGGCATGTCCTTGCATTTCCATGGACACCAAGATCACCATCTAAAAAGGAAGTAAATCTCTGAGGAGCGCCCCTCAGCAGCTAAAAAGAAACAAGCCTCTGTTCCGTGTGGAAGTCGTGCCTTAAGACCCCCGTTTCCCCGCCTGCTGTCACGGCCGCGGCAGAGGCGCGCGGGTGTTACCGTACTCACATCGGTCCTGGTAGGCCTTGGTGACCTGCGCCAGCTGCTCCATCTCCTTGGCGCAGTTCTGGAACTGGTTGGGTCCTTCCCTCTGCTTGCAGGCGCCCAGCCTCTCCCGGATTATCTCCACGATTTCCTGATCAACCATCCTGCGGGAAAGATGATGACAAATGCAGCCGCAGCCAAGAGATGATAGAAAAGCTGAACAAAGGGGCGATGATGCCCTGTGGAAGGTCAGCTCTGGGTTTTTACAGGATCCTGGTCTGTCCTGCAGCGGTGCTGCAGGAACCAGGCAGCGCAGGAGGGGAGGTGTCCTAATGCCACCCTGCTCAGCTCAGGTGCGCTGCAGGGGAGAGCAGGATTATGAAATGGGTGTTCTGTAATGAAGTGGGCAGGAGGTGCTGGCTCAACACCCCAAACTCTGCAAAAATGCTGTGGGTTCAAGCCAGGCGCTGCAGCTCCCGGGGCTGACTGACCGGAGCAGCACACTCCGCTGCGGCCTCACCTGCGGGCAGCCCAGTGACAGCCATACCTGTCCCTCCTCCACTGTGCTTCGGCCTCGAAGAAGCAGAGGTAGTCGCCCTCCAGACACTCGCTCAGGTCGGGGACGCGGCGAAACTTCTGGTGGTAGTAGTAGAACTTGTTCTTGGCCTGCTGGCGCTCGATCCACTCTGCGGCGACAGCCCCGCGGTCAGGCACCCATGGCCCATGACTAGCTGGCGGACCCCCTGTCTGCCTGCGTCCAGCCCTGCGTGTCTGTCCCTCTGTCCCTGTCTGTGTCTCACGTCCTTGTGTCTGTCCCTCTGTCTGTGTTGTGTTCTTGTCTGTGTCCCGTGTCCCCGTGCCCTTGCGTGTCCCACCTCCCGGTGGCCGTGTACCTGCCCCGCTGTGCCCGTGCCCCCGTGCCGTGTCGCGACCCAACTCCCACGGAGCGGCGCTAGTGAGGGGGCCCGGCCGCCCCGGGACGGCGGCGGGAGCGGGAAGGGGCTCGGCCCGCCGGTACCTCGGACGAAGGTGACGGGCGCATCGATGACATAGTTGAAGACGGTCTGGATGAAAGTGACCGGGTTGGGCACCGACGTGATCCTCTCGGAGACGGGGGTGCGGGTCGGCGGCACCTTGTACGCCTCCCAGTCCCTGTCCTCCGGCATGGCGGCGGCGGCGGCGGGCCCGGCGGGCGGCGCGGAGAAGATGGCGGCGCCCCACACAACCCCGGCGGCGGAGGGGGACGCCGGGGTCAGAGGGCGCCGCTCTGCGCATGCCCCGCTGCGCCCGGTGCATGCTGGGAGGTGTAGTCCGTGTGCGGCCCGGCCCGGGGGAGCGGCAGGGCCCGCCCTCACAGCCAGATCTACCGCCTCCATCTGTTTTCCAGTCAGAATCCCAGAGTCTTTCTTTCCTGGGCTGACGGAGGGATTTTTAGTCTGTCTCTACCCAGAGCAGCCGGCTGCACCGAGCTGGGGGTGCCTGGTGCGGGCGTTGGCAGCTCTGGGTGTGTGGTACCCCATTAGGAAGCAATCCTAATTCCTGCCATCCACGTCCAAGTTGTTTAGGGGGCAGAGGTGTAAACTGAGACACCGGCAATTGACCTTTATCACACCGCAACTGTTACGTCCAACCTGCCAGCTTGGCCGGGTATGAAATGAATATAGCGGCGTGTGAAGCTAGTAGCTAAATTTGTGTCTTCAGACTGATAACCATCTTAAGTATTAGGCTGGGGAGGCACTTACTGAGAGCCTCTTTCTGCGGCTGACCTGGGCTGAAGACGTCCCATGGTTTGTAAAGCTCGGCACTGCTACCTTTCGATTGTGTGGAGAGGGACAGCGAGCAGGGCTGGGCTACCAGCGACGCTAGCGCAGCCGAAATGGGGTCGAACTCAACAGAGCTCCACTTGGGCTGGAAAATAAGCTTGGTGGAAAGCGTGACCAGGTGCCGCGGTGGCTCTCAGCAAGGGCGGGAGTTGCAGTGGATGTAGAACTAACTCTTCGCTGCTTGGGCTGACCCCCAGTTCCCCTGCCTGGAAGCCAATTGTGTGAGAAGTTGTCCATGTCTCTTAAAGCGCTGTTGCTTTTCTCTGCCTGGCTCAGCATGACCTTGCAATTGGGGTTTATATATTTAGCTCTTCTAATTTGGTTTTCAAGGTGCATATTTAACCTGTGCCTGTTCTTATTACTGATTCCTTTGGGCATCCTTTCCCGTTTCTTCTGATCGTTAGCTGTGCTTGTTTGGTGCCATTTGCCTTGACGACACAAAGCCCATGAATTCTGAGCAGGCCCTTTTGGTGCTGCAGAATATAAAACAAGTCATTCTAATTACCATCACAGAAGGGCAGACCTATTAAACAACATATTTCTCCTTCAAAGTCCTCAAGCAGAAGGAGGGAGATTATGTTCAAGATTTTTTATTTAATCGGCATCACTTGTCCAGAAAGTTACTAAATTCTTCCATGCACATGATGGAAGCTTGAACAAAATCCCATCCTGTTATGAGTTCTTTTTGTCGTGTTAGAATCGAGGAAGAGCCCAGAATCCCTCTAGCATTCACTGATGTTAAAGGGGAGATTTCCTACTGTGCTTTGGGTCCCAGCATCTTCTGGGACCTGAAAGTGAAGCTGATCTTTTTTGTTCTTCCTCTCTGCAGTCCCACCGCAAGTTCTCTGCTCCCAGGCATGGCCACCTGGGCTTCCTCCCCCACAAGAGAAGCCGTCGCCACCGAGGGAAGGTGAAGACATGGCCTAAGGATGATCCCAGCAAACCAGTCCACCTGACGGCTTTCCTGGGCTACAAAGCTGGCATGACACACACTGTGCGGGAGGTGCACAGGCCTGGGCTCAGTAAGACTTGGCTGATGGAAGCGGGGAGCCACATCCAGGAGGGAAATGAGGGAATAGACTAGTGGTGGGAAAGGCTGCTCCTGGGAGTGGGTGGTGGAGCACATAGCTTCCAGGCTATCCTCTGTAATGCCGTCCAGATCTTGGATGGCCAAAGGCCACCTCACGGCCAGTGTGAGCTGAGTCTGGGGGTTCCTGTGAAGTCCTCACACCAGTATGGTGACTGGTGGTTTGTTGGATCCTGCTGGCAGAAGGACCCTGCAGGGTAACTACCTGACAAATCCTGGGCTTGAACCATCTTGCTGGGGAAGTGTATAATGTTACCCTCTGGGATGCCCACAGGACTGGAGCCAAACTCCAGGGCAAGAATCATCCGATGTACTGCTTCCCCCAGCCTGGGGTAGATGGGTTAAAGTGTGCTGGGCCACCACATCTAATCTGTTCAGTGTCTGGGGATCAAACCCTGCGTGGTTCTCCAACAGGTGGGAGATGGAAGGACTGAGGCTGGCTGTGAGAACAGAGTGTGACCTTGCCCTCAGCACGTTGCTTGCTTGCTGTAATGGCAATGGCTCCAGGGAATGATCTGATCCTAGATGATGCTGAGCACCATTTCCCTTTGCTATCTTGCAGAGATCTCCAAGAGGGAGGAGGTGGAGGCCGTGACCATCGTTGAGACACCCCCGATGGTGGTGGTGGGGGTTGTGGGGTACATAGAAACACCAAAGGGCTTGAGGAATTTCAAGACTGTTTTCGCTGAGCACATCAGCGATGAGTGTCGACGGCGCTTCTACAAGAACTGGTACGTGCCTCTGTGGCTGGGGAGGGTCCCTGGGGGAGTGGGGCATCCCTCGCAGGTCTTCCCCGCAGGCTTTTCATGATGCCCAGCCATTGCAAACAGCTCAGCTACTGGTGGCTGGCTCTAAGGTGGAGTGAAACTGCTATTTATTTAGTCATGCACAGAAATACTGCAAACAGCTTGGTGCTGGGAATCAGCATACGCATGTGTAAATTTATTCTAATAGTTGAACTAAGTTAGCTCTCTCCACGATATCATATGGCAGTGCGTGCTGCAGGTTCGTTTTCCTTTGTGGAGGTCAGGCTCATCTACTCTCCATTAAACTGGAATACTTGAGCTGAGGCACCAAATGAAGGGAGTAAAACCAGATTTGTCAGGGAGAAAACTGATGCAGAATGTGACCCTTGGCCCTTGTAAACATCAACACCCCAAGTCCCACACCAGCAGAGAGGAAAATTGAAACATGAATTTCATAACTGTAGGAATCGTGTCTCCTGCAAAAGTGCCGTTGAGATCCACCCACCACATGCCTCTGATCCCTGTCGGAGTCTGTTTTCTCCTTTCTCCACTTAGCTATGATTTTGTGCTTGTATTTTGATGGCACTGAGCCAGTCAGTGGGAGACAACTGGATTCCTCATGCAAAAAGGTTTGAATTACCAGCCCTTTTTTGCAGCTCATTATTCACTTTCCTCTTCCCACCTCACAGCCTTGTGTCATGGCCTTGGCAGCCAGGCGAGGTTCAGGTATCCACAGGTACCTTGTGCCTCGAGGGAAGTGCTTGGCTAGGTGATCTGTCCCCCCACGCTGCACCGTCTCAGGGCACAGCAAAGTTCAGAAGCACTTCACCATTCAGCTCTGCTGGATGTTAAACACTTCTGTCGTAGGCACAAGAGCAAGAAGAAGGCGTTCACCAAGTACTGCAAAAAATGGCAGGATGAGGATGGCAAAAGGCAGCTGGAGAAGGATTTTGCAGCTATGAAAAAGTACTGCAAAGTCATCCGTGTCATTGTGCACACCCAGGTCAGAGCCACACCCCGGGGGGTGGGCAAGGGGGGCTCAGGGTCTTCCTCAGCCCTGGAGCGTGGTGAGGGCCTGGGAGCCGGGATCACGGGGGTGTCATGGTGGGGTCACAGGAGGCTGAGCAGGCAGACGCTGGTCAGAGAGTGTGGGACAGGGTGTGCAGGTGATGGGAGGTGCTGGCTGACTTTTCTGGCTGCCTCCTGACACCAGCCCGGTCCCTTTGAGCCAGGCTCAGCAGAGCTCCCTGCTGGGCGATTGCCCGAGGGGGCTGTGGCTGGGGCACACTGGGGAGCCCACACACGCCGTGGATGAGAGCAGACTTTGGGCAGAGCCTCAGCAGGTGGTGAGCCCTGTGTCAGCAAGGGACCTTAGGCCCCATGATCACCTCAAATTAGCAACTGGTGTCAAATGTTTGGGCAAAAATAACCCACAGGCAGGCACAGTTTTGCCAGATGCTGATTGCTGGATACACAGGGCCTATTTCCATGCTGATCCCTGGAGTTAACGGCTGCTTTGGAGTCTGGGGCAGAGCTAAGCTGGCTCAAGGCTTCACTTGTGGCTGGCACAGACCCTCAAAGTCCCAGTGTGGCAATTTGGCAGGGGCTTTGCACAGGGAGCTGGGACTGGGAGAGAGCGGAGGCACCTCTTGGTGGGAACTAGAAATAACTGCTCAGTCTGGAAGCAGAAGCAGAGCTTGACCAAAGGAAAGGCGCTGACTCTGGCTTGGAGCACAGAGCTGCATCCTGTCTGGTTGCAGTGTTCAGCCTCCGACAGTGCTCTGGTGATGGGCTCCTCTGGGGCATTTACGATGGCTGTTACTACTGTGCTTAACTCTTGGGGTAGGACGAGGCTGGCCTGCTCCTGTGCTCCCTGGAGAGAAGGTGTGCGTCAGCTCCTGCCTGGAATGGGAGCGCTGGGAGATGGGATAGTTGGGCTCAGGGACAAGGAGTTGAGTCCAAGAGACATGTGGGCGTGCTGACCCAGGTCACTGGCTGTTATGAAAGGGTTGCCAGTGTGACAGAGAGAGGTGGTGAAGAGCTGGCCCTGCTCACCCTCTGTGCCCCTCACAAGTGGTGGGTGATGCGGCCCTGCCCTCATGCTCATGCCTGGGAGGTGAGGGGAAACATTTTGTCCTAATGCACTGTCTAATGCAGATGAAGCTGTTGCCGCTGCGGCAGAAGAAGGCCCACGTGATGGAGATCCAGCTGAATGGTGGGACAGTGGCTGACAAGGTTGACTGGGTCCGCGAGAGGCTGGAGAAGCAGGTCTCTGTGCACAATGTCTTCAGTCAGAACGAGATGATTGATGTCATTGGCGTGACCAAGGGGCATGGGATGAAAGGTACGGAGCAAGGAGCAAGGAGACCTTTTCCAGGGGCTTGGTTCTGTCCTTCTCATATGACGCTGCCCATAAGGTGGTGTTGAGGGAGGGGAGTATTAGCCGTGCTGAGAACCCACCAACTTATTACACACAGGGAGTGGCAAAGAGCCTCTGAACCTCAACCAGGACATGCAGTTCCATTGTAGCAGAGCTTGGTTTCCTTAATCTCAGTAAAGGCCATGTTTTCTACTGTGCCCAGAGTCCTCCCAGGAGGCTCAGAGGCATTGTGAGTACGTAAAGCCATTGCTCTTCTCACAAACCCCACGTGTGTGGAGGTGTGGGTGTTTCTGTGCATGTGTGTGGATGTGCTCAGCAGGAACATATCACAGTCTGATCGAATCCATGGGAAGTGAGAACAGTTCTGTGCTCTGGCCTCTCATGGTGGTGACAGCTCTTGGTCTCCTTCCAACACGGTGTCTTCCGAGAACTGCAGAAGAATGATGAGACTCTCCCCTCCCCAGCACTCAGACACCAGCCCTGAATCTCCCAGATGTTCTCACCACCCTGTCCGGTCACACTTCCAGGGGTGACAAGCCGTTGGCACACCAAGAAGCTCCCCAGAAAGACACACAAGGGCTTGCGCAAAGTTGCCTGCATCGGAGCCTGGCACCCGGCCCGGGTTGGCTACTCCATTGCTCGGGCTGGCCAGAAGGGCTACCACCACCGCACGGAGCTCAACAAGAAGGTATGGCCCAGATGGGGTCCCTCAGAGCACCACTGCGCCCTCCTGCTTCCTTCCTCCCATGCTGTCACCATCCTTTGCAATGTGGCCTCTGTTCCCCCCAGCTTCTCAGATGTTTCCCTAGAGATCTGCAGTGCTGTTGTTCTCCATGCCTTTCCCTATTGTTCCCCGTTCCCTTGTTCCCTGCTCAAGGGACACATCACAGGGGGCACATCTTGGTGAAAACTGCATCGTCCCTGTGACAACCCTCACTGAGGGGGTGGGAAAGTCGCCGTCTCAGTTTCCTTTCTGTTCCTAGATTTATCGCATTGGCCACGGGATTCACGTGGAGGATGGCAAAGTGGTGAAGAACAATGCCTCGACGCACTACGATGTCACAGAGAAGACCATTACGCCTCTGGTAAGGGCTGAGGGGGTAATAGGGCTGTGACTGGCCCTGGCTACAGGAATCCTAGCCAGGGAAGTAATTCCTTGGCTGGAGACAGCTGCATGAGAAATGATTTGAATGAAGTTCACTGAAAGAAATGCAGTGATGCCTTTCCTCATGTTTTGGACATGGAAAACCATCTCTGTGAGGTGTTTTTTTGGCAGACCCAAACATATAACTTTTAGCTGATAACTTGGGCAGGGACTGAGAACTTTGTTTAAAAAGAAAAAGAAGTATAAATGACATTAAAAATCTGATACTTGACAGATAAACGTTTGTTACTTGGTTTAAAAATGCACTTTTGCTTATTAAAAACTGTTAACTTGGGAGTCTAGCTAGCTCTGCTCTCTGTTCACCCACATCCTTCAGAGAAGGAAGCAGGGTTGCTGGTTCCCCAGCTCTTATGGGGTGCTGCTTAGCTGGGATCATGCAGTCAGTGGGGCTGACATGCTCTGGTGGTCCTGAGCAGGCAACCTGAAGGATGCAGAGTGTTGTTAGCTGGAAGGGCTGTCAGTCACTACCTTCTCCTTCCCTAGAAAATGCCACCTGTGGACACGTCTGCTCCCATCCAGCTCTCCTGCCTGCCAACCCTCTCTCTGCCTCTCCCCACAGGGCGGCTTTCCTCACTATGGGGAGGTCAACAACGACTTCCTCATGCTGAAAGGCTGCGTCGTGGGCACGAAGAAGCGTGTGCTCACCCTCCGTAAGGTGAGAGCGCAGCCGGCACTGGAGAGGGATGGGCTGTAGCTCTACATGAACAGATTCACCACATGGAGAATGCCACTGCCTCCAAATGCTGGGCAGGGAGACTGGTCAGGTCCCTGATGCTGTGTTGCAGAGGGCATGTGGCACATAAGTGTGGTGCTCAGTGAGACCATTCACAGCTAGATGGTTTGTGGCAGTGTGCAGGCAGATGTACTCTCTCTGGAGACAGAAGCTGCAAGCCTTTGAGAGCTGTGATGGGGGCCCCAGAAATGCAGACCTTGGCCATAAACAGATTGTGAGCAAATGAAATGCTAAGTGAAGAGTAGGCTCATTTTAATGCTGCTCTGCAATCCAAGGCATCACCTGCCTCCTGAGCACCGGGTTTCTCTGAGAAGGCAGATTTTCGTGGAGATATTTGTTCAGCACACGCACCTAGGATATTTCAACCCTGCTTCCATCAGAGCAGTTGTCCAGATTTTCTGTAACGATAAGCCTCATGCATTGTGACTCTTAGGTTGGATATTAGGAAAAACTTCTTCACCAAAAGGGTAGTCAGGCACTGGATCAGGCTGCCCAGGGAAGTGGTTGAGTCTCCATCCCTGGAAGTATTTAAAAGAAGGGTAGACGTGGTGTTCAAGGACATAGTTTAGTGGTGGACTTGGCAGTGCTAGGTTACGGTTGGACTCAATGATCTTAAGGGTCTTTTCCAACCTTAACGATTCTATGATTCTATGATTCTATGATTCTTTTCCAGTCCCTTCTGGTGCATACAAGCCGCCGGGCTCAGGAAGCCATTGAACTCAAATTTATTGACACCACTTCCAAGTTTGGCCATGGCTGCTTCCAGACAGCTCAGGAGAAGCGGGCTTTCATGGTGAGTTATGCTCTGTGCTGGCTCCAGCTCCCAGACCATGCTCGCAGCTGGGGCTAAAGCAACTGATTGAACCCAACCAAGCATCTGCTTCTCGATATAACAACAGCCAAATGAGTGATCAGGACCGTCTTGCATAAAAAACAGGCATGAATTCAATTCACACAGCAGATATTATGCTAAGGAAGAACATGATGGTTGTGTGAGTGATCCAAGACAACCCAACTAGCAAATAATTCACCATATGGGCAACCAGTTTCCATTCACCACGGGATGTTTTAAACAAGCAGTTAACTTGGCAGGCACTGCCTTGGACATATGGTCCCTTTCACCCGTAATTGTGCACTTCTTTGATTTGTTTGGAATGATTTATAACTTTAATGTTCTTAAGAGGAAAAGGTTGGGTCAAATTCAGACACAAATTTGCAATTCTTTTGTCAGGAAGCTTTCAAAAAGGCCAAGCAGTATATTTTTCTTAAACCCAGGGCAAAAAAAAAATTTAAATAAATCCAAAACAAGCAGAGTTTCTTGAACCATTTTGCAACCTACACCAGGCTGGTGCGTAACTCTGAATATGAAATTGAGGAAACATTAAGTAAGCCAGACCTTCAGCTAGCAGAAATGAAAGAAACAACTGCCTGGATACCACACAGGCGTAAACCATGTCTGGATCTGGCCTGTCAGCTAGAAATCCCATGTGAAACTGGCTAAGCCTCCTTAGCCCCAGGAAGGGGGATTGGCTATGCAGCGCCTCTGCAGAGCTCTTTAGAGGTTAAGCTGTTTTCCTTTATCTCAGTGTTAGGAGCTTGTTCCGTGTTCTGCTCTTGCTGTCGCTGCAAGTCCTGAGTAGCTGTGACGTGGACCTTAGTGACAGCAGGTGGTTTTACCCAGTTGCAGGTGTTTTCTTTGCCATTTTCTACTGTGGGGTGAGAGTTTCCCTCACATATAATGTGGTAAAACTTTACATTTGGATGGAAGTAGAGGCACATAAGTAATTTTTGCCATCTGCTCCCATAGGGCTTGGTCTGGGACAACCCCATTTCTTAGCTGGTGGAAACCCCTACGGCTCTGTTGAGTTGGCTGGTGAGAATCTGTGCCTTTGGCTGTGGGAGGCCTTTCCTCCTGCAGGGCTCATACAGCAGCTCAGCAGCCACTCTACCACGGTGGGCTCCGGGTGGCATTCATCAGCACAGTTACCGCTCCGCTCCACGTCCCCTGACTGCAGGCCAGCCTGCCTGGCTCGGAGCAGGGCACTCATTGCCGCTCTCTGGCTGCTTTTGCGCTGGCCAGATAAACAAACCCTTTGTGCAAGTGCAATGATGTTCCGCTCCTGATTCCTGCAGGGCTAGGGAGGCTCCGGAGGTGGCTGGGGAATGGTGGCACAGAGCTCCCAGCTGGAGAGCAGAGACCAGGAGCAGCCTTGCACAGCAGAAAGGGGCCAGAGCTGCAGTTCTGCTCCACACAGCTCAGGTGCAGCCTCGTAGGCCAGGTTTGTCTGCCACTAACACTGAGACCTCTCCTCTCTGCTCTCTTCCAGGGCCCTCAGAAGAAACACTTGGTGAAAGGGAAGCCAGGAGGGCAGGAAGAGCTGTAAGGACTGAAATATGCAAGTCTGCCTAACTGGGCACCTTCAATAAAAAGGCTTCAAGCCATGCCTGTGCCTGTCTTCCTGCTGGAGGGGTGTCTTGCTTGTATTCAGTGCTGCCTGTGGGCAGCAGTGTGTCCTCGGGGTTCCTCAGCAGGTGGGGATGGGACAGGTAGCACTTGGGACTGGCCCATATGGACAGGGACTAACTGGGACAGCCAAGTGTCTGCTCTGTCCTCTGGATCCTCCCTTTTCCTTGCCCAGTGAATTTTTCCCTGCTGCCTGCACTCACCCAAACCACGGTGAAGACTCCCCTTCCTCTCTTCCAGAGGAGAGCAGAGGTACCAGCACTTCTGCCCCCGTTTCCGCTGGGAATACAGGGCCTCCACATTACTTGCCTCTGCCCAGTCTCACTGACCATCTCTCCCCTCGCCTCCTCTCACACACACACCCCCAGGCCCTCCTTTTGCTGAGCTGAAAGTATGACCTGTGGACTTCTCTCTGCACAAAGCCCCATGATCCTGGCCGGCATCCTCAGCAGACGTGGGAACTGGTGTACAATAAGATGGCTGCTAGGTAAGACTGGGCATTGATGGATTTATTCAGATTTTGGATTCATTTCCCACCCATGTTCTCCTTGCAGTCCAGCTGCCTGCGGGGAGGGTGTGATGTGTCTTGGAGCTGTGATGTCTTGGATCACAAGTCCTTCAGTGCAGAACCGGTCTGGGCGTCCTGCACCCTCTTTGGGAACCAGACAGTGGAAAGCCCAGCCCTCTGCTGGTCTAGAGCTGCCCCCTTGACCAGGAGTCCTGGTAGGAGGTGCATGAAGTTCTTGGGTGTCCAGCAAACCCCTTGCCCTGGGTCTGCTTCTGCTCTGAATGTGTGCTTGCAGTATTTAAGGAGGCTCATCTACAAAAGTGCTGAGGAGGAGATGAACCGAGAAGCTCAGATCCCACAGCATAGCCCTGGATGCAGTCAGTGGCCAGGCCCTGGCTGGCTCCGTGTCCCAGCGAGGTCCCTGAGCTCTGCGCAGTGTCTCTGCCCTGCCTGTGGGGCTGCGCTTCAGAGCCTCTTCTCTCCCTTGGCTGGTAGGTCCCTGGGCAGCCCCGCAGTGGGTGGCTGAGGATCCAGGCCAGAGCGCATGATGGGAAGGACGAGATCGTCCATGTTTGGCATCACCAAAATTTTCTGAAAAGAGGAATCCAGAATAACAAGTAAGTGATTTTGAATGCCACTACCTGATCGGTGACACATCTGCCGGGAAGTGGCCTTGGAAGGAGCCACACTTGGGTCAGAGACCAGGGCTGTGAACAGAAGACCCTGGGCTCCCATCCCCTTGTCAGCAGCTGACTGTGCCTGGCTCTAGAGGATTACCAGCTCTGGATATCTCAGGATGGGGACAAGCAGGAGCAGTTTTTCTTTGCCCTGCTTACCTGTATGTATGGCTTCAAGGGTGGTCATGGCAGAGGGGAGGGACCAGCACTTTGAAGCCATTCAAATGGGCAGCTCTTTGGGGGGATTTGGGTACCTAAATATCTGTGGGGACATTTCTGCTCTTTGACCAGAGGTCTCAAACGTGAGAGGCTGAAAACAAACCAGCAGGTACTTTGTGATGGGAGATGGCTGACCTTGTGATGGTAAATCTCCCAAACTTGCTGGCACTCCTAATCCCCCCTGCTTGGGGCAAGGCTGCACATACTGAGAGGAAACCGCTTTTCCTCAGGCACTCTAGTGCTCAGAGCCCCAGCCCTCGGAGCTGGTTGCTTAGGTTGTGTTTCTTGACTGTCCAAAGCTGGCCAGACCAGACCAGATGTTGGCTTTTTGTAGAGATATCCCTGGCCCAAACTGAGGTCTGGTTATCCCTGATCACAGCAATGCCCATGCTTCAGCAGGGTTTGCTGAGCCCTTTAACAGACCAGGCACCTGAAATTCGTGCTGCAGCTTCTTCTCGATCCACTCGGTGACATGGAGGAATGTCACCTCCCGCTCGCCCAGCTTTGGGCGCACCTTCAGCTCCAGCTGGGGTGGGACTCGGAAGCTGTACCTGCGAGGGAAAAGGAAAGAGGCAGAAAGCATCACGTCTGGAATACGTGGCACAGCTCATGTGGCCCCACTGCTGGGTTTTAGGGACCTGCCTCCTGGGAGGAGGTGGCTGGGTTGCAGCAGGATCTGGGTTCCCAGATCCTGTCTTGGCCTGGGTGGAGACCAGGAGAAATGAGTCTGAGGTCTGTGAGTCCCTTTGGGAGAACGGCCCTGGCTTGCTGGTGCCCCCGATGAACCCAAAGCCCCAGAGCTGGCTCCTTGGCCAAGCTGCAGGGAGCAAGGGGAGCTGGAAGGAGGATGCACGTGTGTCCCCGCATGGGAGGAAGGAGAGCTGGTACCAGACACGGTCCGTTGGTGGTGGGGGGATGTTCACAGCCAAGGTGCCTGCCAGCTCCTGCACCTCCACCGTCAGCAGCAGCGGTGTGTTGGAAACCTCCTCGATTTTCTTTTTGATGAACTCATTTTCAGTGGCCTTCTGGAAGTACTTGGACTTGGCGATCTTATCCACAAAGCGCAAGATCTTCCGGCTCGTGCTGTTGCCGCTGATGTGGCTAAAGCGAGTGGAGCCACAGCTCAGCAGCAGGATGAGACCCAGAGCCATGCTGGTTTTCGGCATCCCCCAGCCGTCTGCCAGAGCATCCCGTAGGGACAGGAGGCCCCTATGAAGGGCTGCCATGATGTGCCGGGGTGCCTGTGTGCACCTTTCTGGGGAAACCGGCCCCAAGCCCCTGTGCTGACATAGCACCGTGCCTCCCCCAGCATCTCCCCATACACCCCATGGCGCAGACCCCAAATAGCCCCTTACCCCTCAGTGCCAGGCGGCGGGACTCGCTCCCCCAGGGCTCCCGCGGGCTCTGCAGCAGCGATGTCTTCCTCATCGGACGAGCCGGCACTGGATGACTCCGCATCGCTGTCTGCCAGCAGGATCAGCCGTGGCCTGGTCCTGCGGGCCCCGAGGAGCATCATGGGGGTGCCCTGGGGCCAGCACCCTCTCACCTCACTGGGCAAGAGGAGGAGGAGGAGGAGGATGAAACCCAGCCATGCACAGTCTCCTTACCCCTCTCCACCTGCCTCTCCCGGACCGCTCTCCTCTGCAGCGCTCTCCTTCCCCAGCTTGCAGAGGTTCATCTTTGTCTCAAGCGTCATCTGCAACGAGCCGCTGTAGGTGACCTCCATGTCCACCCAGAGCCCTGCCAGAGAGAGGGACGGGGTGAGCCCCTGTCAGCACTGCAGGGGCCAAGGGCTGCTCGTGTGCCTGCTGAAACCTCCCTGCTTCAGGGACCGGGCTGGCACCTCAATAACAACTGCCGTGGAGCCAGCCCTGGGGTCCCTGCTGCTCTGCGGGGCTCTTACCTCGGTCATTGACAGTAGGGTTGGAGGCGCTGAGGACGGAGGGGATGGATGTGCCCATGTCCAGCTCCGTCAGCGTCAGCTCATTCATGAAATATGGGAGCTGATGGAGGGAAACCACATGGGGATGGTCACTGCAGCCTGGAACCCGCTGTGGGGCCTCGGGAACAGGATTGGGGCTCCCATAGGTGCTGTGATGCTCCTGCTTCTCACCTTGATCTTGCTCAACTTCTTCTGGATCTTGTTGGACACCTGCTCAGCCCAGTATCGCTCCCGGAGGAAGTCCCAGAAGATGCGCCCCACCAGCGCGTTCATCCAGGCCATGCACGCCTCGCTGCGCCCGGCCGTGTCCTCGCCAAGCTGTGGAGGGACAGAAGCCACGAGCCCCTGGAGTGAGGTGGCCCCATGAGTGGTGGGACCCGCTGGCTGGGCGCTCCCCTGCACCATGGCTTTGCTGCTCAAACCATGGCGCTGGGAAGGAAGAGAGAAACCACAGGACTGGAAGAGGCAGCATGCAGGGTCCATCAGCCTCTGCTCAGCATTCATGTCCCGCTCCCAGTGCTGGATTTGTCCCACTCACCTTTGTGGGCGGGGGCCTGCCCAGTGCTCCGTGAGAGGGGCTCTGGTCTGGGCTGCCCCCCACCTGCGCTGGTACAAATCGGGCCATGTAGGTGCTGTAATCCAGGAAAATCTTCTGTCGGACGCTTCCTGCCAGGTCCTTGGGTGGGACAGCAGAGGGGATGTCCTCGGCACTCCCCCCGCTGCTGCTGCCACTGCTCTGCAGAGCTGGTCCCACGCCTGGGGACGTGGGGACATGAGCGGGTCAGGATAGCATAAGAAGTGACAGGCCACCTGGCTGTGATGCACGCGTGGTGATGTGCCACAATGCACATGCGGTGATGTGCTGCCTGTCCGCGATGCCAGTGACATGCCACCCACTCTGTGCTGGTGAGGGGGATCCTCCAGGCTCTCTCTGCTGCTGCAAATGCTCTTGGCTATACTCTGGGCTCCTTCATGTCCCCCCATGCTCACTGCTGCCTACCAAGGGCTTGTCCTCCTGGCACACGTGCAGCTCCAACCCCGGATCAGTTCCGGCATGGAGCAGAGGCCATGATGGCTGCTTCTCACCTGCCCTGGCTTCACCGTGGCTGCTGCAGGGTGTCCTGTGGGAGGCTCGCACGAGGTGCTGGTACCACTCCTCCTTCTCCCTCCCCGTCCGCCCGAAGAGGTACAGGCACCTCTCCCTGCAGTCCCCCGGGATGTCCTGCCCTGGCACCGGCGCCTTCTTTGTCCCTTCATCCCTCTGCAGCTCTGTGTTGTGCTCCTCGCTGCTCCTGCACTCCACCTCCACCGGGTCAGGGAGGAGGACGCAGATGGGGTATTTCTGGTTCCACGTCCGCTTTCGGGCCAGGCTGGGGGGGCAGAGGAACACCTGCAACACCGAGAGTGGTGGTGAGGCTGGGCCAGGGCGTGGGGTGTTGGGGTTCCCCGCAGGAGGGTCCTTGGCACTGCCAGGCTCACCTTGGCATTGGTCAGGTCATAGCAGCAGTGGCTGATGAAGGTGGCATCAAGGATTTCCTCCTCAAAGGTGGCTCGGCGTGGGATGTTGCTCTTGGGGTAGGAGAGCTTGAGGGTGGCCCCATCCAGTGTGGCAAGCACCGAGTGCGTGAGCGAGGGGTGGAAAATCTCGGGGTCGTAGATGTGCAGCTGGTTCATCCAGCCCTGGGTGGGAGGAGAGGGAGCCGGCTGCTTCCCCCTGTGCTGTATGGGACAGCAGCCTGCACCCCCTCAGTGCTGCACCTCGAACCCTGGGCTCCCCTTCAGCTGCCACCCAGCACCCCATCCTGGACCACCCGTCTCCTACCTGGAGGCGGTGGGTTTCCCGTGGCTCCCCTGGGAGCAGCTCAGGGTGCAGACGGCCCCGTGGTCCCCGTGCTGCCGGTGGAGGCTTCGGCACGAGGAGGAGGACGGCGAGGAAGCCCAGCACCAGCCCACAGATGAGCCCCAGGCAGAGGCCAGCAGCGTAGGGTGGCAGTGGCAGGACGAAGTAGCCGTAGGCAAGGAGGGCGATGGAGGCGAGGGCTCTGCCTGGCACCATGGCCCCTGGTCGTGCCGATGGTGGCTCCTCGGGGGGTGGCAGCTGGGGTTCGGCATCCCGCTGCGCCACCTCCACAACCTGGATCACGTCCCCATAGGAGCAGATCTCGTAGCGGCAGTTCAGGGTGGGCTCCCAGGGGCTCCAGTCCTGTGCCCGGCGTCCCCCAGCCCTGTGGCCCCCCACCTCCTGCCCCCCGGCACTTGTCTTTCCCCGGGGCGTGGGGCTGCTCTCCTCAGCCATGAGCCGGCTGAGCCGGCTGAGGGGCTCCTGCACAGCCTCCGACAGCCGCCTCTTGGTGTCCTCCAGCCTGGCCTCCCGCAGCCGGAGCAGGGCGGCGCGGTTCTCTGATGGGGAGATGCTGGGGGAGGACGGGGCTGTGCGGGACTTGGCTGGGCTCAGCCGGGGCTGGGGGGCCCGTGGGAGGTCAGCCAGGAGCATCCCCCCGGGCTGGGGTGAGGAGGGAGGCTTCATGTCACTGTCCATGGCAAAAACAGGCCCACAGCTGTCCTGACCACCGCCATCCTCCCTGGTGCTGGTGGGATGGGGCGTTAGCCCATCGGTGTCCCCGCGCCGAGGTGAGCCCGGGGATGGTGCCAGGGTTGGAGAGGCATCTGCTGCCGCCGCAGCCTGGTCTGCCATCGCTCGCATTGCTGATGGCACGGTGCTGCCGAGGGAACGGGAGGAAGCAGCTCAGCTTTGTGCCACCTCGAGGCGCAGCATGTCCCTGCCCCGGTCCTGCCTTCCCCATCAGCATCACCACGAGCTGCCGAGCAGGAGTGGGGTGTCCCTGGGGACCTTATCACCACGGGCTGGGTGACCCCTATTTCGGGATGCCCTTGGGGCCACAGGGCTGCCAATGGACAGGAGGCTTGTGGCTCTCCCTGTGCTTCCTGGCAGGGATGGGACAGAGAAGGCACCACGGTAAGATGAGCTCAATGATAGCACGCGGGGAACTGCGTGTATAACGAGGATAAACCTCAGCCAGGCAATTAGCAACGGGGCCTCCAAAAACCCGGAGCCGTGAGCCAGGTCTGCAGCAAAACAAGGGGGATTTTCCCACATCAGGACATTACATTGGTCCCAGTGCAAGTGCAGGGGCTGTGAGGAGGGATGCAATGACAGCGGGCAGGACTCTCTGACTCGTCTAAATGTTTCTCACTTAACTGACAGTGGTTTGGGCCTTGCTTAATGCATTGCATAAACCTGAAAAGAAACAAGCCCAAGCTGTGACCCCAGTTCAGCATGAGGATGCTCTGGAAGTCATCTCTGTCTTTACTCTAGGGGTACAAAAGTTTTCCTAACATATAAAGTTCCCATAGCCCTGAGGGTGTTCCTGGCCATAGCAAAGTATCGTCCCATCCCCAACAGCCACTGTGATCCCTCCATTGCCGCACTCCTGCCGAAGCAATGGGGCTGGCCCTGCTCCCGATTTTTGGGAGGGAGGATGGAGGCTGCAGGATGGGCTCTGCAGGGCTGTTGTGGGGCTGAGCCCAGCACCCAGCAGGTTTATGGGGTGCTCGAGCTCCACCACTGCCCCCTTCCTCTCGCAGCATCCCTGTGGCAGGAGCGGGGATACTGTCCCGTGGGAGCTGGGGCTGAGCAGGACCCTGCCACCAGTGGGTGCTGCCCCTCGGGCTGCCTTACACCGGCATCTGCATCACCCTGGATCTTCAAAGCACTTCACTGCCACGAATTAATTACAGGCTGTGCCGCAGCTGCCTCCAGCACCTTTTATATAATCTCACGCTTTGTGGCTTTTGCTTTGCTTCCGATTTACAGGAGCCACTTGTTAACCCCAAATAATCTGTGGGTGATCACCCCAGTGATACCCAGCACCTGGGAGAAACCCTGGCTGTGGGGATGGTGCCATCCAGCCTGTGGCCAGGGCTGCTGGCACTGGCAGCACCATTGGCACCCCCCGGCAGACGGAGCAGTCCAGGGCACCGCACAAAGCACCAAAACACCAAAACAGGGAGCGAGCAGAGGAAAATGAGTGGCAAAGCTGGGCCTTAGAAGGGACCCCTTCCCCGACACTGCGGGGCCCTGTACACCTCCTGCCCAAGCATGGCAGGTGGGGGGCAGCCAGGACCCCCACTTGCCCCTCATCACGCAGGTTTCCTGGTGGCCCCCATGCCACACCATCCCCCAGTATCCCCCAGTGCTGCCTGTTGCCCTCCCCAGCCCTCAGCCGTGCCTACCAGAAAGCCTTGGGGCTGGTCCTCAGCTGGTCCTACCCAGCTGCTGCTGCCTGTCCCCCCCAGGTTAGGGGGATGCCGGCTCCTCTGCGCTTGGTGAGGGCCTGAAGCTCCACTTCACTGTGCCTGGCTTTTCGTTACCACCACTCTGGTATTCGTGGGTTTTAAAAGCTAAAAAAAAAAAAAAGAAAAAAAAAAAAAGACGACTGTTTCCTGAGAGACCATTAGCACAGTGGAAGACGGAGATAATAATAGCCTGGGTTTGTATGGGAGTTTTCATCTGGCAGGGACATCAAGTACAGCGGGGGCTATAGATACACTGCTGAAATGCAGCCACCTCTGGGGAGTGTGGGTGGCCGGGAGGGTGGGGAGCACTGGGGATGGACCCTGCTGGGTGCCACGGCTGGACCACCAGCACCCTGAGATGGAGGGTCCACATGCAGCAGCCCCGGTGAAGGCTTTGCTGCTGGCTCAGGGTTCAGAGAGTAAATAGAGTCCAGAGGTACCCCTGGAGCTGGCTCCTCAGTATCAGTGCTAACCCACCTTCCAGCCCAAAGCTAATCCCCAGCCTGTGACCACAGGGATGCACAGGATGGGGGATTCTCTTTGCTCTTTATAGGATAAATCAAATATGAAGGTCCTTGCAAGCATTTTCATCAAATGCTGGGGGTAGCTGGGTGGGCACAGCTGGGTGATGGATGGATGGGGATGGCAGCGGCTTCAGACTTGGTGCTTGGGACAGGCGGCCCTGGAAGGTCACACCTCTGCAGAACCTTGAGAGCTGCGAGTGCCCCAGCTGGGCAGGGACACAAGATCCCAAATGGCTGCCAAGCCCCCTTGCCGCTCCTGAAAACACTGAAGCCATAAACATCAGCAAGCTTCTCTGCTGGACCCAGGCTCTGAATGCCTGCTCCTTGCTCTCAACTCTGTTTCAAATTCAGGGCTTGGACTTGACCTGACACAGAGACAAGCTGCAGCCTGAACTGGGCTGGTGTCTTCAAGGCAGCAAGAGCCTCCACAGCACGGCACGGCACGGCACAGCACGGTGCACCCCATGGTGTGGTGCACCCCGGTGCTAGCTCATCCCAGGGTGCAATACCTACAAACCACTCGGAAAGAGAGTTTCCCGATGCCAGGGTCTGCCCCATCAGTACCCTGAGCCGCTCGCTCCCGGGTGGGCACTGCCTGACTGGTGTTTGCTTTTGTTGTGAAATCAAGGAGAGTTAATTGAAAAATTAATTTCCAGCAGCCCTCTCCCGTTAATTAGAGGTGCCGGTGGTGGGGGCGGAAGGCTGGCACTGCTGGCAGGGACGGTGGCACAGCTCTGCCTGGGCGCAGAGGAGGCTTTCATCGCCCAGCCAAACGAGCTGGAAATCCCTCATCTAATCATCTCCACAATATACCGCTACAGAAACCAAATTGCTGTGGTTATTAGCACTGTAACTGGAGAGGTCTCTGCATTGTCCTGTGATTAAGGAGCATAGGGCTTTGAAGAAAGTCTCACTGCAACCTCAAGACATAACCTCGGGCAATGGGTAGGGCAGCATGGGATCCCAGCTCTGTCTTCTGCTCCCACTTCCACATCACACTGCTCCTTCTCAGGGGGTTTACTGGTGGATACTGGAGCGGATTTCATGCAGCTGAGGGAGTGAGGAGCTGGGCAGGTTTCAGCGCTGCAGGAACGGCTCCAGGGTGGCTGTGCCTGCTGGGATGCTCAGAGCCAGCCAGCCTCAGCACCCAGCCCCAGCACCCAGCCCCAGCACCCCGTCTGGTCCTCCAGTGACCCACTCCCAAAGCCTCCCTGCCACCCTGTGCTGTCCCAGGGTTGAGCTCAGCCTTTCCACCGCTATGGACTTTGCTTTGCCCCTGTGTCTCAGGTGTCCCCGTCCTCTGCCCATCTCCCACACCTCCCTGCCCAGAGATTGCTGCTGATGCCGAAAGCAGCTACTAACTCAGGGCAGCCATCAGAGAGCAAAAGGAGCCTGGGCCATCCCAAGACCTTTGCATCCCTCGTAGCATGGCCCTTGCAGCTCACAGGAGAGGTCTCAGCCCTGATTTCACCAGGACACAGCCCTGGGGAAGGACCTGGCTGGTTTGCCCATCTCTTTCACTAGCACAGGCACAGCTTCGCCTTCTGAAAAGGCTTTCTGGTTAGCAGCAGACACCTGGGTGGATGATGCTGCTGAGACACGGGGTCCTGCTGGCCACTGTGGCTCCTTCCACTGGCTGAAAATCTGCACCCCAAAGGTGTACACATCCCTGGAGTCTATTTAGAGCCTTTCCTGACAACCTGCTCGTCTGATCTTGGTGGATCGTAAGGAAGGTGCTTTCAAAACAGCATGTCACCCGTTCTCCATGTGGTGACACGGCGCACCCTCAGCTCCCTGCTGCCCCACGGCACTGCAGCGAGAGCCCCTTCCTCCCCCTGCCCGGGCGCCTGCCACGAATCATCAGTCCCTGGGGCTGGAGAGGGGAGCTCAGCATGCCGGAGATGAAAGCCTGACCTAATTCAAACTGGCAGCATCCAGAGGGCAGGAGCACCGCCAGTGCTGGCCCCACGCGAGGGTCTCCATGCTGGGCACAGCCCTGGGGTGAGCTCCTGGCTGATGGACACGTCTGTTGGCATTAGGGAGCAAGGACCTGTCCAAGCGCTTTGCTGCAGGCTGCAGGGCTCTGGCAGCAGGGCCGGCTCCTCCGGACAGTCCCCGGCTTCTGTCCGAAGGGCACTGGCATTTTTGCTCTTGCACCAAGGAAGGTGCAATTTCCATGAGAGCCCACTGGATGAGGACTCATCCAAGGGTCCTCAGATAAAACTAGGGAAGAAGAGACTTGTGGTGCCTGTTTTTTTGGAAGGAAAAGGAAGCTGCACGCAGCTCATCCTGTCCAGGAACCTGCCAAGGAGCTGGCTGCCTGCAGTTCACCTTCAAAGCCCTTACCTTGCCACATGCCGGGCTGCTGCCTCCTTCTCCAGGAGCCCCATGCACCCCACGAAGGGACACAGCTCAGACCCCGCATCACCTCCCCGTGCTGGCCTCCGTGGGGAGGTCCCCACGGGTGACCCCTGACTCTGCGCTCCTGGGGTGGTGGGACGGGTGGTCCCCGCCGAGCCTGTGCCCGCACCCCATCCGCTGAGACCCTGGCATGTGCGTGGTGCGGGGAGCCCCCAGTTTGTCCCAAGAGCTGCCCTACCTCCATTGCCCACCCGGGGCAGCGCTGCCGGGGGGGCTGCCCCGGCCCCCTCCCCGCGGGTTCCCGGCTCCCGCAGCGCCGGTACCTGGGCCAGGCGGGAGGTCCCGGTGAGCCGGGGAAGGGTCGGTCCTGGTGCTGGAGACGGACGAGAAGTCCCGATGCCGCCGGGGAGACGGGCTGGTCCCAGTGCCGGGGGAGAAGCGGTGCCGGTGCCAGGGAAAGGGGGGGAGAGGAGGAGGGTCAGTCCCGGTGCCGGGGAAGGACCGGACCCTGTGCCGGGGAAGAAGAGACGGTGCCGGCGCTTAAGGAGGCCGGCCGGTCCCGGTGCCGGGATCCCCGGACTGATACCGGTGCCGGGAGAGGAGGGTCGGTGCCGGTGCCGGGGGTGAAGAGCCAGTGCTGGAGGCGGAGGGTCCGCCCTGGTCCCGGTGTCGGGTGTGGATGAAAGCCTGACCGGGCTGGAGCCCGGGCTGGAGCTCACCCCGCTCCAGCCGGCGGTGCCGGAGCATCCGCAGGACCGTGCCGGGTCCCCGCTCCGCTCCGCTCCGCTCCGCCCCGCCCCGCCCCGCCCCGCCCCGCGCAGCTCCGCACCGCCCCGCACCCACCCCCGGCGTCCGCAGCCCGGCGGGGCGGCCCCCACCGCCCCCTGCTCACCCGGGAGGCCTCGGCAGGGGCTGCGGGGCCCGGCCCGGGCTTTCCCTTGGCGGGGGGGGGGGGGGCGCGGGGCGGAGCTGGGACCCCCCCGGCTACCGGGACCCCCCCCCCCCGGTACCGCCTGCCCCACAGCGCCCCCTGCCGGCCGCGGGGAGGCGCCGCGGCGGAGGCGGGCCGGGGCGGGGCGGGGCCGGGGCGGGCGGAACCGGGCCGGGGCGGCGGGCGCAGCCATGTCCTGCTCCTTCTTCGGGGGCGAGGTGTTCAAGGACCACTTCCAGCCGGGTGAGCGGGGCCGGGGGCGCTGGGGGGGGCGCTTCCCCAGGGGCCTGTCCGTTCCCCGTGGGGTCTGGGGGATCCCCTCCGTGGGGCCGGGGTGGGGGGCAGGGGGTGTCCCCCGCAGGGGCTGCGGTCCCCGGGGTGTTCGGGGGTGCGGGTGTCCTTCCTGTGGGGCATCCTCCACCCGTGGGGACCGGGCTGGGGGTCCGCTCTCTGGGCTCCTTGTTGGGGGATCCACCCCGTGGGGCCGGGGGGGGGAGGGGAGGTGCTGCCTACAAAGGTGGGGCTGGGGGGGGCCTCTGTAGGGGCTGGCTTGGAGGGGACCCATCCTGTAGAGGAGCCCCTATAGGGGATGTGGGTCCCAAAAGCCCCCCTGGCCCTGGGGGTCTGGCAGCAGCAGCAGCAGCAGCTGGCAGTGGCCCATGCGGGCAAAGTCCAGCACGAGTGTCCCATGTCACCCTGCTGATGTGTCCCCACGGCTGCCCCCCGCCCGATCCCTGGCAATCGCTGCTGGGAGCCGGCCTGGGGCCGGGGGGCTGCCCCCCAGCACTGACCCCTCTTCTGCCGCCCTCCCCAGGCATCTACGTCTGTGCCAAGTGCGGCCATGAGCTGTTCTCCAGCCGGGCGAAGTACGAGCACTCGTCCCCGTGGCCAGCCTTCACCGAGACCGTCCACGAGGACAGCGTGTCCAAGTGCATGGACTGGCCGGGGGCTTTAAAGGTGCCGATTCTGAAACCCTTGGGAAGCAGCAAAATAAAAAAAACCACAGGCTTTTTTTCATGAGCCTGTCTGCTGAGAAAGACTGCTTGCTGTCGAACCTTCTCCTTGCATTTCTAGGTGTCTTGTGGCAAGTGTGGCAATGGGCTTGGCCACGAATTCCTCAACGATGGGCCGAAGAGGGGGCAGTCCCGTTTCTGAATATACAGCAGCTCGCTGAAGTTCGTCCCAAAAGGTACAGACTGTGGCTTGGCAGCTGTTTCAGCCCACGTAGTTATTTTTGGGGAAGCTGCTGATAGCCAGGCCACGCTGTGTGCGATGCACTGCTTTTGGCGGGGCGTAGCTGGCTGTTCAGATAAGCCAAGGAGCCATTGGCATCCTGAACAAATCTCACATGCATCAGTCTGCTCAGCTGGCAGCTCGGCGGGGCTCCCTGACCTCCCACGGTGAAATGCAGAGCGTGCTGGAGCTCCTGGATGTGGCTGCAGGTGTCCGAGGGGTGGCTGGGCGTTGGGGGGTTTCTGCTGGTGGTGCAAGGCGAGGGCAGGGAGCTCCTGCCGTGGCATAAACAGGGCTGGGAGAGTTTGCTGGTTTACTCCTCGTGGAAGTCAGGTGGGAACTCTGAATATTGCAGCTGCCCTACCGGTAGGAAGCAGGTCTGTGGGGAAGGGCAGGGCTTCTTGCCGTTGTGGTTATCATGCTGTTTGCTTCCCCAGAGTCAGAAAAAGGCTTTGGGAGGCCAAGTT
This sequence comes from Nipponia nippon, assembly GCF_047370975.1. Classification (NCBI taxonomy): domain Eukaryota; kingdom Metazoa; phylum Chordata; class Aves; order Pelecaniformes; family Threskiornithidae; genus Nipponia; species Nipponia nippon. The sequence continues at coordinate 17,246,270 of NW_028262369.1, read as the reverse complement.
CAGGGCAGCACCCTGGCCACAACTTGCTGTCCTGCTTGCCGGACTGCGATGGTTGTGAGATGTTAGCTGCACGTAGCAAAATAACCATATAAAAGGGGCTGGGGGTTCTGGAGCAAGGAACAAGAGCTCTGACTTTTCCTCCCCCTCTTTTAGGCAAAGCCGACGAGAACCTGAAGGAGAAGTAAGCGAGCTGCTTTACTTGGCACACTGCTCTTGGGCTGATCCTGCGTTCACACCTTGGGGTGCACCATCCAGTCAAGGGGGCACTGGGAGCAAGAGAAACCCTAAAGAAGCTCCTGGTTTCCCCAGGCTGGTTCCCTCCTCAGGGCTGCTCCAGTTCGGGGTGCTGGGAGGAGCACGGAGGAGGCAAGGGGAAAATGAGGTTGCTGAAGCTCTGTGCTTGCCAGGTGGTGGGTTGTATGACCTGTGCCCGAGGATGTTTCACATGAATTGGGGTGATGCAAAGGCTACAGCTCTTCATTTTACCCACCCTTGCCTCCTCCCCAACCATCTGTTCTCCCCAGCATCCTCGCCTCTGCAGGTAGCAGCTACTACTGAGTCCTTTCGGTTTTGTCCATAAAAGCAGCACGTTTCCTGCGGTCCTGCCTCTGCTGAGCTCTGGGGCAGTTTTGCTGCTGAGTTCAGCTGAGCCAGGATGCTCTCCGGACCACAGCCAGGAGGGGCCGATTCTGACGTGGCACTGATGCAATCCAGAGTCACTCCGCTGGCATTTCCAGGGAGTAATGCTGGATTAGCTGAGGTCAGAGTCTGGGTTAATCTCTGGTGCTATTCTGGGCTGGGATCATGGTATGAATTGCCCTATATAAACCCTTCCAGGGTGCTAGGGCAAGGATGATTTTATGATCCTGCTAGGCAGCATCCAGGTATTTTACCCCTCTACCCATCTTGCACACAGTAGAGACAGTTCTAGATTTCAAGTGTCCTCTGGGCTTGATTCTGGCTTGGCCTTACACCAGATTTATCACTGTGCTATAAACCCCAGTGGCACTAACGGTTCCTCCTTGCTCTACACTGGTGCAAGGGAGGCCAGGATCAGGCTCACGGGCTGCACTTTGCCCAACTCAGGCTTTAGGAATCACGCCTGCATTCCCTCTGCGCTCGGAAGGGCTGTGACACCGATTTCTCCTTAATTCAGCATCTGATTCATGGCCTTCCCTCCCTGTCCCAGAAACCAAATCCTCCTCTGAAATCAATATGCAAGGATTTCTGAAGACAGCAAACCTTTTGCTGACCCATGGGTCTGGTGGTGCAGCTCTAGTGAGTGGTTTGGTGAGGCTGGGCTCACGGCACGTCAGAGACTTTTCTCTGCGTGCATTTTGCTTCAATCCCGCCGTTACAAGGGCACCGATAAAAAGTGCAATGCGCCAGCTCATTGCCTGGAGCTCACTGCAGGTCTTGTACCTCATTCAATACTGAAAATAAAGCACTGATTCACTGTGTCTGAGAAATAACCTCTTTTTTTTAAAAAAAGCACTGGTGATGGCACCCTGGTGCATCTGCCCTGGGATTGCTTTTCTGCTCCATTTTCCCAGTTTTGCATGCAATGGTGGGGAGGGTGTGCTGGCGGTGGGATGCTTGCAAGGCAGGCATGAATGCAGGTACAAAGCCCTGGCCAGAGAGCTGAGAGCAGATTTCATCTGGAGTCTCTGTCTCCAGCTGTGGACCTGGTGACCCGAGGTGTGGACACACACTGTCTCGCATCCAGCGTGGTCTCGCAACCCAAAGGGTTGGCCTGAGGTTGGTGTGTGATTTTTATCCTGGATCTGTTACCGTCACTCCAGGTTTTGCCATGCAAAAGGGGGTTGCTGATGCACTGGAGGCCTTTGGGCATTCCCAGGGTCAACAGTTTCCTTGGGGAAGGTTTCCTTTTCACTCCAGTTAGTTAGCATTTTTGCCCAACTGAAGCTGATTTTAGCTTGTTTGATAGTGTGTTCTTAGTACCTTCTGGGCTGGCAGGATTTTCTGGTCAGAAGGGGTATGAGTTTTAGTGGTGTCTCACGATAGTTTCCCTGCATGAAGCTGCCTGCAAGACTGGAAGCTACAACCCTTCCCTGCCTCCCAGAGATCTCTTCGCCCCGCCAGGTTTGGATACCGGGTTCATGGAGGCTGGAGACTTTGAGCTGGGCTTTGCTGGATGCCAGTTCCCTCCTCCAAGGGGGTAAAGTCTGCTCTGGAGCGCAGGACCCAGCACACGTCTCCCTCCTGCCCTGCCGCTGGCTCGTGCCCCATGGCATCACCCTCGCCGTCTTCCCCGTGTGCGGGATGACGTCCAGCTCTAATTACTAATCAGGTTCCAGCCTGAAGGTTCAAGCTGCTTTTCAATCAATTAATCCTCTGATGTGCTGCTTTGCCCCTGGTCCGGTGATCCCTGCGCAAGCCCCGGAGGGCAGGAGCTGCCCCTTTGTTTCCCACCCTGGAGCACCACAGGACCATCCATCCCTGGGACACCTCCCGCCCACTGCCCCTCACCTGCGGCGCTGGGAAGGAAGGTATTTTTTGGGGTGGTTTCCCCTGAGACGCTGCGGTGGAAGGAAACCTCCTTGGGAGTGCCAGTGTCGAGGGGACGGCGATGGTTCCTCCCACTCGTGGGCTGCCTGGCACCGTGTGCCACGGGGGGACCCAGCCATGCTTCCACGCTGCCTTGCAGTTCGTGGACGCAGGCACGGGAGGGTGCAAGTGCTTTTCCTAACGCTTCCCCAGGCGTTGCAGGGAGGGAATGGGGTGGGCACGGCAGTGGCCTCGCCTTCCTGGGGATCCACCCCTGCAGCAACGAGAAAAAAAATTACCCGGAGCCAAAAAACCCCTCAGGATGGTTTAAATAGGGATGGGACATTTTCCTGGAAATCTGGCCGGAGCCACCAATGCCAGCAGGGATTTTGGCCAGGAGTATTGGCAGCACGTGATGCTGAGGGTGCAGGATGCGACCCTGCAGGGCAGATCCTATCCGTGCCCCTTCCCAGCTCCGCCGAGCACCCGCAGCCATCCCGAGCACCCTGGGGTCCCGGGTGCTTGGGGCAGGAGGCAACCTGCTCTGCCCTTCCCTCGCTCTGCAGCACCAGGCATCCCCATCGCCTCCGCTGGGCCGCGGCCAGTCCTTCCCCTCTGCCATTCATCCTCATTTTATTATTACACTAATGACAATTCTGGCTTAATAAGAGGATTTTGCTTAGTCGGGCAAAAGTGGCCCCACATCAGCGACGCGGGTTTAATGACAGAAATTGAATTACGTTACCAGGCCGACACAAACTTCCCTGGTTGTTTAAAAAATCATTAATTTCCTCTGCTGTAGCCTCCAGCTGACCTCCCTTTTTAATTTTTTAATTTTTTTATTTGCATGCCATGAAGAGGACCTGCCTCTTTGACCCTCCTCGGGATGGCTCCGTCGGACGGCAAAGCGGACAGAGCACAGAGAGATTTAGATTAATTTTCCTAATAAAGACGACAAGCCCTATAGAAATTACGTTACGCAAGGAAAAAGAAAATGACCTGGAGGCATTAGGAAACTCTAATTACCCTTGTTCCTTAGAGCCAGCGCCGTGGGAGGAGTGAGCTGGCTGGCCAGGCAGTCCTCCGCCTGCACCCGGCTGCTTTTACTTGAAATTTTCACTCGTGTTTCGAGTGGGCTGCCCAGCCTCACAGGGATGGCTCCTTCTTTTCTGTTCATGTAGTTTTATTTAATTTTACACTTTGATCAACAGTTTTTCCCATGCCAGCTGAGTCCGTGGGCTCCCCTGTGCCAGCAGGTCTGTGGGCATGGTGGCACGCCGAGGGCAGGAGGATGCATCTGGCTGTAGACATGCACCGAGACCCCAAAGCAGCGCTTTTGGGGTTTTACACATTGGGGCATCCCTTGGGACAGGGAGCACAGCCTGATCTGGGGTGCTCTTGCACAGTCCAGTCCCAGCAAACAGGCGCCTTCGGCCCCAGCCATGACCCCGAGCCGTGCCAAAGTCCCATCCCGGTGATGGGCTCTGGAGCACCAGCTTGCTTAAAAGGGATTATTTGAATTCTTTTGGGGCTGTGAAAATTCAATAAGGGCCAGAGCTGGTTTTATGTCGATTACAGAACATAAAGTGATGGTAATTAAAAAACCACTACACCCACCTGATTTCCCCAAGACATGGAGGGCTGTCAGGCAGCGAAGGTGCCTCCCCATCACCCGGCTCGCCCGCTCCATCCCGGAGAGCTCACCTGTCTCTCAGCACATCCAGCAACAGCTGGAGAAAATTAAAGGCTTATTCCACTTCATTCGCCAATAATAACTTCATCTCTCCCTATTCCGGGCTGCCTCCCACCCCGAGACGCCTCGCCGGGCAGGGGGCAGTTGCTGACCTCGTTCCTGGGGGTTGTTTAATCCAGCTGAACCTCCCAGAGCCAAGAGGTGGGGAAATTTGTTTTCAGTTTGTGGTGTGCGTTAATTAGGGAGATAATGACTGGAAACATTCAGAGCGAGTCTAAGCACGCCAGAAAAATGTTTAGCCCAAGGAAAATTTAAATCTTTCTTTTTTTTTCTTTCCCTAGCTGTTGAGATCTGACTTTTTAAGGCAATTAGTGAGGGTTTATTTATTAATCAGTCATACTTATACGCTTGCTTTGGGGTCTTATCTCACGCTCCCAAGTGCACATCGCTTCTAATCACGATCTTCACTTTTGATGTGGGAGATACCTGTCCCGGGCTGGCTGTGCGTGCCATGGTGCAGGCACGCTCCTGTGCTCTGCAGTGGCTGCTTGCTGCACCAGGACCTGGCGTGGGCTGACTGCGGTACTGCCCTTCCCGTGCTCAAAGAGCCGTGTCCCCTGCAGGCTCCATCCTCAGCCCAAGTGTATCCCAAGTTTTTGGGGGTGGCTTTCCCTGCATGGGTATCCCAGAGTCTGCCCAGGGTGGGACAAATCACCCCAGCCAAAAGCCCATCCCATGCTGTGGGCACAGCCAGAGCCGGTACCAGCCTCCGAAATGGCAGTGCCGGTGCAGGGATGCCCGCAGCACTCCTGCCCTCCCCACACCCTGGCGTGGAGCTGAATGCACCATCCCCAAAACACATTGCCCCTGTGGTCCCCAGGAAAGGCCCCGCCGCAGAAAGATGCTCTGGGATGTGGCAGCATCGGTCCAGCTCTGCGCCACCATCGGTCCAGCCCTATGCCAGTATTGGTCCAGCCCCGCGAACATCAGTCCAGCCTTGCAAGCATCAGTCCAGCCCTGCACCAGCATCGGTCCAGCGCCGCAGCTGCTCCTGCGGCCACCCCGATGGGCCTTGACCTGAAAACCCACCAGTGGCAGGTGATGCCCAGCCAGGGCTCTCCTCTCTGCAGAGTCTTGTGGCGCGTGTTTTTAAGCGATACATTTTACTGTCTACAATAATGATTTGTGGCTTGTAAAACCACCGTGATTAACTACAGTTTAGCCTCCTGGTTTCATGTCTTATCATGTTTCATCTCACAGAAAAGACATTTACAGTCTATTTTCAACTTCAAAGCAAATGCTTCTTGCGTGAGCATTAAGGAAGGCAAATATTTAAGCAGAACCTGTATGGTATTAGCGTCTCTTGATGTTCCCTGCTGAGTGAGGATTGATGGCTGCCTCAAAAGGCAGGTTTTTCCTATTGTTTTATGCACCAGTGATTAATATTTCATGTTCCCACTGTTATATATTTGCTGGCTGGCACTGGCCTACCCTGACAGTGCTTTCTTCATGTCTTACATGTCCAGCTTTTATGCACTTCAATATAGGAAGTGTGACTCTTGGCAGGGTCCTTTGGTCTTATTGAAGCCTCCTGCCCGAGTTTTTCAGATTAAGTTCATCTTGATGGTGTTAGGGCTGATGGCATGTTCTCCTTCTCCACCGATACCTCTGTCCCGTTGCCTGACGGTGCTCTGTCCCAGCCTGGACCCCTTCACTGCCCCAGCTTTTGGGCGGGTGCTGCAGGCTGTCTCCCTCCCCACCCGGCCGTGCACCCACCTGGATGGGGACAGTGGGGACAGCACCATGGGGACCGGATTCTGCAGCAGCAGCAGGGTAAGGCTGGATCCTGGCCTACCGTAGCCCTGCAGAGATGGGGGGATATGGATCAGGGGGATAAGCTGCTCCCGTCCCTGGTACCACCCCCTGCTTGGTGCCCGCGTGGCACTGGCATCGCCCCAAGCCCATCTTGGTGCTGCCCCAGTGGGGTTTCACCTCCCCAGTGCCAGAGGAAGAAACGCCGCATTTGCACTGGACTTGCCAGTGCTTCCGCACCACAAGCCCCCAAAAAAACCCCGAGTTCCCGGCCAGCCTTGTCAGGGCAGGATGAAAATAGCCCAGGACCAAATTCCTCTGCTTTGAACACGATGACACACTGGTGTGCATTTGTCTGAATGCTAAACATATTAAGACCAGGAACTGTAAGGGACGGCTCTGCTTATCATCCAGCTCAGAGTTAATATAATTCAATTAGCATGAACAGTAAATATAGCTCGTTTTAATTTAGATGGAGGGGTTGCTGTGGCTCGATCCTTTAATTTCAGGAGTAGAGAAGCTGTGGGAGGACTGCCAAGAATTTCTGCAAAACCCACATTTTCTCCGGGGCCGCGGGCTCTCACTCCGGGTGCTCCGCAGCAGCGGCGCGGAGGCCACCTCCGAGGAGCCTGCACGCTTGGCCGCGCGCTCGGCGAGCAGCACCCAGCGAGGGGCTTCCCGGAGGGACCAGGAGGAGATGGTGGTTTTGAATTGCATCATTATTAGAAGCAAAATAAAGACTGGGAAGCCACCAGGAGGGAATAAGTGGTGCAGTCTATTTAAAGAGGAAAAGATCAGCTCGGGAGAGACACTGGAGACATGTGTCTTCAGGGCTGTGCTGCATTCTTCGGAGATTATTTTAAATGCGTGCATCTTTTCTGCATCACAATCTATCTTTGTTCCCCTCTGACGTCTTGAGTCGGGGCTGGTATTTTATGGCTGGGGCTGTGCCTGCCAGCAGCACGACAGCTCTGCTGGAAATTAACTTCCCTGCACTTTAAAAAAAATCTCACAGGCATAAAATTCAAAGTAAGAGATCAAACTAGTTAATCTCAGATTAATTTAAGCCGCTGGCTCTGGTGGGCGACGCGTCAAGGCTCTGACGGGGATGCAATGCTCAGGAAACACTCAGGGCAGATGGGAGTTGCTGCCACGTCCCGTGTCCATCTGTCTGTCCATCCAGGCATGGGGCAATGGCCCTCTGCATGGCTCAGCTCCCTGCTGTCTGCCCAGGTGAGCTAACCCCGACTGTGGTGCTTTCCATCTGCCCATCCTGGACAGTAGGACAGATATTGGGTGGCCTGCTCTTTTCCTGGGAAGTCTGTCTCGAAGCGAGCAGGGTTTGTGGGTGCAAGCGTGCAAGTGTGCACAAGCACGCGCGTGGGGCGAGGTCGGTGACGGGTCATGGGCTAATGAAGCTCATGAAATACATCCTTCTCTGCTGGCTAGGCCAAGTGGAGTGTTTTCTATCATCTCTCCTGACATTACCACATAACTTAGATTGCACTTAATTAAAATAGCTCATTTAACTGATGGCTCCTAAGATGCAATACTGGAGATTGTCTGCTTTTCCTGTCCAGCCTACACACAGCAGAGGGATGGCAACAACCGGGCACGGTTGCTCCAGTGGGATGCAGGGGACACCAGCACAGATCGGCTGCCTGTGCTGCTCCAGCTTAGACAGTGCTCGGATGGAAACAGAAACCTGAGGGATCATATGTTCGGTGCTCAAAGTGCTTTTGAACCTCCTGGGTTGTCTGGCACCTCGGGGATCTGACCCTCCCTGTCCCCCAGCTCATCCACAAAGCGAGGTGGAGACCAGCAGCCCCCATGGAGCTGCTCTGGGTTGTCCCATCACCCCACAGCGCTGCGGGACGGGAGCTGGAGGCTCTGCCAGTGCCACCGGTGTGCTTAGCCTCAGCCATGCTTCCCGGCGCACCTCCGAGGTGGGGAGACAACCTCTCCTGTTGCATTGCCAAAAAGCTCTTATCTTTATCTACTTTTCAGGGTCCACAGGCCTCACAGCAGGCTGGTTCATCAGGCTGGCTGCATCTGCCTCCCGGCTCTTTAAAGCACGCTGTAATTAATGACCTGCTAAAAAGCAGCCTCAGTTTCAGCAATGGCAAATATGTCCTTTCCCAGCCCAGAAGCACCAGCTGATGGGCATGGAGAGCTGGGCCCTGCTTGCCCCATTGGTTTGCAGAGTTGGATGCATCAGCTGAGGATGTGCGCAGCTCACTGGTGCATGGACCCTTGCTGGAGCCAGGCATGAGCCTGCTGAGAGCCCTGCAGAAACAGGGCACCAGGAGGCCCTTCTGGGCACCGCGGGCCTGATCCTGCCTGCACAGCTGATGGGCGAGTGGGTGGCACAGCGGGAGCACAGGGCAGGGCAGGGCTGGGTCTGGGGATGCAGATGCAGATGCAGACGGGGCTGAGTTGCTCCACCTGGGCTCAGGCATCACCCAGAGCAGGGCTTAAAGGAGGGAGCAGCCAGTCCTGGCCCCTCTTGGGATGAGCTGAGCTGCAATTTGGGGCAGAAGCTGCTTGGGGGTCTCTGTCAATGCTGCAGCCCTAAAACCCTTCAGGTGGAGAAGGCTGGAGTCAGCAGGAGTAAACCCTCTGCCTGATGGCCCCATTCGGTGAGTGGATGCTTCAGCTGGACACAGCAAAGTCCAAGACCTGACTTAAATGTCAACCCTGAGCTGCATCCTCATCTTACGCTCTTTATTGTGTATTCAAAAAACTGAAAAATAAATGTTGCATAAATGCTAAGAAACATCAGGGTGAAATGTGGGCTGTGGGGTGGGAACTGCAGTGTGGAGCCCCTGGTCTGAGTGGTGGATCATGGGGGTGCTGCTCAGCAGGGCTCCTGCACCCGCTGCCCTGAATACACCTGCAGCCCCTAATGAATACCCTGTTTTGTGGATGCTCAAGTCTTCCAGTGAGCTGTGAGCCCAAGCATGTCTTTGCAGGGAAACTGTATTACTGGAGCTTGCGTCTATCCCTGGTGAGACCCATGTGGATGGCGATGGGCTGCCAGGGGAGCCAGAGGCATTAGAAGGGGGGGCTGCAGCTCTCAGCTGCGTTTCCCATGGGAAGGAGGCTGCCGTGGGCCCTCAGGCTCTTTGCAAAGGGGTTTCCTTGCAGAGCGTGGTGGTCAGCGTAGCCCAGCCTGGCCACAGGACATGTCCCTGAGCCCTTGGACTCCCTGGGCCTGAAGGAGGCTCCTTGCAAGGCTGGGTTGCTGCTGGGGCTCCTGTGCTGCGTGGACAGGATGGGGCTGCAGTTTGCTGAGGTTTTTTTTGCTGTCTACCTCATTCCAGATTAGCCTGGAAGTACCATATTTGTGGGGGGAAAAGAAAAACACAGTGGTTGCATATTCCTACATACTCAGGCTCCCCGGGGCAGTAGTCTGCACGCTGAAGACCCCCACGCAGCACATCCCGGCTGTGCCAAGCACTGGGTGGCACAGATGTGCCGAAACACCTGGCTGGAGCCGAGGCAGCTGCCCACGTGTGTGCCGGGCTTTCTCCGTACGAGTGTTTGCACGACGGGCGAAGATAAGCCTGGGGTGTTTCTTGTTTCTGAGGAATAGGCTGGGAGCTGGGCTCCCTGCGAGGGGTGAGTGTGAGATGAATGTCTCTACCTTGATGCAGATTAAACTCGGGGAAATAACAAAAGACTGTAATTTGCCAATACACGCTGAAGGGCGAGACGGATCGTGTCTTCAATTACAGCTGCTCACGTGCATGAGTCGCCAAAATATGCAAGGTATTTGTTTAATTTCTCCATTTGAGGCCAGCGTGGTATTCTTATACTTATCAAGCCTGTGGCTTGGACGTAGGCTCTGCGCAGGAAAAGTGCTCTCACAGACAGCCTGTGCCAAGCGAAGGCACCACTGAAATCTCCAAAACTGGGCCCAGATTGAACCTGTATGTGGGCTTGTGCGGGTCACTGTTGGAGCAGGATCATTTTTATCCAGTATCATGCAGGATCTGAATTTCTGCTTCACATGACAGCAGCGGGGGGGGGGAGGTATTTTGGATCCCAGTGTCCCAGGGAGGTGGGATCACTGGAAGGGGAGCTGTGACGGCCCCAAGCTCAGCCTCAGCCAGGCTGAGTGCCTCCTGATGCTTCCTGGGCCGTCCCCAGCATCCTGGGGATGGGGCTGTGGCTGGCGCCAGGGGCCCTGCTCTGCTGCCAGCACTGCCGCCCCGCTCTCCCCAGGGAGCCGATGCAGAGCTGTCCTGATGCCCACCGGGAGAGCTCTGGCTGCAGGGCTCCAGCCCATAGGAAAGGTTAAATGACTGCAAACCATAAAGAAGTCTGTAAAATTAGTGGCTAATTAGCAGCAACTGCAGTGTACATCATACCACGCTGCTGCTCCGTGCGGGGACGGGTGCATGTGCGATACTGTTTTGCTCTCCAGCCTGAGGGATTTGCATTTGCTTGTAGCCCAGAGCTACCATCTTGTAATTGCAAAATTAGGGCAAAACAAGTGATTTGTTGCTACAAATGATAAGAGCAAATGGAAACACCTCCCATCAGAGGTCTGGCAAGGCAGACATCTGCCTCCTGGTGCTGCAGTCTGCAGGAAGGGAAGGGATGCACAGCGAGAGCACGGCCATGCCTGCACCTCCCGGGCAGGACTGGCACCGCTTGGTCCAGATGTCAGCAAAAATTGGCCAAAGCTTGAGCCCCTGGCTCCATATGTGGAGCACAGAGCACAGCAATGGATGGATGAGGGCTGGAAACGGGACTGGTGCACAGTCTGGTGTCCTCTTCCACAAAATCTGTTGTCCCCTGCTGCTGCATGGAGGGATGGGCTTCCACAGCCCCTGATAAAGGCTCCCACTGCCTCTGCATTGCTGCTGGTGTTGCCGGTCAGACATGGGTTATTTGTTGGTGAATTTACAGGGTTGGTATTTTCCCTTCCCTCTCCTCCAGTTGCAGGCAGTCCCGAGCCGGGCAGCCACCAAGGCGAGCTGAGCTGATGACTGCAAAGCATTTGCCGTAGAATCTGAAGAATTTGGAGTGAAACCCCCAAAGAAATTAAGGACATATGGGTTACAGGGGAAAAAAGAAACCCGAATTCCTTCTGCTGCTTGATGCCTGCCTCCAAGGCAGCCCCTCGTTCCTGCTGCGGCTCTGTGCTGGCCATGGGGCTAGTTGGGCACCCTCCTGCATGCCAGGTGAGCCATCGCGGGGGCACTGGCACCTCTGCCCCAGGGATGATGCCAAGTGGGGATGATGCTCCTGCAGCAGCCAGGGCCATCCCCGCTCTCCGCCTGTGGTCAACCCTTGCCACTTCCCCAGCGATGGCCCAGGAGGACTCGGGGCTTCCTCCAGAGAGACCCCGCATTCCTGTCCCGCAGTGGAGCAGAGCCCCGGTGAAGCATCAGCTCCTTGAGAGGAGCAAAGTGCTGTGGAAGACACATGGCAAGAATTAACCTCCTCTCTCCTAATTAACAGCTCCCGGAGAGGCTCTGGGGCAAAGCCAAACCCACCTGCTGTGGTGGCCGGCACTGCCTGGGGTGTGGTGGGGTGTGAGCCCCATCCCCACGCCCGCATTTATGGGCTGTAATCACGGGGATTAGGAGCTTTCTACTTGGGCTGGTGCTGGCACGCTGCTGGGCGCTGCATCAGCCCAAACACCTGTGGGCTGACTTCAGCACCTCAAATATTTCTGATGCAACTTTTTTTTTTCTCTTAAAGCAAGCTCAATGCTGTCGAACATGTTAATGGGTAGAAATGAAGCATAATTGTTCCTTTGTGTAAAATCGGTCGGTAGAACAGCAGCGGCTTGGCTGCAAAACTGGAACTGCAAACAGGTTGTGGTGTGATCCACCTGGGCTTCTCTCTGTGCTCGCCAGGAGAGCAAACCTTCTCCTGTGAGAGCGGCTCATAGGAGGAAAATCAGTGGGCTCCTCTCCCCACAGACGGGCAGGGTAAGGAGGGTTGGGAAATGGTGCATCCTTTCCTCTCTGAAGGTGCTGTGGATAATTGCTGTTGTGTAGGGCTAATTTTATTATGGTGTGTTTGATACATTCCCATACACCAAGCCATGGTAAACGACATCCAGATGAAGCCAATGCTGGTGCAGCCGCGGCTGGGCTGGGGAGGAGGAGGAGGAGGAGGCAGGAGGAGTGTGTGCGGATGCAGTGCTCCAGATGCAAACAATAAGGCCAACGGATCTTGATTTCATCTGTCAAGTAATTGGGCTGGAAGTCTGTGCATGCTAATGACTCCACATCAAGCGGCTCAGTGCTCAGATGTGACCCATCCCGCTCCATGGGGAGAGCGGGGGGCTGCAGCCCGCGGTGGCCATGATGAATATCCCCCAGATGTTATCCCATAGGGGAAGCGAGACCCACATGTATGTTATTAATAATGCCAAAGATCTGAGGTTAAAAATGACCACGGGGCGTTCACATGAGCCCCGGGATGGTGGGTCCCGTGGTCCTGCTGCGGGGGGCAGCGGGAGAGGGGCTGGGGGGGGTCTGGCCCCATGTCCTGGCTCTGTGCCTGGTGCTGCATGGGGTGGGTGAGCACTGCCGGGGCTCCCAGCACTGGAGTGCCCCCCAGCACCCTGTCAGGCAGCCCTGGCTGGTTTGGGGAGGCAGAAGATGCTCCAAGGAGCTCTGACAGCCGTGAGAGTTAAACATGGGGATGACACAAGGGAGAGGGATGCAGGGATGGATGCCCTGGGAGGCATGGCCAGGGCAAAGCCAGCAGGTTTGTCCCAGACAAGCTGAGGGGAGACCTTATTGCTCTCTACAACTACCTGAAAGGAGGTTGTAGCGAGGTGGGGGTCGGCCTCTTCTCCCTAGTAATGAGTGACAGAACGAGAGGAAACGGCCTCAAGCTGCGCCAGGGGAGGTTTAGGTTAGACATTAGGAAAAACTTCTTCACCGAGAGGGTGGTCAAGCATTGGAACAGGCTGCCCAGAGAGGTGGTTGAGCCTCCATCCCTGGAGGTATTTAAAGAACGGATAGATACGGTGCTTGAAGACATGGTATAGATGGACTTGGCAGTGATAGGTTGACGGCTGGACTCGATGATCTTAAGGGTCTTTTCCAACCTTGATGATTCTATGATTCTATGACATGTCCCTGTTTGGGGAGCTGCGGGCAGCTGGCCCCTGTGTCTGAGCTCCGCCAGCTGCCCTTGGTTTGTTGGCTATCTTGCTCTCTGGCCTCATCCTGGCAGTCTGGGATGCAAAAGCCTGGCTATGGCTGTGTGAGACCCTCAGCTTGAGAAGGTGCCTGGAAAACCCGCTGGTCCCCCGTGCTGGGCTGCTCAGGTCCCACCCTGGTACTGCAGTGGGGGCTTGAGCCCTGGTGCAGGAGGGACATGCGGTATGGACATGCGTCTGTCTGGGTTTCACCCCCAAGGTGTGATCTTAAAACCTGTTCCCAGCATTTTGGGTTCATGGGCTCTTGTGTTGTTTTTGTCTGTGTTCAGAAGCTGGGTCAGGTGATGGGTGAGACCCAAGGCGGGGACATACATCACCACACGCCAGTGGCTTGGGGAGGATGCTGCAGCCCAGTGAGCTGGTGGGGATGTTCCCGTGCTCCCTCCAGTGAGGGCTGTTGGCTCTCCTCTTCTCCTTGGGGCTCCAGGGGTTTATCCGTGAAGTTCACACGGGCACAGGGGCTGGTGCTGTTGGGATGTATTTGTCAGGAGGTGGAGGAACAGGCAGAGGGTCCTGGGTGGATGAACCAGGGCTGGGGGCTTCTGCCACTCTGCAGCAGACCCCCATGGCTGTGCTTGGGACTGTGGTGTGGGGGGTGGCAGGAGAGTCCTGGAGCACAAGCACCCAAATATTCAGATGAAGCTTTGAGGCATGGGATGCTGGTGGGTACCACGAGCCCACATGGAGTGATGCTGGCCCAAGGGCCCCCAGGGTGGCTCTGCCTGCGGAGTGGAGCTCTCGGGCTGACGAGCCTCAGGTTACTGGTAGCTTCAGTCCCAGCTCCATCTCTCCCAGACACGGCAGAGCCCGGGTGATTCGGCTGAAAGCTCCTGTCGTCGGCCCAGCTCCAGACAAAGCTCTGGCTCCTTCCCGCAGAGCCGATGAGCGCTGACCTGCCTTTTTGGGGAGGGGATGGGGCCCGTGGGGTCACACAGCACATGTGGGTGCCTGTGCTATAGGAACCAGATGCCTACTGTCCCTGGGAAAGGGGATCTTCACCACCAAGGGCTTTTGTCTCTAGATGGGGCTTTTTTCCCCAATGCTTTTCCCTGCCATGTGCGAGCCGGGAAGGGGCCAGGGTACTGGGAGGCAGGATCCGAATGCTATTGAAGTGCGTGGGCAAGTGCTCGCAATCCCCCAGCACCTGCAGTTTATTGGTGCGGGAGGTATTGCAGCCCCGGGGCTGTGGGAACACGAGTGTACCCTGCACCCTCTCCCATTTTGGAGGCTTTCCAGCCTTTCCCTGCTGATTGCTTCAGCATGTGCATCGCAGATGATGAGAGATGAGTGGGATCAGCCCTTGCCTACTGGGCGAGGCATGGCAGCCAGGGCCAGACCCTGCCCTTGCACCGGCAGCAGCTCCCGGCAGGCAGCGGTGTTCCCTGCGGCTCCCTTCCACTTGCCTCTCCTTGCTCCCAGATGAGACCCAAGGTCTTGCTGGAAAGCGGGTGTTTTTCACCCGAAAAGCAGGGTCTTGGCATGTGCGGCTCTGGTGTGACCTGATGGCTGCTTGGGCTTTGACTTCGGCAGCTGTAATTCATGAGTGCACATCATGCATGCCACTATTTGGGGGAATGAGAGTATTAGCTCGTTATGTTCATTACCAGATTCATTATCCATTCATTAGCTGTTCTTAATGGTGCAATATTTTGCTGTCGTAGGGGTTTTGCAGAATTAAGACTGGAGTAGACAATGAAAACAGACAAAGAAAATGTATTACAAGTATGACTTACATACTGTTGGCAGGGCTGCTTAGGAAATGGAGCCTGTATGATGCCGGGGGCACCTGCAGCTGCTGCCCCATGCCAGGGGCTGCCCAGCATCAACCGTGGGATGCAGGGAGAGCTCCGGGGTGGCCCAGGGGGTGGGACTGTCCCCGTCTTGTGGAGGCTAAAAGTCAAGATTCTGACCCAAAGTCACAGTCTGATCCCTCTGCTGCTACTGAAAAACTTCTGAAATTCAGGTTTTATCACATTAAGCTCTGGAATCTGTGTTGCCCGCAGCAGAGGAGCAGGTTTTGCTGGGGGCGCAGCTGGCCAGGGTTTAATCCAGTGGTTTTGCCTCCCCCTTTGACACCACATTTTTTTCCCCTGTTTCCAAAACCCGACCAAATGCATGACAGAAGGACACTTGGGATCCTGTCTCCCTCCTTGCTGGCAGCGGGGAGCCCTTTGAACTCCGCTTTTTCTCCTCCATCCATTTGATACATTTTCTTTAAAACTTTGCTTTGTGTTTCCTTATTGCTCAGCTCCGCTCCAGATGTTCCAGTTCTTGATCCCACACCTTCCTCTACCTTTGGCCACTGAATATTTGGCTGAACCAGAGCCAAATGAAAGCTACCCCCCACCTGTGCATGGAATTAGCAGTGGGCATGCCAGAGCTGCATAGGCTCGTAAATGCGGCCATCTGCACCTGGTGACGTTATTTTTTAAAGGCAGACAAGCAAAACCAACCCCCTACCCCCAAATGGTTTTAGTTTTGTTTTGGTTTTGGTTTTTTTTTTGCAAAAAAGAGGAAACTTGTAAACTGATTTGCTTGAAAAAAGCTGGTTCCTGCAGAGATTGGGCACAGCAGCGTGGAGCTTGCCAGCTGTGACTTGGGGGAAGCCAGCGCGCCACAAGCAAGCAGTGAGGATGCGTCCCAGCTGCGCCAGCTCGCTGCTTGATTGGGAACAGCTCTGTGCACTTAGCAGCTGATTTTGCGAGCACTTAGGATATAATTCTCCAGCTCTGCCCTCCAAGGCGACAAGTTGTGCCTGTCTTTTACGGCACGGAGCTGGCCCTGCCTGCCCGGTGTGCAGGGCAGCTCGGCTGGGCTCCAGCCCTCTTGACTCCGTTGGGTTTAGCACCGCGATGACAGAGAGAGTGGGCTTGGGGCTGGCATCCCTCCCTTGCCACCATCGTTTTGTGGGGTGCTGGTGCATATTCCAGGCTCCCCAGTCCCACGCCAGTGCTGTCCCAGTGCCTTTGGTGGAGCTGGCAGCCCCAAGCCAGCAGGTGAAATGCAACAGAGACATGACCCAAGTGGAGTCAGCTCCATTTTTAGGCTAAAAAAGTGGGATTAAACCATGCAGTGACCCTATCACTAGCCTGTTCTAGATACATTTTTAAGAAGAAATAAGGAACTTTCAGTGTGGCATGCTATTTTATCTGCCAGACCGGCCCCATCCTAGCCATGTTGCTACCAGAGCTGATGGGTTTGGGGCTGACCCCGGTGCTGGTGCTGCCGTGGGTTGGGTCTTGCCCGCTATGGCCAGGAGAGGTTCCCCTGTGTTCATGCCCTGCCTGGGAGCTGAACCAATGCCGCATCTCCCCCCATCCTGAATGGGATGATACTATTGATTTAGACCTGCAAATAAGCACGGGGTGGTGAAACACCCAGCAAAACAAATATCTGCATTCACATATATATTGATGGGCTGCTCAGAGCCTTTATTGGGATGCTTCCAAGCACATTAGAGATACGTCTATTTGGCATGTAATTAACTCTAAATGAGATCAGCAATGAACATATAATTATGGTTCCACCGAGTTACTAAGCTTGTAAAGAGCAGGTAAGCAGTTGTCAGGATACCCCTGGCTGGTCAGTCAACCGCTCATTGTGCAGACTGATGTAGCAGACAGCCAGAAATAACTGCAGGGGATGTGAGGGGTGTTGGAGAGGCTGATAATGAGGAGCTGACGATAGGACCTGAGACCTTGTTCCCTCCCTGCCCAAGAAAGGCAGAGGTGCTGCCAGCTCGCCCTTGGGTTGTGGCTCCGGTAAACCCAGAGGGACTTTGCCACCTCCACAGCACTGAACCCACCTCATCCCCAGGCTTTTTGGGCTGCAGATCCCCTGAAGCACCCATCAGGGCACCGTGCACCGTGCTGAAAGTCCTGCTGCAGCTGGATGGGCTCCGCGCTGTCGGCTTCGGCTGCAGCCATCGGCCACCTGCAAAGAGAGGTGATGTGAAAAATGTTTCATTGTCCGGTTGCATGCCATCACCTGCCTCCTTCAAGCGGGGACTTTCTCAGCTGGAAATGGCCTTGTCATTCCATACATCTAAACAAAATAAAAAAATCCCTCTGCTTCCACAGACCTGTGTGACCAGGCACTGGGTAACAGCAAATTAAACGCAAAAAAAGCACCTTTGCTTTTGTGCCTCCTCTGCGTCTCTGTAATTGCTCACTCCCAGGATGATGTGAAACTGTTGTCACTCTTGCGTCTTCACCCAGGGAGGCACCAATAAAGGAATAATTGTAGCCAGCTTCAAGTTTGTGTTTGCTTGGGAAATTAGAAGGAAAGCGGGGCCAAGGCAGAGCTGGGATGCTGTGTGAAGGATGCCTGAGCGCTCTGGATGGCACAGTTAATAGCTGGCGTCCCGGGGACAGAGGTTTGGTTAGCAAAGGGCTCTGTGATACTCTGCAGCTCTGCCTACTCTAATAAAAATCGCACATTTCATGTATATTATTTTTTAAATTGAAGTTTAAAAAAAAATCAGTGGGTTTTGGCTGCTTTATCCCCTTATTGGGATTATTTAAATCAAAAGCAGAAATAGGGGGAAGGCTCCTTTTGTAACTCCAGCTGGCTGGGAGCCAGCCATGTCTGCGTTGCCGTGAGCAG
This sequence comes from Nipponia nippon, assembly GCF_047370975.1. Taxonomy (NCBI): domain Eukaryota; kingdom Metazoa; phylum Chordata; class Aves; order Pelecaniformes; family Threskiornithidae; genus Nipponia; species Nipponia nippon. Next base: position 17,228,457 of record NW_028262369.1, on the reverse strand, counting down.
GCAGTGTTCCCTGGGCTGGCGTGGAGGCAAAGGGCAGTGGGGCAGCTGGGGGTCCCGTGGCCAGGGAGGCTGCCATCTTGCTGGGACCCCACCACTGCCCCAAAACGCTGTTAGGAGAATAAGGTGGAGCTGTTGAACCCATGTCCCTCCCAGGCTGATGGAGGGAGTGGAGACCTGCAAGTGCCGAGGGTCTGGGAAAAGCCTCGTCCTCCCTTCAGTGCTGCCAGCACCAGCTTTTGCCTTCTATGAAATGCCGTGTTGCTGTTTGGTTGCCTGCACTGCTGCAGGAAGGTGCATTGTGCTGTTCAGCCACGTCCTGCTGTCCTGTGGGGAGTTTTGTAAGGCTGCAGCCAGTACCCGATGCTGGGGGCATTGCTTCCCCTGCTGAAACCCTTGCTCCTGGGATGCTGCTCCCTTCCCAAGGCAGGCAGGAGAGTGGCTTTGCCCTGGGCCACGCAGCCTCCACATGACTCAGCCCCCAAATCCCATCGGACACCCGGCTGGAGAGGTGAGCTAAGGTGGCCAAACGTCCCATCGGTGGCAGGGGACAGCAGGCTTCTTGGAGTTGGTGGGTGTTTTTGTTGTGCAAATGCCTCGCCTCCTCCCCCGGGGGCTGTCTCCAGCTCGCTGGTATTGCTATAGCTACGGGCAATTTTCTGTGTTCAAGTTTTGCAAAACCATATTAAGAAAAATCTCGCCCTGGTGCTGTTGGCTCTCCTCCAGGCTGGAAATTGCATTCCCCTGCTTGAAATTCCTCCCGGAGTTTCAGATGGAGAATGTACAACTTCACTTTCCATCTTGAGCTGCTGTCACACATTTTAATAACAGGGGCTGTGCTACACCCCAGAGGTGGCCGCATGCCAGGATTTTGAAGCGAACCCGTTGGAGCGGTTGCGGTGAGGTTTTGGATGGCCGCGAAGGCGCTGGAGCCGCCGCTCAGCCCCAGCCCCGGCCCTTCCTGCCCCCCCCAGCCCGGCTCAGCCTCTTGGACCGAGGACGGAATTTGCGGGTTAATTTTTCATCCTCTGTGTGAGCGCAGTGATGAGTTTGTTGGTGTCTCCTTTTCCCCAGGTGATGGGAAACCCCCAGATCCAGAGGGGATCAGCTCTGTTTGCTGCACTGCAGCACCCATCATCCTAGTTAGAGGGAGACACGATCCATTCCTCCTCCTTTGTGCTCGTATCCATCCCCGCTCAGCTGGCCCTGGCAAGCTCGGGCAAAGCCCCGAGGGTCCCATCTGGGTTTCTCCCTCTGTAAAACCTGCCTCTCCCCAACGGCAGGATCAGGGCAAATCACCCCACAACATTATGTTGAGGATACGTTTTTTTTTGCAGTACCCAGTGGGTAAACCTCAAAGCTTGCCAGGTCTCTGGGGAAAGGCTTGCTAATGTCACAGAGCAGCTGAGCTGGGTGACAAGGGGTGGCCTTTCCTAAGACCCTGGAGGGGACTACAGAGGGGTGGCCCTGACAGGGACCCTGGTGGCATCCCCTATCCAGATGACTTCAGGGCCCCAGCTCCTGGTGGGGACCACAGCTCAGAGATCCTGTCTCCTTGGCTGGCGGGGCTCTGCTGCTTTAGGGACAGTCCCACGGCTGCTCTTCCAGCAAGCGCCACTGTGCCTGGGGCTCAGGCATCCCATCCCCTGTGGTACCCCCATCCCTGGGGACAGGGACACCCGCATCCCTAGGGACAGGGATGGGGTTTGCCTTCCCTGGCTGCGGGCACTGGCTTGCCTCTTACCGAGCTCCCTTTTATGAATTGCTCTTTGAACCCAAGGAGTTGTGCTGTATTTGTAAAACACACCACCGTAATCAGGGAAACAGCCTTCCTAATTGGATTGGAACGGCCCGGAGTAATTGGCTGTTTGGGAGCAGCCGTTTCAAATCAAGCTGTGCGTACCTTAATAAGTTTGCTTGCCTTTATCAGCTTGGCAAACTCCGCTGTGGAGGTGACCTGTTAAATGATCTCCCGTGTTTCTAAAGCATTTTTCATCCCCACTGATCCCTTGAGCCCTTTTCTTTCTTTCTTTGTAATAACAAACTTTGGGAAATCCCAGAGCACCCACGCTGCGGCTCCTGCCTGCCTGCTGAAGCGGGCAGAGGGGAGGTCTGTGGAAGAGAGGCTGGGCTGTGGTGCTGTGGTGGCCAGTCAGGATGCTCTGGCTGGTTATCCGGGGTCCCATCCTGCTTGGACCTGCTGGTTTTGGGGTGGGAGAGAGGATGGACAAGGGAAGCATTGAGCTCATGTGGCACCACACTGATGTTGCTCTGTTTGGCCCTTGGTGGGGCTTGTCACTTAGCTGTCCTGGATCAGGCGTGAACCTCACTCGCTTTGGGACCAGGATTTCAGCCTGCAGTGGGACTGGCCAACCCCTCTGCTCTGGGTGAGCCCTGGGATGGGGCACAGCGAGTTTTGGGGACGGCTGCCCTGGGAGCCTGCTCTGTCCCAATGCCTCCTCCCTCCAGGGCTGAGCCACCCGAGGGAGGCTGGCAGGTACAGCCCCACATTTGGAGAGGAGAGGGCAATGCACCTGGCTGGAGGGAGCCCTCCCCCCCAAAAAAAAAACCCAATTCAAACTACACGTTTGTGTGCAACCACGGCTGGCATCAGGCTCTCGCTGCTGTGCAGGCACATGCCCTTTGAGACGGTCGCCAGATATTTCCAACCGATGCTCTGACACAAGATCTGCCAAGGCAGGGTCCAGCCCGCAACCCCGCAGCCCCTGGTGCACCGGGAGGCATCTGCAGCCCAGGCGGTTTGGAGGGAGAGCTCACATCACCACTGACCCAGCCAAGCTGACTAGGGCAGGAGGCAGCCCGCAGCCATCCCAGCCTTGGGGACCACACAGGCAGGCAGCCCCCGGCAGCACGGGGACCCCCGCAGCTAGCCAGGCTGGCCTGTCACCCACAAAAGACAGCCCTGAGGCAAACTGCAAATCTGGCATGGATCACCATTGTTGAGCATCCCGCATGGAATGAGCATACTGCTCATGGCTCCCTGGTGCCTCCTGCAAGCCCAGCAGTGCTGGCACTGGCCAGGTTCAGGCCTCTCTGCTGCTTTACTTTCCCCTTTTGCTGCTCACCCATCAGCTCCGGGCATCACTGCTGTGGGAGCTCCCGGCCAGCTTCGATGTGTCTCATCTCTTCCCCTTGGCAGCAACCAAAAGCTCCTTTGGCATCTTTCTTCCTCCGCATGGCCGCCATGCCCTGGCTGCCCCTGGGCTGCTGTAGCCCCCAGTCCCTGGGGAGCTGCCAAGCCGTCAGCCAGGTCACGGGGCTACCCAGGGACCCGCTCGCTCCTGCTGGGACCCTGAGGGGAAAAACCGACCCTTCTCATCCTTCAGTGGAGACAATTATCTCTGAGGTTCAAAGCACCCTTGTCCCGGACAGAGGGCTGAAGCAACAGTGATATAGTAAGTGAAACGGCCGGCACTTGCATCTCATCAATCAGGGGTCGGAAACGCAGAGGCTCCCTCCACATCCGCAGTGTCTGCGTGCCACTCCCCGCCAGCACTCGCAGCCCATCTGTAACACCGGTGACAGCCCCAAACACTTTCATCTGCCTCTGCCAGAGCAGCCCAGTGGCTCCTGCGTGCTGTGAGCAGCCCTGGGGACCAGCTGTGCCACAGAGGTGCCTGTGGGGCCGCTGCCCCCAGCCGCCCTGGGGCGATGGGTGCCACCAGAGGGTGCAGACCCCTGATGCCAGGGCTTACGCAGTGACCCAGGGCAGGGACTGTGATGTGCACCAGCCTTGGGAGCAAGTTGAGGTGTCGGGGTCCAGGGTACAGCAGTGCCTGTTCCTGCTCTCGCAGGGGTGAGGATAAACCCTCCCAACACCGTTCCTGGCTGTGCACTGCGAAGGGCCGGCAAGCACAGACAGTGTGGTGGCTGCACTGGCTCCATGCCCTGCTGCTTCCTGCCTGCCCGCTTCGGCTCCTTGGTGCAAACACATCGATGCCCATCGCAGCGTCATTGCTCCTGCCCGGGGAAGGCAGCCCCGTCCCCTGCTGGACACCAGCACCACCAGCAGCCCGATGAGCGGCTGCAGCAGGAGACCTTTCAACAAGATCACCAAACTCTCAGAAGGCTGTGCTCTCCGGTAGGTTGTGTTATCAGAGCCGCAGATGAAGATGTGCTAGTGGAGGGGGAAGACACATGGCAGATGATGCGGCCAGGGCACCAGAGAGGCACCAGGCGCTGGCCCTGCTTGCCTGGGTTCACATCCTACGTCCCGCACAGCCCTTCTTGGGCAGCCACAGAGATGTGAGGGCGGCCGCTGCCTGCCAAGGGCACTGAGCATGGGGAACATCAGAGCTGCTCATTTCAGAACTCCTTTTTTTCAAACAAAATGTCCTAATTTTGCTTAAAAAAATCACACCTCAGTGCTTGTTGTCCTTAATTGCCTGAGCTACCGGCAAGGCAGGGAGCTGGTCTTTGTCCAGTGGGTTCTGACTGAAGCCAGGGACCCTCCTGCAGGGCCACCCACTGGCTCATCTGAAGGCGGGGATGGGGAAGCCTTGGGCACAACCCAAGTGCCTGTGGTGCTTGGTGCTTCCTCTCCTCACCGCTGGGTGCCTGGGCCCTGCAATGAGCCCCGAGCTCACGTTTTAAGCCTTTTTCCCCAATTTTGAAGGTGAGAAAGGAAAAGGCGCTGCTCCTCCAACTGTGCCCGAGCAGCAGCAGCGCCAACGGTGCAGGGGGGGAGCTGGCAGCGCTCACCGCAGGCAGCCCCAGCCCTGCGCCCCCGAGGGATCCCCCTGCGCTGAGGATGAGGAGGGTGGCTGGGCTGGGCTGGGCTGTGCTCCCCTGCCTGCCTTTCCTGAGCCTCCCTGGCTGTGTTTTGACAGAAGTTTGTCAAAATGGATATATTCTTGCCAAACGTTTCCATTTTTACAAATTGGCATTTTCCAACAACAACACCCCCCCAACCCAAACAGGGAGCTGGAGCGGTTCCCACCCGCTCTCGCCCGGAGTGAAACAGTTCCTATTTCTAATCGCTTACGTAAACCCAACAAGAGCTGGCAAGTGCCGCGCGGCAGATTTTGGATGCGTTTTTATTTATCAGACTGCTCCCGATAACAGATTCACTTCCTCGGCATAATCTTTCCTCCTCGTTTTTCCCTGGGGATCCTTCGCGTTGCGAGTTGGAAGGGATCTCCAGTCGCACTCGCGCAGTTATTTTCTCTCGTTGAAAAGCTACCGTGCAGGACGGGCCAGGCAGCCCCAGCGCAGCCTCCTGCAAGCACCAGCCACGAGAGGGCACAAAGCCCCATCCTGCTGCAGCCCTGCCACCCTGCAGCCGTGCCACCCTGCAGCCATGCTGTCATGTAGCCTTGCCATCCTGCAGCCATCCCACCCTGCAGACCTGCCATCCTGCAGCCTTCCCATCCTGCAGTCCTGCCACCCTGCAGCCCTGCAGCTGTGCCACCCTGCAGCCGTGCCACCCTGCAGCCCTGCTACCCTGCAGCCTTGCCGTGCTGCAGCTGTGCCACCCTGCAGCACTGCCGCCCTGCAGCTGTGCTGTCATGCATCTGTGCCATCCTGCAGCCATGCCACCCTGCAGCTGTGCCATCCTGCAGCCGTGCCATCCTGCAGCCGTGCCATCCTGCAACCCTGCCACCCTGCAGCCTTGCCACCCGGCAGCCCAGCTGTCATGCAGCTGGGCAGTCTTGCAACTGTGTCATCATGCAACCATGCCACCTTGCAGCCATGCCATCATACCAGTGATCAACGGTGCAGCTGTGGCACCACGCAGCCACGCAGGAGCATCGGTGCCTCCCGATGCAGTTGTGTTTGCGCAGCTCTGTGCCCTCCTCCGGTCTCAGGCCACAGATCTCCCCCTCCCTGCCATGCTCTATCTCTTGGAAGACTTGAGGGATCTAATTATAAAAAGAGCTAATTATATTAATAGGTTAATTAAGAGACTGCTGATTTCAGATGCAAAAAAAGACGACTTTAGCACAAGACTGGAAATCAGCCTCCGTGTTGCGAGGTGTGGGGCAGGGTGGACCCCAGGGTGGACCCCAGGAGCATTTCAGTGAAGCTGCAATGGGTCCCAGGGGTGACGGCTCAGTGGGATGGCATGGGCACCCCGGGGCTGGGTCTCGGCTATTTTGCGTTTGGCGATGGCACACGCTGCCCGGAGGGGCAGGAGGGAGGGCAGGAGCAAGCCAGGATGGTGCCATTGCTGCACACGAAGCCCAGGCCTGGCCAGCAGCACCTAGGGACGCTGCCTGCACAGCCGCTCACCGCAGGGTCCAGCTCCCATGTGTCACCAATGCTGCAGCACTGAATGGGATTTATTTAGCACTCAAGGGGCACGTTGCTTTGGGTCCCAGGGAATGGGGTTTCCCCAGCAGTAGCAGGAAAACCACCTCATCCCTCCCCACTGTCCATTACACACGTGCATTTTAAATCACGACACCTAAACTGCTGCTTTGGGGCTTATTTCGGAAGGTGCGGGGGAATGGGTAGAAACCCAGGACTGTCCTTTCCATCCCAAACAATAAATACACACACGCGGGGGCTGTGTTTCCACGCCTGCAGCAGGACCCCGTGCAGCCTAATTAGCACTGCCTCTCCGGGTGCCGCTTGCTAATTGCGTGCCACCGGGCTACCATGGCGGTGATGGCTCGCTATTTCCAGCCCGGCGCCTGCCTGGCACCCCGCACCGCCGCGGAGCCGCGGCCTCCCCTGCGCGGCCCTTTGCGTGATGCGAGCGGCCGACAACACCCGCTTGCAACCCCAGAAATTACAAAAAGAGGGGGAAAAAAAAGAAAATCGGATGGGAAAAGATGGGAAAACTCATCCTCCCGGCGCAGCGGGGCCGGGAGAGTCTGGCTCCGCCGCGGCTGCGGCTCCTCGGAGGAGGCGGGAGGGCGCGGGGCTGCCCCGGGCCGGGCTGGCACCCACGCGGGGGCTGCCCACGGGCACCGGGGGGCCACCCCGCTCCCCCGGAGTTATCCCGGCCGTGCCCCACGCGTGTGCCCCGCACCCCCCCCCCCCCGGGGCGTTGCCGCCCCCACGCGCGTGTCGCGCGCCCTCCCCCGCCCCGCGGGTGGGCGTGGGGGGCGGCGCGCGAGGGGAGGGGTCGGGGCGGGTGCGCGCGGAGCGGAGCGCGGGGGGCCGCGGCCGGGCGGGGCGGCGGTGCGGGATGCGCTGCCCGGCGGGGCCGGGAGCGGCCCCCGATGGGATGTAGCGGGCGGCTGCTGGGACCCGTCGGGGGCCGCCGCGCCTCGCTGCTCCTCACCATGATCCTCTTCTTCACCTACTTCTTCTACTGCCTGCCGGGGCCCTGCGAGCCGCTGCCGCCCGCCCTGCTGCTGCCGCCGCCCGCCGCGCTCCCCGACGGTGCGGGGCCGGGGGCGGCGGGGCCGGGGGCGGCGGGCGGCGGCAGCCGGCGTTTCCCGCAGGCCATCATCGTGGGCGTGAAGAAGGGCGGGACGCGGGCGCTGCTGGAGTTCCTGCGGGCGCACCCCGGGGTGCGAGCCGTGGGTGCCGAACCCCACTTCTTCGACAGGTGCTACGAGAAGGGGCTGCGCTGGTACAGGTAACGGCGGGGCGGGGGGGTGGCCCCGGCAATGGCTAATTAAGCGCCCAGGCGGGGTTAATTGCCTGCCGTGCCGCGATAGGGTTGCTCTGCAACAGGCTGGTCCGAGCGCGGGGGGAGGCTGCGAGTCCCGGGCCGGGATGCGACGGGAGCCGAGCGGCGGGTTGAGGGGGGGGTGGCAGCTCCCACCCTCCGCCTTGCCTGGGGAGGGGGCCGGGGGCTGTTTTTGGGGGGGCGCTGCTGAAGTTGGGAGCGTGAGAGCCGGTCCCCGTGTGTCCCCCCGTGTCCCCGTGTGCCCCGTCCCGCAGCCCGGCCGGCCCGGGACAGGCGGAACGGCCGGTAGCAGAAATTTGCTTTTTTAATTATCCAGGCTTTGCGATTTTAACCTTTAACGCTTTATTCTCAGCTGTCCCACAGTTTCCCCACCGGGTTCCGTTGGGAATTTTTTTATTTCGAGTGGCTTATAAAAATAAAGGGAGCGAGGACCTCGGCTTGCAGAAGCGGGCTTGATCCTGGCTGTCCATTAAAACCGGCGAGGGAAGGGGAAGGGTAAACCGGTATCGCTTGAATTCCTCGGTAGGTTTGTGTCAAAGGGCAGAGCCGTATTGATTCAAGGGAGTTGTCTGGTTTTGAGGGTTTCAATGGAATTGAACTCTTGAGGCGATAAAGCATTGGGAAGAGCAGCTACCGTGCATGTGGTGCCTATTAAAGCCCCGACTCCCGGCCAGCTCCGGAGCGGCCGGGCCAAGCAGAGCCGGGGCGCGAAGTCCCTCGAAGGCAGTGGAAGAATCTGGTCCGTTATTTTGAAGAGAGTCCAAACGTGTAGATTTATAAAAGCTCTGCGGTGTTCTCGGGGAAACATCTGAAAACAATAAAAGGAGTAGCTCTCCCTGTCCTTCCTGCCTCTCCATCCTATTCTCCCCAAGCCCCGCGGGAATAGCGTATTTCTTACATGCTTTTAATGTTTTTCGGTGTTTTGGGGGGAGGTTGCAGTTTGGCAATCCTCGCCAAAATAATAACCTGTGAAAATCGGCGTGTTTAATGGAAAGCATAATTTTAGTGGTAATTTTACCCGCAGAGTTTCAGCTCTGTAAGACCACATCTGGACTGTAAAGTTATTGACTTAACACACCTTCAAACGCAGTAAGTAGCGCACTTATTTTTACGACTGTATTAATATTGCCGTGATTTATTGGCTCATTTCTCTGTTCCATTTGTATCTACGTGGCTCTAGAAACAATAATGATGATAACTAATCTTTTTGGGTGAGGATTGCAAGATAGATCTCTCTTGGCAGAAAGGGAGTTTAATGACTGCGAGCACATAATTAAAGTGTGGAAGATCGAATGCTTTCCTATCGCTCGCCGTAGTCCGGCGAGATGTTTGCAGGATGGACCACAGCGAGAGAAGAATAAATAAATCTTAGTTTTGGATTGCTGTGTAGTGAGTTTTTAGTGCTGTAAGTGCTTGCAGGGAGCCTGGCCTGATACCAGCGAGATGTTTTAAGATGATTCTGCATATGGTTGTGGTAAATTTGGAGAAATAGAGCAGGGGAAGATTTTCGGCGCGGCCAGATGCATCGCAGGAAAGCGTACGTTGTGCTGGGAAGAAGTTGCATCCTTTCTAGTGAGAAAAAAAATCAGTAGATGTTTTGCTTTAGCTCTGCATAGAGCAAGTGTGTTTTCAATCACGCGCACAACTCTTTTCCTTAGTTTCCTCTTCTCTTTGCCTCTCTTGTTTTGTCTTCTTACAAGACCTTGCTATACTGAGGGTTTTTTTTCCCCGGGAAAGCCAGACAGAGCTAAATGTTTAAAGCTGGGGTGTGTTTGAGTGAAGGAAAAGAGAAGTTGGACAGAAGTTCAGGTTTTTCCAATGAGTATCTCAAAGTGGTGTAAACATTTTTAAAATATTTGAACTTGCTAGGAAACCAAAATTACACCAACTGCTTCTCACGCCAAGATATTTGGCCTGAAGGCACCTGTAGGCCATTGGTTGTCTTAAGTAAATGTGAAAAGAAAAAAAAATCCCTTGGAAATATTGCCACAGAATTATTTTCTTCTTTTTTGGTAGTTCAATCCTGTAGCAATTTCATTGCTGTGGCAGGAGTATCTGCTTGTGGGTGCCGAGTAGTTTACATTATAACGTAAGTCGCTGACTGAAACCATTTGTTCTTACCAGAGTGTTTTATTTTATTTAAATTTGAAATAGCCCAAAGTCCCTTTTTTGGAGTAGTTCTTTTTGCTAGTGAAAAGAAAATGTTCTGCAAAAGCAGCAAGCCTCTCATATGAAATTCCTTGAGTTACTATAGGTTTAGCTAATTATAAGAAGATTAAGCACCTTTTCTAGACTGCAACATAAATTACCTAATGGATAATCCAAGCATGACGTGACATTTTATCCTAAAGCAAAACACTATTTTAATTTTTTTGGCACTCAGTACTGCTTAAAGTAAACCTAAATAAAAAGAAGTAGTGATGCTGGCGTGTCTATTCCTCTGCTCATGCAGCAGCTTGGGGAGCATGAGTGTCCTGTTTGGGAACCTGTGATCCTTGCTGTCTGTCTGCTTTGGGGGAGCGTAGGCGAAGGCAAACGTAAGAAATTAATTGAATCTGAGATGTTTGCCAGTGATATTTAGAACTTTATTGCAAAAATTTGAGGAGATGCTCAGCGTGACGGCACAGGGCCAAATCCTGCCCTTGCTTGTGTGAATTGAGAAAAACTGCACTCGTGGGCCGGGTCGCTATGGGGTGTAACGGCTGTGACCCCCTTGGCGCCTGCAGAGCAGCGCCTGCTTTCAACCTGGCACCCACTTCCAACCCTTCTCGGTGTGAGGAGGAGCAGAGTCAGGGTCACAGGTGGCATTTGGGGTGCTTGGGGTGTTTGCATTTTGTACGATGCCTGTGCAAGCGGGGCTGCAGAGTGTGTGCTCCGGCGGGTTCTCCAGCAGACGCTGCTCTGTCCCACTCTGCTCTACTGGCGATGTTTCGGGGGCATAGCTGAGATCTTTGCACAGGATTGTTCCCTTTTCAGTTGCCAGGGCTGGGCTTGTTTCCCACACAGCCGCCCGATGTTGCTCAGAGGTTCAGACCACTCCATCTGCCGTGCACCATAACTCAGCATGGCCTCGGCAGTTCGGGTGCTGTGGGGAAAAGAGCAGAAGTAGTGGATAACGTCGGCTTTGGGGCATGAAGGTGGTGCAGGGAAGGGGCTCTGCAGATGCTGGTTTGCATAAACGGGAGTTTTGGGGAATTCAGCCTGATGGAGCTTATCCAAAGAACAGTTTCCTCGTCTCCATCCAAAACTTTGCAGTAACATCAGCTCAATATGACAGTTTTGCTCTGTCTTGTATTTCCTCATATGATCTATGACCCGAGTCCCTCTTTTCTGTCTCCTCTTCCTGCTTTTTTCCAACAGCCAAAGAAAGAGTTACACAGGAGCGGGGCTGGGCCGAGGCTCCCAATGCCCTTCACATCTCTGAGTGCAGCACACCGTGAGACAGCAGCCACTGGGGTTGTGCTCTGTGAAACTGCGCCCTGGATGATGGCGCACACTGGGTTTCATAGGAATTGTAAAGAATTCCTTATTTTCTTATGGTTTGGGCCAGAAGTAGTAAAAAGTACTATGGGATGGCTAGTAACAGTTGGCCAATGCTTCTTGCTGGAGCTCTGCAGCTGGCTGCGGTGGCACATAGTGAGCGGGCATCGCCGCTGAGCGTCCTCCGGCGCTGCAGAGCTGTCCCAGAGCTCTGACTCTCTTGGAGGCTGAATTTAGCTTTTTATTGTCATTTCCCCTTTTGATCAGATGCAGCACATGCAGGTTTGCGTGCGGGGCGGAGGAACTTTTCATGTGGCTTGTCATGCTTACGCTGTGTGCTTTGGTGCATGCATTAAACAGTGCTGGGGGTGTCCCAGCTTGGGAGCATGCGTGTGTGCCCAGGGGAGATGGATGGGTAGCAGAGAGCTGCTATATGCTACGTGGTGGTTTTTGGGTTTTGTTTTTTGTTTCGCACCCCCCCCCCCCCCCCAACCCATTCATGGGAGCTCATAATGTTCTTGAAAGGCATCCAGGATTTCTTGAGCCAGACTTTGTTATCTCCGAACCTTGCAACCCTGAAGCCTTTGAGCGGCAGGGAAAGGACGCGGCTCCAGCGCTGCTCTTTTGACTTTTGCTGTGAGTGTTATTGGCAGTTGAAAAGTAGAGCTAAGTAGATGCCTTGAGGGGTTTTTGTGTGTGTTGTGATTGTACAGACAGATCAAGACACTCTATAGCGCAAGCTGTTGAATAAAATCCGACATTTCAGCTACTCTGGAGTCACCAGGCTGCATTTTGGCACGGAGCTTGTATCCCCTTCCAGGGAGAGCTTTTCACAGGCACATTTAAGAAATACATAGGTGGGAACAGACAAAAGGAGCTTGCGAGGAGTCAGATGGCGATGCACTGAGAGCTACTCCGGGACATTATCTTTATTCATTGACACCGGCTAATCTGTTCTGATGGACTCGTGTTTCAGTGTTCCATGGCTGAGAGCAGCCCTTGTTTGTCTTGGTGCATTTGCAGAAACTCAGTCCTGCAGCATGCTTCTTGGGTTCATTACTTTGTGATTTCTTCTTTCTTTTTTTAACTTTCATTACAAAAAAAAAAGGGCCTCTCTGTATCTGCTTTCCCTATCTTCACCCTCATGTTTGGAAAACAAATCCTAAAATGCAAAGAAAAAATGCAGGAAACCTGAGAAAAAGCTGTAATTTTATAACTATGAAGAAGATATTTAAAAGCTTTTATTTAATGCACAGTATTTTGGATTTGCTTTTATGCAATGTTTTAGTCCCGGCTCTACACTTAGGACAGGGCTTAAGTGCTGTGTGCGTCCGTGCCAGCCGGACAGGTCTCCCTGGGATGGCGTGCCCCTGTTTTACAGCTCCCTAACCCACACCACTGCCTGTCCTTAGGAAGCAATCTGTAATACGTGCAAAGTTTGGTTTCTTCTGCAAACTGCTTTCACGTGGGATTAAAAATAGCTTTTACTGCCACGATGAGGAATTAACATTTGAAACCGTTTAAAGGGATCCTAGGCAGCTATTATGGACGGCAGGCGAGAGGGGCTGTGCTTGCCTTGTTTAGGGGGGGGTCTTTCCCACCAGCTTCAAGTCGGCGATGGGGCAAGGAGCATGACTTGGCCCTCCTGCCCCCCACGTTCACGCTGACATTATTCCCTCGCTTTCATGTGGCAGTTCCTGAGTTTTGTTCCCAAACCAAAGCCCACCGAAGCCAATGTGCTTCTTGCTGATACAAGCAGGTTTGTGAGTCTGAATTTTAGCCTGGCTCAGCTGCAAGGCAAAATTAAGTCGGGTTATTCCATGTGTTGTTACGTAGATAGTGTCAGGCTAAAGTGATTAAAGCTGCGTGTTAGTGTTGGCTGCTATTTTTCAGATAAAAGCTGTGACTTGCAGAGTGGAACAAGTCGTGGTCTTCCTGACTGAGGAATGCTTTCTCTGTCGCTGTCTCTTTCAAATAAATGGGGGTTTTATATACAGGCTGTGCAGTGGGGTGTGCAGAAGTAACCTGAGTTTCTGAAGGATTTCAAGTCTGCCAGTGTTGCTATCCCAGACTGCTTAAATAAATATCTAAAACTGGGCACCTAGAAATCATGGGGCTGGTTTAAAAAATTAATATTATGTGAATCAATACCTTTGGAAAATAGTTCTTCATTCATGCCCTTTTTCTTGTGCTCCCCTGGTTACTCTTTTATAGCCTCAGGGACTAGAAATGTAAACATATAAACATGGACAAGTTTTTTTTATCACCTACATGTAACTCCAGAGAACTTCTGAAAAGATGTCAAATATCACGAAAAGTTCACAAACAGCAGTGAAAACTGCAGGGTTTCTGTTAGTTGAATTATTGAGGGGCTGGAGAAATAGTCATCACAGAGTAAGAGAGTTTCGGAGTTTCTTCTTAGAAGTATTATGGTTTTTTTTTTTCCTAGATTATTTTTAGATGCAGACAGTGACAGAAGGTGGAAAAGGCCAGTGGATTTAGAGGGTGCTTTTATGCAAGGAGAGACTATTACTTGGGAGAGTTCAAAGCTTATTTATAAAACAGTAATTACCATCCCCTGAGACGGAAGTGGGCAGCTCGCATCGAGTCGAGGAGGGGGTTACAATAGTTAATTGGTAAATACGCTTAAAAGCTTCTTCCTGACCTTTTAAAAACTTTTTGCTGAAACAGGCTTGGGCAGAGATTGAAAACCTGACTAATGAAAGGCCAGGTTTAATACCAGGACTTAGCTCTAAATGGCTTTTCAAAGGGCTTTGGAAATCCGCCTGCTTAGGGAGCCAGCCGGCATCAGAGGGATGCTCCCGTGTCCTGCAGGACCCGGAGCGAGAGCTGATGGGGCTTCAGGAGCTGGGTGAGACCTGAGCCCTGTGGCTCCTTCCCCTCACCCCAGCTCTTGGGATTGCCGAAGGGGCTCAGGCAGGACGGCGTCACCCGGCCGTCAGCCCAGAGCCCCTTGGGGTGGTCTGCTCTCCCCCCAGCTGCGTCCTGCAAGGTGCCCCCCACTGCTAGCCTCCTCTGTGGAGCATCTCGGACTGCTCGGTTTAATTCCTGCCCTTCCTCTCATGCTACGTTTCAGCCCTCCAGCGAGGACCAAGCCGTGTGCTGTGGGGGAGACCGAGATGATCCGAGTCCCCCAGCACTGAGGAGGTGCAGCGTGCCCAGCTGGCCCCGCCAGCGAGCCCTGCTTGCGGTGCAGAGCTGTGCCAGGCGTCTCTGCCAGCCGTGCCCTCCTTGCCCTGCTCCAGCGGGCTAAAAAATCATCAGCTCATCTACCTCAGGGTGGACGACAGAGGAGCTGGCAGAACTCTTGGATCTCCCTCTGCGCCTCCCACCACATTTTTCTGGTGTGTTTGTTTAGAAATATATTAAAGTGAGGAGCAGAGGGATGTTCTCGACCGCTTTCTGCGGGTCTTTGAAAAGCACTTGGTTGAAAGCCTGGCCCGCAGCTGGGAGGCGCGGGGTGGAGGCAGGCTGGCCAGGTCTGGTCCAGCCCGGGCACCGCCTGGGTAGTGGTTTAAGATGAGTCTTCCCTTGCAAGATGATGTACGGGTTGGATGTGGGAAGAGGTGGTGTGAAGCACAGTCCTCGCTCCCCAGCAGCTTGCAGGGCTCTGGGGGATGCCATGCACTGCTCTCACGAGTCAGGGTTTGCAGGATCTGACTCAGATCTTTCTAGCAGAGTGTCTTACCTTGGGCTTGTCGAAGTTAGTCCCCCTGAGTGGGGTGGACCAGCTCTGCTCTGTAATAAAGAAATGACAGACACGCGGTGGTTGCACACAGAAAATATATTGTAGCTTTCCACAGATGTGCTGAGAGAAGTGCAGGTCTGATCCTGCACCACTCCGTTAGTTACTGGGGCTCTGCCTAAACTCCCGGGCACCACATGTCTGGCATTACAGTGGGCATTGCATGTCCTGGGCTGGGGGAGTCTCGTGGGGGCTGTGCCATTGGGGGCCTTCCCCTTGGCAGGGTCCGAGGTCCCGACATGTTGGTGCTCAGGGTCCGGTGTGCTTGTGGCTGCTCAGGTTTTACACGCTAACCTTTTGTGGTAGTGGTCCTGGGTGGAAAATTCACAGCAACTCATTTGATTTCGCCTCCTTCTCCCTCAGTGCAGAGACAGCTCGCAGATCACAGAAGTCTAAATGTCTTCAGAATTATTCATGCATCTCTTAAGTGAGTCACTCTTGATCTGAAGAGTCGTTTGAAATGCAAATGGGGAATATTGCAGTCAGGCAGACCACTGGGGCTGTAACCAGGGCACAGAGGCAGCATGCCCAGCTAACTGAATTTGAACCTGCAAGTGGTCCCAGTGCATGGGGTTGTAAGTGCCCGACCCTGTGTGCTGCTGGTATTTGCAGACAGCAGGGATGACTCTGCCTGCAGATACCTGGGCTTTGCACATCTGAGGTGCTCTAGAGCCACAGACCAAAAGGAGCATCCCTGTTCCAGCACGTGCTGCTCGGTTTGGGGCTGCTGGTGACATGAACCACCCTGACCTGGAGCATGCAGAGTGCTGGGACCAGCACCGTTTGAGACTGAAATACGGGGTGAAATGGCTGAAATGAGCTTCTCATAAGCAGTTGCAGAAAACTTTCCCTGTTTGGGCTATTAAAGCACCAGCACAGAAATGTTTTAGGCGGCCAAGGGGAACAGCAGCACTTTGGGAGTGGGATGTGCTGGTGGGAGTGATTCTGTATGACCAAGCGTGCTCTGCCAAGGAAACCCCACGGCCAGGCAGGGACACATGGGGAATAAAACTCCTCTGTCCCATCCCAGCCAGCAGCTCCACAGTGCTGGAGGTGGCACAAGCATCCCAGGCGGCCAAGATCACTGTGCATTTTAACACACAAAATTGATTACAAGCAGGAGAGAATTACATTAATATAGTCACTTGTCACTGAGGTCTTATTAGTAATCTCCACTCATTAGTCTGGAGAGAATAAGGATGTGACCTTGTTAAGTGTCCTTGCTCAGGGAAAGGCTGACCACTTTGCTATTGATTTATTACTTAGCCCTTAAAGAGTGCATGGCCGTGTCTATGTGCACACCTACTGCGTGCACACGTGGGTGCATGGGAGGTGTTTTTGCAGTTGTAATGAAGAATTGGCCATCTCCTCACCTGCCCCTGCTGGCACCCTTTGGGCTAGTTCCGCTGGTGAATTAGCAGCTGCTTATGGTGGGTACTGTATTGTGCAAAATAAAAAAAAAAAATGACCTGCTGGTGATTGATGGGAAGGGACAAGAAAAGTGACAGATCCCATCCCCAGAGGCCACATCATGCTTCTGCCTCCTGCTCGGCGGGGGCTGGCAGAGCCCTCCTGCACCACCCAACTTCCCAGCTGCTCTGGAGCCCGCAGCATCCCAAACCCCAGTCCTAGGGGGGCCTGAGCTGTGGGCAGGGCTGGCTGCCTGCGGCTGCTGCCTGCCCCCCTCTGCTCCCTGCACCAGCACCTGGCTGAGGGCAGGATGGCTCCTCTGTGAGTGCAAGCAGACTCTCTTCTTGCTGCAGGTGAAATCAAACCCCCAAAACAAACCACAGCGCAGGGACCTGGGAGCAGAGTCCTGCCTCCCTGCTCTAGCTGAAGGCAGAGCTGCCTGTGGGTACCCGAGCTGCCTCCTGCAGTGCTCTGCCTCTCCGCGCCAATGGGACAGGATCCTGAAATGCCTCTGCCACCTCTGTGGTCCTATGTCATATTATTTTACTGTTTTTTCACTTCTTCAAGGCTGTTTGTGGGTGCCGATTGTGCCTTGAAGGTTTCCCCTGCCTCTCCCCGCCAGATGCCTTGCACCCCATGCTGTGCTGTGTGGTGCTGTGCCATACCATTGTTCCCAATCCCGCCTGTGCAGCTCAGCTCTCCTGTAATTCCAAGTGACAACATACCCCCATGGACACCCTGCCAGGGAGGAAATGTCAATAAGCATGGAAGAAGAAATCCTCCAATTACCAGGAGTGCGGAGGGGGCTCGATAAGTGCCATTGATCAGGTGCTCATCAGCGCAATCCCTCATCACTGCCACTTGTCAATAGTGGCTGCAGCGCGGGGTGGGGGGCTGCTGGCCGCCCCTCCAGTCCCCAGCCGACACAGCCCTATCATGGCAGTGATGCTCTGGGGCCGGGTGGGTTCCTGATGGCCCAGCAGAGCTTTTCCCAGCCACTCGGACCTGGCCAGCCAGGACCTGCCGCCTCTGTCCCTGCGAGTGACAGCCCAGCGGGGCGCGTAGCTGGGCTGGGGGGGGATTATTCTCCAACAAGAGCATCGGCTGCTTCCTCCGGCTGCTTTTATATTTCAGAAAGTCATGTTCCTAAGCCACACAAGCCATGAGAAAAATTTCAAGGGGCTGCTGCCAAGAACTTTCAACTGAGAATTTAGGTTTTGTTGAGGGAAGGGATCGTTTGTCTCCATGAAAAGCCTATTTTGGGGGGAGGGAGGGAGTTGAACGTCCCCCCGCAGCGTCAGAGACCCAAGCGTGACAACCTGCATCCGCTCCGCTGCCACCCGGGTGGCGCAGAGCTGCCGCTGGTGCCTCTCCTTCACAAAGGAGCCATCGGGCAGGGGCTGGGCTGCTGCCGGAAAGAGAAGGGAGAAAGGCGTCCCCAAGGGCCTGATCCTGCCCCGCAGGGAGGGCGAGTGCTGCTGCTGGATCAGCGCACACGTTGGAGATGAAGGTCTTGACTGCGGTGGTGGGAGCATCCCGGCGCCCCAGTCCAGGGAAGGGGCCACGTGCAGGTGTGGAACCAAACCTGCCATGGCAGCGCATGGTGCTGAGCAGCCAGGGCACCATCCTGCTCTCACCCACTGGGCTTTTCTGGGGTCCAGGCTGCATCTGGCTGGCTCCTGCAGCTGAAGTCGTGCTTTATTATTTATTTTGAGTTTGTGTGGAGAGAGAGGTTTGCTAAAAGGATGGCAGTGCTCTGCATCTGCTTAGGTTTGAAACTCAGATCTTGCCTTAGGTAGGGTGAGTTAGATGGGAGGATGGTGGGTTATGGTTTTATTGGAGGATGGTATCCTGGTGTCAGCCCCAGCAGACGGCTGCAGGTCACTGATGTCCCCTGGCTCCATGATCAGAGCTCTCCGTGTGCCGGCCACACATCCCTTGCTTTCTTCCAGGCCATGATGAAGGGTGTCCCCAGCCCCTCCCCAGCTCTACTGCAGGCCCCCGTCTCTACAGTGTGCCTGGGATGCTTTAGGAGACTACCAGGGACAACCGCTGCTGTGATCACCCAAACCTGCCCCGGACCTTGGGGCACGATGGCAGGGTGGGTATTGCCCTGTGCTGGGCATCGGAGCTCACCTCTGGTGCTTCAGCTGCCTCCCATGGGGAAGTGGAGGCGGCGTCAGAGCCCATCGGCCTCGGGGAGGAGATGAGGCTGCTGAGCCTGGTACAGCCTGCCCGGGTCCCAGCGGGTCACCATAATTAGCCCAGGCATGGGCTGCAAGCGTGGCACGCTGGCTAATTACCCAGCTGCGCAGATGGGAAGGACATGCGGTGCCAGTGTAACCCAGCCACCACATCCTCCCTGAGAGTGTGCTCGGTTTGATCCTGGTCTTGTTACAAGGCAGATAACAAAGGATAGCCTTGTTCAGTTCTGATCTTGTTATGTATATTAAAAATTAATATTTCTGTGCTTCAAAGTGTATCGGGAAGTGTGTGAGGGCGTGCTGTATTCACGGACCTTAGCAGGGATCACAATAAGGTCTCTGTCGTGTAAAAGGTTCATAAAACTTGAATTACTGAACAGGAACCTTGAATGAGTGATTCCTTTTTAGCATTAATCACTCTGATGGTGCAAGACCTCTTCTTAAAGTTTTTTTTCTAGTGGAACATTCTTTAAAATAAAGGCAAATTTGGGCTTAAATTATGTGCTAGTCCTGCCAAGATTTGGTGACCAGCTAACTCCAGCTGTGTCCAGCTGTGGGAGCCTCATGTCAGCGTTTCCATCACAGCTCAGCCAGTTGCCTGTAAGTGTTAACATACACCTTGTTGTTAGTGGGTTTCTGGTTGCATGACATCATAGGCTGATTAATTACACAATAGGTTGTGTGTGTGTGATGTACCCAGCTCTGACCTGAAAACAGTCCCCAAACCCCATGCTTCTGTTTGGGTGAAGTTGGAGCCAAGTTCATGGATGAAGAGGAGGGATAACCAGTGCCCTTTGGAAAGAAATCTGGCCGTGAAGCCCTCCCGAGCTCAGCTGGGATGCTCTCTGACAGATCCTTCTCTTCGCATGGCAGCTGAACATAAATTTTTAAAGCACAATCTGGGTGGAGGGCAGGGTTGGGAACTCTTCTGATTTTGTTATGAATCTCAAGAGACTTGGTGGGTTTTTTTGGAGCCATAGCTCCTGGAGTCATGGGATGGGGAGAGTCTCAGTTCTTGCTTGAAGCAAGTATCTCCTGAAGACAAGAAAACAGAAGGCTCAGGAACCAGAAGAAAGCTATGAAGAACCGTGGTCCGTATAGCTGTATTTGAAGACAATCCCAATTTGAGCTGTGGTTTGGCTGAAGGTGGTTAGTGTTCCCCTCACCTACAGCAAAACCTCAGCAGTTATTTCTTGCAGGGTTATGAAACTATCCAGAGACAGTTTACAAGCCCAAAACGAGTGCTGGCTGCCTGGTGAAGGATGGTGGCTCCACCATAGTTTGGAGATCTCAGTGGATCAGAAGAAAGCAGTTAGGAGCAGTTCCGTGTAGGATGGTATGAGGTTCTGAAGAGACCTGATTTCTGCAGAAATCTCCTTTCCTCCAGGGTCTGGAGGAAGAGCCTTGAAGCAGAAGAAGGCAGAAGGACAGCTAGGCAGTGGCTGGGTGTCCCCACCAGCAGGCAGGTAGGTCCTGTGCTGGCTGGGTCACCTCGTCCCTGGACGGCCGTCAGTGTCAGGCACTGCACATGCTTCACGTTAGTTCCCTGAGTCACCGTGCAGGATGAAGAACAACTACTTTAAAGAACAAGTAAAACTGTTGCCACTTCAAAACTAGTCTCAGAATTGATGCCAGGACTCCAACAGACTGATGCTCCTTTATTCTCCTTTTAATTAATTCCTTTGCCTCCAGTGAATTTCCATCTTTTATTTCTGCTGCAATCAAAGGACTGCGAGCAGCAAGGCTCGCATTAGGAACAGACCGATTCCAACCTTTTTTTAATCTTCCTGTATCAGTTACTTGTCTTTTTCTTGTGCTGCCACAATGCATCTGAAGCACATATGCCAAGAGATGACTTGTTGAAGGAGAGATGGGGCACGCAAAACCCTGGAGTTTGCTTTCAGCAGATCTCCTTTGCTGGCAGCAAAGAGTAAGAGTCCAGATAAGCTTGCTCAGATACACAAATGGGCAATTACGTGGTCACCTGAGAAGTGCCTGATGATTTATAGCGTTATTAAAAGGTGATGGTAAGAGTAGAAAAGATTTGTAACATCTGCATCGAAAACCTTGTCTCTGACCCTCACACCCCAGATACCAACATATTAAATATCCAAACAGGCATTCAAGCCTGCGGATCGCTTTGACAGAGATCCCTGAACATCTGGTAACACTTGGCCTGATACTTAAGACCCTGGACAGTGTGTAATTAAATGTAATTCACTCCTTGCCCTGCTGCGGACTCAAAGAGACTGTTCCCGCTTGAAGGGCAGTCTTCGGAGGAGCCTCGTGGAAGAGGAACATGCAGCCAGAGCTAATGCGAAGATGAAGACGTGCTTTGCTGTGGGCTGCTGGGGGATGAAAGTCATGTTGCGGGAAAGCAGCCATCTCTGGGTGGCAAAAGAGCCAGGGCTGGAGTTTTCATGCTTGGTGGAAGCTAAGCCTGATCCCAACCAACAGCTCTGTCTTCTTGCTAGTGATGATTGCAGTTCTGAAACAGCCTCCATGGCTTGTAGGTCTCTTCCCATGTCCAACACTGGTGTGACAGCATTGGCCATCCTTGGATAGACTGTTGGATCTCCTTGTTCTTTTGCCCTCTGAAGACTGTAGAGGTCCAGGGTGATGCTGTTGGCTCAGGTGGTGGGAGCCTGTGTTGCTGGAGCAGTGCAGCATTCCTCTTTCTCCCTTTCTATCCGTTATTTGCAGTTCTGGCTTCTGGTGCTGCTGGATGGGTGTTCTGCTCATTAGAGGGAAGAATCATAGCTGGAAATGAAAGGTGCAAAGAGTGGGCTGATCAGAGAAGATGGTTTGTGGTGCTGTACCTTGGCAGGGACGGCCTGGATGTGTTATTGCACGTGTTAGTGTACAGCGGAGCCTGTGTGTAGTAGGGTTGAAGAGCAGCGTGGAATCTGCCTCCTTGCTTTGGCATATGTGTGCTGCGATGTCCCCGGAGAGACATGCTTTTTGTGCACTCTGGTCCTCCACACCTTCACAGCTGGAAGAGATCTCTCCTTCCAGACCCTAGCTGGCAGGAATCGGTAGGATGCCAGTGGCTTCGGTGGAGTGATGCTGCTTTACATCAGTGTGGTTCCCAACTCAAAATTACATCTCAGTCTGCCAAAGCTGCCTTGTTTTGTGCAAACACTGATTTTTAGGTAGAAGTGGGAGAAATCTGTTGGTGGAAGCAGCTATAACAGGCATGTTCACTTGTTAGAAATCTGCACTGTGTGCTGAACTCACAGCCTCTGCTTTGTGCTGAGCTGAAAATGAGCAGAGAGTGAAGGATGCACATGTTTTCAGAGAACAGGGGAGAGCTGGCAGTGGCAGGGATAAAAGGAACATATGTCTGATTGAATAAATGGGGAAATGCAGGCCAGATGGCTGGAAATATGAAGAACTGTTTAATAATTTCTAAACTCTTTGCTCTCTGGAGCAAGATTATGGGCACTTGCAATCTTTTCCTCTCTGCTCAATTTGCCTCCTGTGTTGGCTGCATTACTCTTGGCTTTGGGTAGAGCTCTTAATATTGTTTGTGACCTTCAGAAATTTGTGAAATTATTATCTGGGGTATAAATGTTGAGCATCTTTCAGGAAGCAGCCAATGATTTGTAAGGATGACCCCTCCATCCCAGGGAGATGGGGCTTTGGAAGTGCCTTTGTGGCTGTCCCAGTCCAATATATGTTATAGGCTCTGAACAACCCGGCAGTAACTGGGGTAGGTCCTGGGGGAGGCTGGTCTCTCAGTCTAGTTCACCCTGACCTGGCTGGGCCAGTTTGAAAACAGGAGTATCTGTGACAAACGCTAGCAAAATCACTGTCCGCTCCCTGGAGCCCAGCATGAATAGATCTATGGGACAAGCACACGCTGTTCCAGCCTGTGAACTCGGGCAGAGCAAGGTGTTGTTTGCACCGGCTCTCTTCTGGCTCCTACCAAACCGTGTAACTCAGCAGAGGAGCTGAGCTCAAACCCTTTGTGTTGCAGCAATCATCATTCCTGGGTGAGAATTTAGAAACCAGGTCCTACGTGGTGCTACCCTCCTCCTGATAGTGGCTGAACCACACGTTACGTGGGGCAAGGGAGGAGGGAGAATGAGTTTGAAGGGCTTTGGGGATGAAGATAAAGGTGCCTGAAATGTTTCTAGGGATGGGTCCTCAGGATAGTTTTCTGATGATTACCCACTGCTGCATTGTCCTCCCTGGAAGCTGGGAAGGACTCGGAGAAGCTGGGAGGACCCTCCCAGCCCATGCTTCCTTCAGATGTCCTGATCTTCCCCATACTACATCTCCATGGCCAAATCTCTTGTCTTTGTTACAGGGATGCTAGGAGGTGGTGAGCGCAGTGGAATGAATTACTGCAGAGGGTGGACAGGGTGGTGTTGCTGCGGGCTCAGGGCATGATCAGGGTGGTGGTGTAAGGCCAGGGGCCAGGCTGGAGCCGGCAGGAACCTGCGTCCTCTGGTCTATCCCCGTGTTCAACCTCTTGTGAGGTTAGCAGCTGATTTTCTCCCCGAGTTTCCAAGAAGATCTGGAAGTGCCCAAATGAGATGGAAAATACTGACCATGCAATATTGCTGGCCCGGACAGGAGAGGAGGGGTTTGCAGCGTTGAAGAGTTGTGCTCTGTCGTGACCACCAGCCAGCTTCCAGATGTGGGAGACTGGGACTGTGCAGGCTTGCGGCTGGCTTTGCAAATGACCCAAACTCACACCTTCCTGAGGGTCCCTGGTAATTAGAGAGGCTGCTTTGGGTCGGTGATTCATCTCCTCTCCAGAAAAGCTTCTCTCTTTGGGAAGACACAAATCGAAGTCCTCTGCAGGTCAGCAGGGAAGTCAAGCTTTGGTTTCTTGCGGTCAAAAGTCTAATTTTCTTCAAAGCAGGAGTTTGAATTTTCTTTTAAATACAAAGAAAGCAACTATCTTCCAAGTGAAATCTTGGATTGGGTCAGTGTTGGTGTTTCAAAATTGTCGAGGTTTAGAGCAGAAAACAGATATCTGTGTTTTAGGGGAAAGGCTGATCTTTTTGCTGCTTCAGAATCTCATGATCGGCTGTCAAGTTTCTCCATGGATCGTTGTAAAAATAGATAGTTATATTTTCTCTAAATTATTTGTTGTTTTGCACCAGACAAATTGCATTCAGGGTTGTTGTGTGGTCTCTTCAGGGACAGATCCTGCTGACCCCTGTGCATGTACCACTGATTTCAGAGCTGAGCCCTCTTGGTTTTTGTGTGCTGCTAGAAGAGCTGTTGTGCTCCTCCCCAAGGTGCAGACACTTAAGAAATCTAAAAAATTGTATTCTTTGGGTGATCTTTATTTATTAAAAAAAAAAAATAATTGTCCTTGGAGGCAAAAGGGATGGTAGGAGCAGAAATTGCAGTTACATTAAGTTGGAAATCCTAAATAATCCAAAAATAAAGCAGGTTGCACTTTTTGAAGTTGCTTTCTTTCCTTGCACAATGGAAGGGAGGAAAAAAAATAAATCTGTGTATATACCCTGTTTCAAGGAAAATGAATTGCAAATAAGAAAAACAAATTTGAGTTAATTCTTCTTTTCCAAGCACAGCTCCATTCAGCATTTTAAAAGTCAAGGGATTTAGGGATCTGGAGATAGTGTCAATGTTTTTTGGTAACAAGTACAAACTGCAGCAGGTTTTAAGACTTCAGAAGCTGTTTCTGATTAGTATCTTTTCTTTTGACAACTTTTTTTTTCTTTTCAGAAAAAAAAAAGGGGAAAGGCTTTTTGTAACACAATTGGGCTAGAGATGGGGAAAAAATCTGTTTGAAATATGCAGGGACCTGAAAGAAAATCTTGAGTGAATAATAAGTTTAACTGACCTTAAAATATCCCATTGCCATGAGGGATTTGAGAGTAATACTTCAAATGGATTTTTGATGAGGCTCTCCAGGCTGTGGGGAATTGAATATTTTACCCAACACGTTTTCTGATCTAAATTTTCACAATAACTAGGAAAAACTATTCTGAAATGCCTAAAGAAGTTTTTGTTTTGTTTTTATGTTTTTTACTTTAAAGCTACTGCCCTGCAGGGAAAAATCAATTTACTCTTAAGGTGGCTTTTCAGAACTATTTTTTTTCCCCAACATTAAATTTCATCCTAAAGCAGAATTCATCCTGGCCGCAAGTGTGTGTCCACATCCTCGGCAGGTACCCGCCGGCGCGGTGGGATCCAGCACGGCGTTATCCGTGTGCCCGCTGGGTTGTGTCCCCGGTGCGGGGACAGCATGTGCCCTGTGCCTGGCACCAGCCCGGGGGCTCTGGTGGCACCCTGGTGCGGTGTCACTCTCCCTGGGATCCCTGTCCTCCCCTCTGTTGGCAGAAAGCCCATGCTGATGGGGGTTCCGTGGTCAGACACCCCCGGGAAAAGCTTTCCGAGCGGGCAGGGCATCCTTTGCTGGGGCACAGAGGGACCCCCAAATCCCAGGACAGACCATCCCTGCGGTCGCTTCTCTCTGAAGCGGAAATGACCAGTGCTGTCTGGGCTACCTTGCTGTCTGTTCATCTGTCCGTCCATCCATCCATCTGAGGTGCCGATTCAATCACAAGCGGACAGAGGGACATCTGGTGCCCATAGGGGCAGCGGGGCTCCGTGATGGGCTCCATTCATTCCCAGTACCCTGGAAAATGGAGCACAAAGCGGCATTAATGCCCCATCCTGTCCGCCCCCCCGCCCCTCTCTGCACAGGCCCCTCTGATCCCGAGGCATTCCTGGACGAGTCCCTGGGATTGGGACGGGAAACCTGAGGGCTCTGCCACTGCAGGCAGGAGGTCCCATCCGGGGCCGGGCGCTGCCTGCCAGTCAGGCACAACCCCCCATGAATTATGGACGCGCTGTCATAAGACGGCCGGGGAGCTTTCACAGCGTGCGCCGCTCTCGCCATTGAGACGTTTGACTGGGGGAAGCTGCGATCCAGTCAGATGCTGTGGGGAAAATGGGACCTTTATGCTCTCTTGGCACACGTCCTGCCCCGGCTCCGGCCAGTGTATCGCTCTTTTTCTTTTTTTGTTATGGTTTTGTTTTTTTTTTATGTGCTATAGACCTGTGCAACCCATGCTGAAACTCATTCCTTGTGCAGAGTGTCTCCAGATGCCAGCTCAGGCAGAGCCGCTCAAGGCCCCTAACTGCAGGCTTGTCCTTCTGGGTGGCTTGCAGTCGGCAGGCAGCGGCTCTGCCCGGCTCTCGGGGTGTTGGTTACGTGTGCTTTTTCAGCATCTTTTTGACTTGGTGATTATGAAAACAAGCTTGGTGAACTCAAGCTGGGTGAGCGCCCTGCCTCTGCTGGCAGGTAAAAAATAGATCTGTTTTATCTGCTAATAAAGTTTGAGTTGTGGTGTCGGGGAGTGGAACAGATGAGTTTAGCGAGTGGTGTGAGCCTGTATAAATGCAGCATCGCTGTCAGCATCCCCGACATCCCCTTGGCCTGCGGAGCACCTGGGTGGGCAGGGAGGGCACCGGGCAGGGAGGGCGCAGGCAGCTACTGCTCGGTGCCATCCCGCCCCACTGCCAGCACCTCTCTCCCTCCTCCGCTTGCTTTATTTTGCTTTTGTTTTTCCTGTTGCAGCCATCCCTTGGTGTCTCAGCCTGGGGCTGAGCCCAGCCCGCTGAGCCGCTGTCACCGGGAGGAGAGCTCTGCTCATGCCCACCATTCCTGCCCGTACAGACCAACCCTGGATTAAAAGCCATTTCCCATCAGGGTTGCTCTGCAGCTCAGAGGGCCCAAGTGCCCCTGGCATCCCTGCGAACACTGCTGACAGCCAAGGGTTAATTTTCCATGTGCTCTCCATTTTCCTCCTTACACAGCTGGGTGGAAAACCAGAGCTGAAGGAGAGGTGGCCCCGGTTCCTCTGCCTCTGCACAGGTCCCATCGTAATGGCAGCCGCTGGCCTGCCGCGGGCTCATTGCTGCTGCAGTGTCCTGGTGATCTGTGGGTCTGTGGGCTGGTGGGACCATGCAGACGGGGCTGTGACCCTGCAGTTCATGGTGGTTCAGTAGGATGCATCAGTGCAGTGTGCTTACATGTGCTCATAAAGCCACCCAGCATGAGCCCAGCATTTGCATCGTTCATGGTTTCAGCGTGCCTCTGTACGTGGCTTTCTTGGAGTGGGGGGACCTGATGGGAGTGTGATCTGACCTCGGGGACCTCGTGGCTCCCTGCAGTGGGGCAGCTCCTGCCGCCGCTCACCCCAGTGCCCAGCTCTGCCTGGGTCCCTGCTCAACCCCTGGTGAGGTTTCTGGCCAGATCCTCCAGCATTCTCCTCACAACATCCCCTGCGTCCCTGGAGGCTTTTGAGCTGGTGCTTCCCAAGCTGTGGTCTGTGGCAGCGGTGTGGAGCAGCAAGCCTCTCCAGGAGTACGGTCTGTGCTGGTGCTCCCTGGCAGCTCGGTGCCAGTCGGCTTTGGAGCTGCATTGCATGGGAGCATGGCTCCCTGATTTCCAGCCTCTCCTTCCTCTGTGGCTTCAGCCATGCGAGGGGGTGCAGCGACCGGCTGGGGAGGGAGCAGGGGGCTCAGCCTGGCGGGTGCCTTTTCCACATCACCAGCTGCAGAGATGAGGACAAGGATGCTGGAGGAAGATGTCCCACGGGTGGGGGGGCCATGGTGGCACCCCAGAGGCTGAGAGAGCGGCAGAGGGGGGCTCTGGGAAATGCTCCCGTCAGCTCATAATGTCCCACCCCACGTGAGTCCAGCAGCAAACAAGCTCCCAGTGTCCTCCCTGCTTTTACAGAGCAGCAGGAGTTCCCAGACGTGCCGGCCGTCGGCTGAACGTGCCTTGGGAGGAACGCCTCTTGGCCTCCCACCGCTTAATGCGCTCCAAACCGCCCCAGATTTTTCCACTGTTGCATTCAAAAAGGGGAAGAAAGAGAAAATTGTGGTCCCACAGCAGCCCCCAGGGCCGTGGGCTGGGGAGCTTCCCCCAGGCCTCCCAGGGGCACTCAGACCATGCAAGAGTCCTGCTCGCTTTCTGCCAGTACGGCTACCAGGAATGCTGGCTCCCTGGCTCCCTGCTAAGGGGGTGATCCTGCCAGAGCCATGGGATCATTGCCTTGTTCCTGGCTGGTGGAATGTTGGGCTCCAGGATGTGGCCCTTGCCCTGCTCATGACTATTTTTAACAGAGATGCTGTTCGGTGAACGCATGAGCATGGGTGTAGCTGTGCGGGGGCTAAAAGACCTGTCGATTCAGCTGCGTGGTGGCTGCATGGCTGCTCTCAAGCCCTGGCCAAGGGACACCGGTGGACCGGTGCGCTGGTGTTGGTGAGCAGTGGGCTGATCTGCCCCACCACGGTTATTTCAGCACCAACCGGGGGTTCAGCACTTCCCTCCGTGCTGTTCTAGGAGCTGGTCCCAGTTGCAGAAATGGCTGCGGAGAGGCCAGGCTGCATCCCGCCGGGCAGGAGCAGCCCCTCTGCAGGAGCACACGAAGCCGTTGCCTTTGTGGGTGCTCGGGCGCAGGGCTTGGGTGCCGGCAGTGCTGGGCTTTGTCATGGCTCAGCTCTTTGGCTGCAGTTGCTGATTGATGGGACAGGGACGGTGGCAGGAGAGCCGGGCTGCCGTCCAGTTAGTTTTCTGTGCCTGGTGCTCACTGTCCCCATCAGTTGTGTAGGACAGGGTTTCCATGACTGCGGCTTGTTGACAATTTCTTAGGCTGGGTGTTAGCAGGCAACAGCCCAAATTGCACTGCTACCCTTACTGTGTCCGCGGCTGTGGTCTCCCTGGTGCTTTTCCTTATCAGTGGCTGTTCATGAAGCTTCTTCACAGCAGGACCACCACCCACTGCAAGCCTTGATATTACCAATCCTTTAAATACAGCCTGTCTTACTGGTTACATGCCCTGGTGTGGGCTTGGCTCCATGTGTCCTAAGGCTGTGCAGCCCAAACACACCGTCTGGACCTCTGCTGTGGGCCCTGGCCCTCGCAAAGCCTCTGGCTGCTGGGTTATTGGGAGCAGCTGCCAGGGATGCGGGGATCGATCTGTCCATCTAGCTCCACACTCCCATCCATCATCCCTCCACCCATCCATCATCACCCAGATATTGAAGTGTCTGGTTAAGGATGCTAATGCAGTGCGCTGTAGGAGATGAGGAATAGATTCAAGCTCCTGGCTGGTGGAATTACTGCTTTCCTTCTCACCCAGGTACACCAAACCATTCCTAGTGCTGTGTAAGTGGGTCAGTGTCCACGTCGTCCCATGCCAGGCCCTGGGGTAGCGAGGAGCCCATGGGAACATGGCTCTTGCTTTTTCATGTCTCCAGAGTGCCAGGTGGCTGTGGTCTTCCCACATATTGCAGCCAGGTCTGACTCCCTTTGGACCACGAGAGTTTTGTGCTGCAGGAATTGGCTTGCAAGTCGTTAACGGAGGCGGCTGAGGTGGCCACCAGCATGTCTGCTGCTGGTGCCGCAGGAGAAAAATGAGCTGGATTAAAAAAGTGAGTTGGGTTCTCACCTCTCCTGGGAATTACTGTTTGTTTCTGGACACAGCCCAGGGAAGACAGTGTCAGTCCCAGGCAGCCTTGGTCTCTGCTGCTGCAGAGTTACTTACTGTGCCTTGCTCCCTCCCTGCTCTGCCAGGCTGCGAGTTGGGAGGGCCTCTGGTGCTTATGGAAACTTTTTACTGCTGATAAATTTAGGGGCAAAACCTACAGGCTGTGAGTAAACAGCTGAGGGCAGGGAGGGGGGATACACGGGGCACCCTGCTAGTGCCCGTGCCCCTCCAGTCCTGTCCCAGGGAGATGCCCTCCCAGGAGCGGCTGCACCTGGAGCACAGCTGTGTTAGACACCAGAGAATCCACACAGGCAGCTTCAGTATGAGCTCACCCACATTACGAGACACGAGCATTGGCCACTGTGACACTGCGGGGCTGCCTGTGCTTTTTGTCCTAAATCAGTCTCCGGGGGTGAGGGGCAGCGGCACTTGGGGGCCGGTCACTTTTGGAGGAGCAGCAGCTGGGAGCTGCTGGCGTTTACAGCCCGAGGCTCCTGCTCCAGCAGCAAAACACGGCTTGAGGGCAGACAAGCATTTCCTCCCGCCCTGCCTCGGTGGTCTCGGCAGAGACACGGTGGTCTCAGGATCCTGAGAAGCCATTGCTCTTGTAAAAGTGAGGCAGGGTCCCGTCCGGCTTTACAGGGGCAGCCCGATGGAGCCCCAAGCATCCCTACAGAGCGGAGCCTCGTGCGGTCCTGCTGCCTCGGCAAACACCGGTGGGATGACGTGGGCTTCCTGGCAGCTCTGGGAGAGCAGCCCTGTGGCCTCTGATGCCCAGCCCTGGTTTAGATCACGCTTGCTGATGGAGGCATTGCTCTGTTTGCCGTGAGCCAGGAGAGGAGCAGCTCACTGGGGAGAGGGGCTGGAGGTCTGGGTGCCCCTTGCTCTGCCGCCACACGGAGCTGGGCAGCACCCGGGGGGCTCAGCCGCGAGCCGTGGAGGTGGCAGCGTGCTGGCACAGCTGGCACAGCTCTCGGGGGAGCGCCATCTTGGCTGGTCGTTGACTTCCCAATTTTCAAACATAGAAATGAAAATTAACATATTCCTTCCTGTAAGCGCGTAAAAGCTGATGACTGGAAACAGCACAAATTAAATTAAGTACGTATTATCACTGCTGCATCAGTGGAAAAGGCGGTGAAAGATTTACTCCTCTCCTCTACAGGGGCAGAATGAAGAGCAGCTTTCTGCTTCTGCCAGCCTCCACGTTTCAACCTCCGCTGCTCTGCTGGCCACCAGCTTCTGAGGGCTTAAGACTGTCTCGAATCTATATGATGACACGTAATAACATGGGAGCAAATAATGTAGCCTTTGAATTCCTCTTCCCTCTTTCCAAAGCCCCAAGCCTGGGGCTTTGCAGAAAGGCTTTGCTGCGGCTTCTCTGCCCCGCTTTGCCAGGGCTGGGTGAGTCCCTCCTGCGCTGCCCTGCCTGCTCCGGAGGCGGCACTTTGCCCAACCCGAGGGTCTTTTTCCAATTGGGAAGAGAGGCTGTGGCAGCGAGACACACTAATGTCGTGGGGCTGGGGTGTGCTGGGATGCTTCCTCATTTTTTTCCTCATGAAAAAGGCAATTTGGGGACAAGCCAGCAGCAGGCTGTCCCCAGAGGCTGGCGTTACCCTGGGGTCTGGGGTCAAGACTGTGACCCTTAGGACATCTGGCCTGGCTGCTGTTATTAACTGATGCCCAAAACCTGGCAGAGTCTGGCCCGTGGCTCCAGGACTTCCCTGCTTATGAGCACAGCTCTGCCTAGCGTGGTTGGCAGGGACACCTGCGAAAGGTGGCTCTGCCTGGGGAGCTGCTTACTGGGAAGATTATTGAGAGTGTTTCCAACTTCTGCAAATGATTTTTAGTTGCAAGGAGCATGTTTCTCGTTCCTCTGCAATGCTGAACACCCAAATACGCTGGTACTGAGCGGGACCTGGGGAGCCTGAAGCCCAGCAAAGCTGGTATGGATAGGGCTGCTGGGTTTTGGACCATGCTGGAGTTGCCTTGCCCTGAGCTGAGGGCAGCGGTCAGGGTCCCAGCCGCCACTCAGCTGCACTTTTTCATGGAAATGTGCAAACTTCCTATTTTTGATCCTTGTCCTCCATCAAATCCGTCTGGAATTGGCCGGTGGGATCAGATGTGGCTGGGGGAAGACGGGCAGACAGCTGGGCAGACAGGCAGACAGACTATGTGATTGCTTAAGCCACATTTCCTTAGGAAGCCAGGCTAAAAATAATCAAAATCCAGTCCTTTCCCACAAACAGCTCTGGTTGCCACAAACCAATGCTTTTCCAGTGAAGAAATGTTTTGTTAGAGAATTCCCAGTTGTTTCTGCTGGAGGGAGGGAAGGAGGGAGGGAGCACTGACGCTGGGACGAGAGACCTGAACCTGCCGGGCTGCGGATGGAGCCCCTTCATCTCTGCCCAGGCACCTTGGGCTCATCCAGCGCAGGCGATGGGGAGCTGGGAGCTGCCAATGGCTCAGCCTGGGCACGGAGCTGGAGAAACCCCCGTATCCCCTGAGCCTTCCCCATGCCTCCGCAGCCCCTTTCTCTAGAGCTGGAGAAACAGCTTTTATTTTGCAGCAAAGTACGTAATCCACCCACGTCTCCCTCCTCGGTGGGGGATTTCCTTCGCCTGGGGACCAGCTGAACTGCAATGCAAGAGGAGCGGGGGGGACAGGCTGCTGCCCCGCTGGGTGCCCAGCAGCATCCCCAGCATCCTGAAGCCTTGTTTTCCGAGCTTGGCTGGATTTCTAAGGCTTCTCCCTTATCTGCAGAGGAAACAGTTATTAGCTCCCATGTGATGGGCTGCAGATTGGGGAGAGAAGTCCTGCACACGCATGGAAGTGGCTGAGCAGGTTGTCAGGGAGAACAACCATTTGGCAGCCGCTCTGGGGGCTGCGAGCTGGGCACTGGGGCTCCTCTCCCAATTCCCTTTGCCCGGCTCCTGCTGGCATTTCGACACATGCCGTGGGATGGAATGGCACGGAGCAGCTTGGGCTGTGCAAACGGTGGTGGCTCACGTCACCGCTGCGCTCTGGGGCAAAGCTCGGCTCTGCTCTTTGCCAGGGAATGGGGCTTTTTATGATAGCAAAAAAAAGAGCTAAATTTGTTTCCCATCTTCCCCCAGGATGTATTACAAATTTGACACAGATGGGGAATCTTTTTTGTTTCTGTGGAAAACTGGATGCATTTTCCATTCCAACAAGAGCAGCATAACAGCATTCGACCTGAGACAAACACCAAACAAACTGTATTTCTGTTTTTTGTTGTTGACGGAGGCAGGGAAGGCAGACGAGCTCCTCCAGCGCAGAGCCATCATGAGCTGTAGCACATGTAGCATGTGCTTTGCAGCGATGGTGACCATTACAAGGGGGTTTTAGGTCAAAGTTTCCCCTGTTGACCCCCAAAGCCAAGGACGGAGGGTGCAAACTGCAGCACTGCTGCAGAAACTGGGGGGATGCAGGGGTTTGGGCTGGTGGATGCTGTCGCGACCTCTGCTCTGGGGAAGGGGCGACAAGGGGATGGTTTGCCATTGCCCAGGGGCTGTTGGGAACCGTCTGGGCTTTGCTCTCCAGCTGAAGGGTGAAACCTCTGTCCTTTCCGATGCAGTTATGGCTCCCTCACCCTGCTCGGCTGGGGAAGGCAGTGAGGAGGAGGGCTGGGTAACCCTGGCTCCATCCCTGCCTCCTTGCAGGCAGCTGTCTCGAGGAATTGGGGGGTAACCATCACCTTCGGATGGGTTAACCTGGGGGTAACCTGCTGCTCTGCAGAGCTGCTGCCTGCTCCAGGGCATCAGGCAGCATGCAGGCAGCGTGCAGCCGTGCCTCCTGCCAGGGCTGGGCAGGCAGCAGCCCAGCGATCACCCGCTCGAGCTGTCAAAGGCATTACAGCAGCACTGGGGAGATGGGAATGGCTGGATCCTGCCTGCAGCCCGGCCACGGCTGGGGACCAGGGGGGTCTGTGATCGCAGCACTGCTGCCTCAGCACATTTCTGCCCCTCCTGCCTGCGCGCAGCTGCGGCATTGCTGCTTCCCCGTCCTCCCCTCTGTGGGCAGCCCCCCTTGCCCCACACCTGCAGTGGCTCCCGGGGCCACATGCCTGTGGGACATCTGCTCCCTGCCCCGAGTCCCCCGGCAGCCCCACAGAGGGTCCCCGTGCACCAGCCGAGAGCTGATGCTGCAGATGATGCCGCTCATCTGCCAGCTATTGAACCCAGCCCAGGCACCCGCAGAAGTTTGTCTAAGCTCAGGTAATTGCACCAATATGGTGCTTTTCCTCCCTTGGGCCAAACCCTACAGCTCATGCATCACTTTGGGCTGTTTCTTGAAGCTGCTGCTTGCTCAGAGCAGAGCTGGGCTGGTCCAGTGCCATGCAGTGAGAGTGGGACTGGTGCTGCTGGCTTCTGTCACCCCCCGGTCCCCTCTCCTGTCTCCCCTCTCTGTGTGCAGCCTGGGGCACCCTCCTGCTCAAACCCAAGTGCCAGCAGCAGCTGCTGGCAGTGGGTGTCCAGCACTGGAGGGTTTTGATGCTGCGGGGCACAGCGTCCCCTCATGTAGGGGCAGCGTGGGGGATGCTCCTGGCAAGCCGAGGTGTCGGCAGGCTGGGATGGAGGGTCGGGAGAGCTGGGGCAGAGTGAGGCACCAGCTCGGTTCTCCTCCTTCGGAGGGCTGGGACAGCAGCAAGCAGGGGATCCTGTTCGCAGGGGGATTGAGGTGCGCAGTGACCGGCGATTTCAGCGAGCATTAGGTTCCCAAATACCTTTGTGGGTCTGGCCAGAAGAGCTTAAAACTGTCACTGGAAACTGTGCTGATGGATCCCCACGGCTTCGTTGCAGACCTCAGACCTGGCTCCAGTTCATGAGCGAGGACTGATTTATGTTTTTTTAGGTAGAAATGAGACAGTTTTGGATGCGTTTCAGAATGACTCGTGGTTAGTTTGAAGCTGAAGCTTTGAGCAGGACTTGGTGCTTGTTCAGCAGGGGAGAGCCAGACCGGGAAAGCATTTTTGCAGAAGCCTCCATGAAATGTAGTCGGTGGACACGCCACGTGCTAAATGGGCGCACAGTGATGGGAGAGGCGTTACTCTGATGGCAGGGGTCGGGCTCTCACCTCGCTCAGAGTATCTTTGATTTCTGAGTCATCAGATCCAACCAGTGCAATTTTAAACTGGATGTGGAAGGTGCTGTGGGCAGGAGAATTCCATTAAAATTGCTTGTGTTGAATTTGCGTGGTTTAAAATAGGGACTGTGTGCCCGGCTTTTACTGCTTGATTTACCTACTGGAGTGGGACCCGGGGTCCTCAGTCAGGGAGATGCAGGGAGACCCCCAGAAGCATCATGGCAAGGGCTGCACCTGCTATGGTCCTGGGTCGTCTTCTCCCAAAGCCACCCCAGGAGGAGCCGTGAGAGGAACCTCAGCTCTCACCCTGGGCTCAGACCCCCTTTCTTCAGCCCTGGCCGGGTCCGTGTGCCATTGTGCGCCATGGTGCTGGGGCAGAGGAGCTGAGCATCCTGGAGGCACCCCAGGGAGGGAGTTTTTCTTCATTCTTTCTGCTGGCGGCATTTTCCACTGGCTGTCCAGTTTAAAGCCTGGGCCAGCTCTCCTTTCCACCTGACCCCCCTCATTCACGGGGGAGACCCAATACCTGGTGCAGCGTTTGGGTACGCTGGTTCAGAGGTAACGTCTGGTGGGTTTGTGTGTCAGACCATGGGGGTTTATGGCCAGTTCGTTACTCTAAAATGCATTAATTGCTTTCTAATGAGCATCCAACCCTTGGTGATGCCAGCAGGACCCAGTGGTCCTGGCACATGGCTTCTGATCCCAGCTCTGATCTAGGAACCAGAAAGTGCGAAGTTCCCATTTTTGTCCATTTAAAAGAAGAGAAAAGGTAAAAAAGATTTGAAAATGTTGGAACAAATTATGTTATAAGTTGTGAGGCTGGGGCGGATCTCTTCCCCAAAAGCTGCTAGGGGGTCCCTTCCTCACCCACAGCCCAGTGGCTGTGCAGGAGGTGTGGCTGGAGGATGGAGAAGAACACGGCAAAGGGCTCTCTCCTCCCGGGAGCATGAGCCGGAGGGGGACAGCCAGCCCTGCCGGCGGTGGCCTCGGAGCAGCCATCTGGACAGCCCGGCAGCCCCTTCCCCATTTCTCTGCGAGGGTCTGGGCTGGGGCTGGGCGAGGCGGCGGGGCCAGCTCCATACTGAGATCAAATAAACACAAATACACTGAAATTATTCATGGCTCTGGGGACTTGTCTCGATGCCTCGTCAGCATCTGCTAATCAAATCAAAGCAGCTGTCAATTCACCGGCCAGCGGGAAGGTCTCGCTCTGGCAGACGTGTGGATTCCTCCTTTCTTCCTCCCTCGCGCGGGTTCCCGCTGCTCCTGCACCTGCGGCGGGGCTGGGACCAGGGTGTTCAACATGGGGCTCCTGCCCACGCGCCCTCCCCAGGGCTGGGCAGGGCTGCCCCGGCTTCCGGGGATGCCCCTCGCCTACATGCTGTGATCGAGGCAAGGAGGGATCCCAGGGACCCATCACTGTGGAGGGCAGCGCAAGTCCTGCCACCGGCACTGCGCCCTGGCTAATTAGTCTGAGCTAATTAGCTGAGAGCTTGTGGCTTGGGCTGGCATTGCTCATGGGCTGGAACTGCCTGCAGCCACTGTCCCCCAGGATGTGGCACCGCATGGCTGCGGGGGGATGGATGCACTTGAAATACTGGAGGATTTTGCCTCAAATTTGAGTATTGCAACTCTGCGGCATGGTGGGTGCTGGGGTGCAGTTGCCCTGCAGGCAGCTGCAGAATTATAGATAACTCTCTTTTTTTTCTGTCCCCTCCCAAAAGCAGCGGACGCTGCTGTGCCGTGCATGGGGTTAAGCCATGGGAGGGAAAAACACCGTCTGCCCGTGGGCACAGAGATGCTTGGGGAAAACTCGCTCGTGCATTGCAGAGGCTGCATGCGGAAACCCCTGCGCAGGAGGAGCTCCCGGGGCAGAGGCGAGTGCGGCTGCAGTGCTCGGTGCACGGTGGGTGCACGGCTTTTCTGTCCCTGGAGCATCCAGACAGGATCTGGCCATAGTGTGGCTGCGTGGGGTGAGGCGGAGTCGCAAGGGTGAGGGAGGAGGTGGTCAGAGGGATGGGTGTTGCACCGCTCATGCCACGACCTGAGAGACCTTGATGTCCTTGTGCTTTCTCATTTGTCTCTTAGGAACTGCTTTTTAACTAGAGTTGTTTTCCTTTTGCCCACTCGAGCATCAGGAAGTGGAAGAATTCCCATTTCTGCTGGCCATGTAACTTTAAACCTGAAAAAAATGAGGTTTTGTGGGCTTTTTATGTCCTTCCTGTGCTCTCCTCCATCTAGGTGGGAAACGGAACAATCAGCCCATTGCTGCAAGAGGATAATTTAGTGAAAACCAATATGTGTATTTTTTATTTGTAATTGAAAACAAAGACCTTAGACATACTTATAGTGATCTCAGGGATTTTTTTTCTGTTTTTTTAAACAGCAATAAATTTTGCATCTGAACAGCCTGCCAGAAGCGCACTGCCTGCCTGGAGTGCTCAGGCTGGGGACAACTGGTCCGTAAAAAAATAGCTGGCCATTGGAAGTATATAAGTATGTGTTAATCGTGTTATGTCCGTCCGAGTGGCGTGTGCCTTCTCGGCAGGGCATTGTAATTGCCTGGGTTAGTGGGGTGCTCTCCCAGAGCAGCGGCCGGGGGGCCCTTCCCCTCCCCAGGCTGTCATGCTGCGGTGATGCAGAGCCCCAGCCTGGCAGCCCCGTGCAGCTTTAAGAGCAAATTTTCCTTATTTATTGGAGCGCCCAAGGATCCCAGTTACCAGAGGTATAAAATTTGTCACTGGTGCCTCTAGTCTGGTTGCAGAAGAGCATAATTTGTGTTTCACTGCGCTCAGACAGCAAGTCAGGTCATAAAACACAAGAGGCATGGCGAGGAGAGAGTGTATTTAAAAGGCTGATTCCGCTGAAAGGTGTAATAATCTGCTGGATTACTTGCCAGGGTAGCTGCAGGAAAATTTACTGCCTTGGAAAGAGATTATCAGCAGCCACTGCTGCCAGCAGATTTCTTCCTTTTCTTTTCTAAGAGGAAGGAAGCTTTTCATTGAATTCCTGCTGCTCGTGCCTGTGAGCGATGCTCTCCCCCCCCGCAGCCAAACCACCACATCAGTTCTCACAATTTAGAAGGGAAAAAAATAATCCCAATGATGCCAATTTTTATCCTTATCTCCCCTCTCAGGTGTGAGAGGGAAATTCGAGGCTGTGTTTGAATTATACTGGTGTGAGCTTACATAGGACCCCTTGCCTGCTCGGAGCCTGAAGGTGCTGAGCTGGTAGAGGGAGGTCGGGTCTTGCCGCAGGGGCTTGCTCCAGAGGCATAAAGATGAGAGGAGGTTTGTTCCCAGGCAGCCCCATGCCTTGCTCCCAGGCAGCCCCTGCCTCTCTCCGTGGTCCAGGGCTCCAGGAGCATCTCACCAAGCCCCAGCTGCAGGAACAGGCTTTGCACGGGTGGCACCGGGGCTACCTCCACCACGAGCCGAGCAGAGCCCCCGACCCTGAGCATCCCCTCCTGTGAGTGGGAACAAAACCTGAGCATCTGCATCCCCCCATCCCGGGCAGAGATGAGCTGGTCCCTGGCAGAGAACGGAGCTGGAGCAGCTTCCCAGGCTGGAGCTCAGGGCCACTCATGCGCCAACTTTGCAAGTCCTTCTGCAGCGCCCCCAACCATACGCTGGAGGGACCAGACCGGGGCTTGGTGGGAGCGTGTGGGGGGGTTGGTTTTGTTTGATTTCATTCCCCTGGAAGGGAGGAGGGTGGTGGCGGGCCGGGGCAGCTAACCCCTTTAATTGTGTGCAATGAAGGCTGACAGTGCCGAGGCACAGCCTTTAAAAGGGGTACTGAACCTTTAATTCCTGAATAAATCATCTCCAGTCTGTTGCTCCTTCATCTGCAAGCTGTTTGAGCGCGGGTACATATTCACTGCTGGGAAGGGTCATTTGGAGATCAGAGCCCTCGATTGACCCGGGTCACAGGCAAGACACCTGCCACAGGCTGTCCCCGCGCCCCTGGGGCCGCCGGGAATCAGGAATCAAAGGGACACCGGGGAGTGAGCAGCAAGAAGAGGATTTCTAATTGCTGCCGTGCAGACGTGCTTCATTCCAGAGGGATGGAGAGGGCTGTGCGTGCCCGCTGCAGCCCTGCCCTTGCCTTACACCGGCCCCAATCCAGCATCCCACCAAGGCTGGGCACACGTCAGCCCACCCTTTCAGTAGGGTTTTTGGGGATTCACGTAGCTATTCTGTTTCTCACCTGTTTTAGCCCAAGCAGTGGGTTCAGCTGCTTTTTCACTAATGGTTGTTCGAAATATATCTTTGCTTGTGGCAAGCGAAGTATTGCTCCTGGGAACACGAGGTTGGTTTTGCTTCAGGTCCCCCTCCTGTAGCTGAGCACTGCAGGCGGCACTGTCCTGCCTGTCTCTGGGTGAGCTCTGGAGGTAGCAAATGTCCCCATGGACTGTGGGGTGCCCGATGCTCACTGCTGCAGCTGTGGGCGATGACTCCAGCGGCGAGCAGGAGTCACAGGGTGGCCGTGGCTCTGTGCCTTGGCCAAGGAGCACCGCCTTCAGCAAGAGCATGGGGGGACCTGAGCAGTACCGGCTGTGACGGGTCCCTGGCAGACGTCAATGAGGAGTTCAGTGGCTCTGCATTTTTGGGGTGACCCCATGCAGCATAGCTCCACAGCGGAGAAGGGTGAGGAGGGACTGCCTCCTAATCCCATGGATGAAAACAGACGCCAAGCAGCCTCTTCCTCCAGCGTTGTCACTCCTGAGCAGGGAAGGAGCTGTGCCCTTATTAGCTCTGATTTCTGCTTTTCATAATCATATGCCGTTATGTGCATTCGTCGGGAGCCCTTTGGCCCTAATGACCCTGCTGGAATAACCATGCAAAGAAAAAACTTTCAGGGCCTTGAGCTGCCCATAATTGCAACCCCCAGCCATTAACATGAGCACAATCGCGATGCAAATGCCAGGCAGTGGAGGGGAGTGGGCGTGGGTCTGTGTGGGAGTGGGTGCAGGGGGCTGCAGCTGCCCCGCAGTGTTGGGGGGGGGGAATGGCCTTTTTCTCACCTTCCTGCCAGGGCTCAGGACTTGAGGTGCACAGAGGTTTGGATAGATGGACAAAGCAGCCATGGTTTCCCAAATGGCCCTGGTTCTTATCGCGGTTAATAACTGGGTGTCGGGTGACTTGTGAAAGCAGCCACACCATTAGAAATGCTAATGAGCTTCTTCCCTTTCCATGCTCCACATTCCGTTGATCTTCACGCTAAATAGGTCAGAAAGCCAAACGCAAAACTCCCCAGCTCCTGGCCCTTCCCGGAGCCTCCTAACAGACTCCATTGCTGCCTCCTCCTGCTTTGCAGCCCATGCCCTTCACAGGACGAAGCAGCCAAGCTCTGCAGCCAGCGAGGGAGCCCCTTGGGAACGGTCTGCAGGGGCTTGGACCCCATGGGGAGCAGCCCTGCCTGGTGGCACCACCCAGCCCATCGCATTTCCCTTCTCCTCTGAGCCTCTTCTGCAGCCTGGCCTGGCTAAATCCCAGTCCAGGGACCCTGTCTGCTTTGGTCTGGTGGTGGGAGAGCTCTGGGTTCCTTTGCATTGGCTGGACACCCTCCAGTTGTGGTCCTGGGCTATTGCCCTGGTAAGAGGCTGCTTGGGGGCAGGAGGAGATGCTTGGGGCTGTGCAGGGATGCTCCAGCTGGGAGCAGGGCTGCTGCCGGACCCGGCAAACCTCTGCGATGTTTCATGTATCAAACTGTAATTAGGAGCAAAGGGCAGGAGAGTGCAAAGGAGCATTAATAAATTATCTTCCTTGTTGTTAATTGACGTGTCTCAGAGTCAGCTGATCGTTGAGCCGAGGGCTTGGCTCCCCTTCCAGGCGCATCACAGGCTTGTTACTGCCATCATTAGCATATTCAGGTTTCCCTGCTTAAAGCCAATTAGCTCCTGGCCAGGCCTGATTGGGAAGCCATGGCCTCATTTGCACATTTTTGAATTGGTGAAAGAATCAAAAATAATGGAGGCAGGCCTGGGATGGAAAGCGCCTGGGGGGCTCTGCCTGCTCGGGGAGGTGCTGGCAGGACCTGCTGCCTCCTCTGAAGGGGCAGCGGGGAAGGAGAGGGGGAAGATCACAGTAATTAGGAATAAAAAGGACCATGGCCTAATTTGCTCCCGGGTGGCTTGCTGGCGAGTTCAGCCTTCCGTGCCTTGCACTGAGGTTCAACAGATGCCTTGGTGCTTCCTCCGGGAAGAGGAGGTGATGGAGGGGACTGGGGTGGGGGGTCAGCATGGCTGCCCATGTATGCCCCCCACCCTGCTTTGGGGAATGGGGGGTCCGGCATGCCCCCCCGGCAGCCAGGGTCTCCTTGGCAGAGCCAGGAGCAGGGACACGAGGCTGGATCTGTCCCCCCTGACATCCTATCCCCCTCGCTGCTTTCTCATGCCTTGCTTCCTAGCAAAGGTGCTGCTATTTTAGCTGCCTTGAAGGACAAGGCTGGTATCTTAAAGTCTACATAACTGGTTCCAGTTTAACAACTTCATAGCTGCTGTGTAGCCACAAAGGCAGCCTTGTCCCGCCGGGTGAGATAAGCCTGTTGGGGCGATTCATATGCAGATCCGGGTGGTACCCGATGTCTGCTGGGAGAGGATAAATCTGTCCCCAAGCCTTGTCCCCCTCTCCTGGTTCCAAACTGTTTTACATTTACACAAAAAAGGTTCTGTCCCCCATTGAGCCCGGTCCCGGGCAGCCTGTCACCCCGCCTTTGAGAGAGGAGGTCCCCTGGAACCGCAGCCGGACACCACTGGGTGCCCCCTGCCCAGATGAGGCCGGGCTGGGGCGGGTGAGCGGAGCTGTCATCGGTGCTAAGCTGGGCTGTCCCGGCCAGTTTTGTCCCCCACGTTATCCCATCGCCCATCTTATCGCCTTGAAAGAGTCACTTTCTTTGGCCCTGCAGAAAGCTCTCAACCATATCCCTTCTGGCAGAAATCCCCTTGCCTTTCACTCGCTTTTGGCTTTTGTTGGGAGCTTTTTTTGTCAGTGCTTGTTTTTTTTAATAATAATGGAGAAGGGTTTTTTTCCCCCCTTTTCTCTTCCACTTTTGGTGATAACATAGAACCTGCAAGCCCTGATCCAGATGGCACCCATCACCCAAATCTGCAGTTTATCTGGGGTTTTGGGGCCTCACTTCATGCTCCTAGCACAGGTTGGACCTGCATCCATGCTAAAGATGCTGCCTGGTGTTTTCAGGTGGGATGAATTATGGGCAGAGCCTGTCCCACACGTGAAGCTGCCGGGTGAGCAGATGGTGTGGGTGCTAACGCAGGGATGCTCTCGGGCTGTGAGCGCTGCCGTGTTTCTGTAAAGGCCCTTGGAGAGATGGCTGCTGCTCCCCATGCAGCCCCGGCTGGAGGTGCCCGCTGCAGGCATCGCTCAGCAGCTGGACGTGGTGCAAGGCACTGGCGTGGCCTCCAGCCCGGCTCAGACACACATTCCTCCCCCAGATCCTGCACGTGGGATGTTCTTGGTTTGGAGTCTTATTTATCAGCAAGGCGGTCCTCTGACAGGCGCATCCATTACTTCATGCTCTCAGCTCGGTACTGGGAGGAGTTCTTCATCGTCTGCCACAAAATCATCCTGGAGTTGAGGAATCATGAACCAATTAACCCTGGAAAGTTATGTCAGCCCAGGTTTTTGAAGTCTGCTTTGATTACCTGCCTGCTATGGCTGTTAATCTGTATTTAATGCAGCTTTCTGCATTTTTATCAGGGTTGTAAGTTATTGCACCTTGCTACCTCAAGAGAGGAGGTAATTAATCCAAACGAGGGCCCCTGGGAGCACAGACGTAATCTGCAATTTCCCATTGACTATAATAGAGGGAACCTCCAGGAAAGGTCTAGCAGCCCTTAGAAACACACCTCAGCTGAGAGCAATTAGGGGGTGTTACAGACTGGAGCTTGTTGGCTCGGCCCTTCGGTGACTGGTAACCGCAGCCCCGGGTTGCGCCTGGCTGCCTGTGCGGAGTACAAGGTGGTACAGCAGTGACCACACAGCCTCCAAGCGAATGGGTACCACAGCTTGGAGGGTGAGGATGGGTCACTGGGGTGAGTGGAAAGGAAAACTTGGTGAAATCATGAGCGAAACGGCTCCCGGGAGGCTCTGAAGTAGATGGTGGCATTTTCTATCCCTCTCCATGACTTTGCTATTTTCTTTAAACGTTAACAGTTTCACGTGTTGATATCTCTACGTAGGAAAGCCCATCTCTGATGCCTCTCAAATGCCAGTTGTTGTACTAATTATTAAAAATTGAAATTTATCAGCTTAATAGAAAAATAAGAGTTTTATTCCTCCTCCTGGGCACATGGTCTCCTCTTGAAATACAATTTCCCTCCAAGGCTGCTGGGGTGCTCCTCCATTGCACTGTCGTGTACCTGTAGGCGACACTTAGCATTCCCAAGGCGTTTTCTTAAGGTCAATAAGAATTAACTGTAAATTTAATTAAAGTTTCCAATGCTTGTGCTGTAGTGGAGCATAACAGAAGCCTGGTCTGCTCTTTGCCAGTTTAAGCCAGATCTGGAGGGAGACAGGGGTTATCAATAATTAACTGGGGTAATTTAGGGGAAAGTATTAGGGAGTTAATGAAAGTGTGAAATAGCGTAATTATCTTGCAAGTAATTGGGAGTGATTGAGCTGCTGAGGAAGAGGAGGTGTTGCACAATTAACTGCTCGGAGGCTGCTGTTCCCCACGCGGTCCCGGGATGACGTTGGGACCCGGCTTCTCTGCCACCACCCTGACCCCAGCAGCTGGTGGCTCCGCATTAACTGAGTGCGGGATCGAGGGTTTAAAACCAAGTCAGCGGCATCCAGCCCACGGGGGGTCATGTACCTGTCGTTCCTGTTGGAAACAAAGCTGTAGATGTGTTGGAGCCTGTTCGAGGGTCTGCCTAAATGAGAGAGAGCTTATGGCTCTGATGGAGCAGCCTTGGGGGGTTTTTGCATGGGACATCGCTGCCCCATTGCTGTCCCCAGTGAGGGGACCGAGTA
This sequence comes from Nipponia nippon, assembly GCF_047370975.1. Lineage (NCBI taxonomy): Eukaryota > Metazoa > Chordata > Aves > Pelecaniformes > Threskiornithidae > Nipponia > Nipponia nippon. Next base: position 17,185,408 of record NW_028262369.1, on the reverse strand, counting down.
TGTGGCTGTGCTGGTGAGGGGAAAGGTCTGTGCTCCCTACCACAGATCATAGGATTGGGAGCCGGTTGCCACTGCTACAGCGGTACCTGTGCAAACAGAGTTGGGAATCCCTGCCCCAACACGGGCTTTTATTAAAAATTTTATTTCAATTAAGCCTAGGATGGTGTGGTTGGCTTTAATTAAAGCTGGTGCTGCTCCTATGTGCTGAGAAGCCCTTGGTCAGCAGGATGAGTGCAGGGAAGGTGCTGGTACTGCTGGGTGCGGGTCTCCTGGGCTGCCTGCGGTGAGTGGGGTCCTGGGGGTCCCCCTGCCCCACAGACCCCTTAGGGACAGCCTCGGCACTGTGGGGCTCAGCCTGGCCCTTGCTGTCCCTCTGCAAAAAGGAAGAGGGGGGGTAAAATGGCTTTTGTTGAAATATTTTGGCAAAACCTTTGCTGGGGCATCCAGACTCACGTTGTTTTTCATGGGTGCTGTGTCAGGGCTCTTGGAGAGCACCGCTGTTGCAGGGGCAGCTCATAGGTTTCCTCTCTGGTTTATGTTCTTGGGAACACCATGGTGGCAACTGCAGCAAACCCAAACCATCGTGTTTTACGAAAGCTGAGCACAGCCATGAATTCCTGAGCTCAGGTACAATTGGTGCTGGTTTGTGGAGCACAGGCTGAGAAAATTGACTCTCCAGGCTCTTCGATCACATCATCCCAAGTGTTTGCTGTTTGATAATAAACATTTTATTGCCCATTGAGGAGAGTGACAGTTTTAGGTTTTAAGCCCATGTTTGCTGAGAGAGGGTTTTGGGTGTGTGAGCAGCGCAAGGAAGGAGCTGTTTTGCTGTACAGAAATCCCGGTGGCATCCAGGGAAGCGCTGCAGAGTGGCAGAAATGCCTCAACAAGTCGCCTGGAGAAGCTGCATGAAGCAGCCTGGCAAACCCTATGGCAGGTTTCTGAACATAATTAGAATTAAACATACTTTGCTGGCTTGGCTCGGGTGGAGGTGAGGCCCAAGCAGCAGGTTGGAGGTGTGCGAACAGCAGCATTTGGAGATGTGCGGTTGGTTTTTGCGTTGCTCCAGGCAAGCGCAGCAGGGAGGGGATGGGGTGTGGGGTGCAAGGGCCTGATCCTGGTTTGGGAGGGCATTTACCAGCAGGAACGCCGGCAGTCAGCCCCTCTGGTGAGCGTGGTTATTTGGGGCAGGGGGGAAAGGTGCTGAAAAGGTTGGGGAAAGCACCCATCACTGCCCCCAGGACGCATGTACCCCCATGTACCCCCGAAGGGCATCCCACCTGCCCGGGCGCTGCTGGTGCCAAATGGAGAGGCTGGGCTGTCGAGTGGTGATGCTGGGGATGAGAAGTGGCTCTGAAAACACTGGCACTGTCAAAAAAAAAAAAAAGGGGGGGGGGGAGCCAAGCCACAAGTGGCTTTTGCCTCTTGTTTGGGGGAGGGAGTTGTTCGGGGCCCAGCACTGCTAGCAAATGCTTTTAATAAAGTGTTCTTTTCTGCATCCAGGGGAAAAAAACCCCCAAACCTCAAGCCTTTTCCCATTACATAAGGAACAGATGCTGCTGGGCAGAGCCCTGGCTTCCCCACAGCACAGCCCCGGCTGCTGCGTGGCCCGTCCCCTCCCGCCGTGGGGACCCCGCTCCCCTGCCAGGCACAACCCTCTGGTGCTGCTGCTCCGAGCAGTGTGATGGGGATCCCTGAAACACCCCGTCCCGCCCCAAAGTGCTGCTGCCAAGAGCCGGCCCTGCTGTGGGACCCAGCTGCAGCCCGGCGGGAAGCTCCATCCTCATCCTCCTGCTCTGCCAGTGTTGCTGCAGGGATCCCCCAAGCAGGGTTTTGGAGCTCTCACTGCCCTTGGGTGGGTTGGCTTGGCCTCAGACAAGCAATGTTAAAAAAAATCCTTATCCCACCTGGGTGAGGGAGGAGAGGAGTGCGGGGGCAGGCCAGGGAAGTTCCTCTCCTTTCCAGCGAGCCCCAAGGGACACAGGGTGGAGCAGCCCCAGGGATGCAGGGGAGACCCCAGGGGGAACCTTGAGTTTTAAAACCGGAATTCTTCCACGTTGAGGCAAAAGGGAAAGTGCTTGTAGGAATGAGTCTGTCCAGTCCCAACTCTCCTTTCAGTTAAGTGAAATGTCTCAGTTAGACTTGATTTTTTTTGCTTTATTTTATCCCTTGTCATAGTTAATATTCAGGTATCGGTATTTTTTCCAAGAGACTTCCTGATCCCTGGAGCTCGTCCTGGGATGCCTCTGGGTGTGGAGCAGCTCAAGCTGGATCCCCATGGGTTTGCTGACCCATTCAAGGGATTTTGTGCCAGGACGGTGGATGTTTGTTGGCTGGATGAATATAGGCATCTACACAGCAGCTCCTGCACAAGCCATGTCATTGCTTGGTGCCTCAGTTTCCCGTTGTAAACCAGCGCTTGCCTGCTGGGTTAAGTGCTCTGCCAGCTGCTGAGAAAAGTCCTAGGTGGGAGCAAAGGACATGCTTATTCTGCATATGTATTTCTGTGTGCACACAGACATGTAGTTTTTATTTCAGAAGAACTATTCAAGTGGTTTGGTCACTTCCCAAAGTATTAGGCAAACCTCTGAAAGCTTCGCGTCCCCTCCCTGTTGGAGAGCAGCCTCCTGCTTGGGACAGATCCAGTGCAAGGGCAGCCGCCCAGGTTGGGTGGACAGCAGGGCTGAGCCCCTGGCACCAGAGCAGAACACTGCTGTGCTCCGAGCAGAACGAGTTTCCAGCCCAGGGCTTTCAGCAAGAGACGCCTCTGGTTTAGGTGGCTGGGGAGGGGGAGCATGCATGTCACCCTGAGCACGATGGAGGGAATGGGGACCGTGGCTTGTGACAGCACAGAGGAAATGAAGCTGTTTCAATCCCAGATGAGCCCCATGAAGAGCAGGCTCCGTCTCTGCATCCACATGGGGGTCTGTCGGCAAGGCCTCCTGTGCAGGGTGCCGTGGGAGTGAGCTGGTGGGACGTGGCTGGGACGCAGCAGCAAGAGCTGCCGGTCCCCTGGTACATCTGCACTGTCTGCCAGCAAGGGAAACCGTGGGGAACAGCAGCAGCTTGGGGTGGCATTGCGTGTCAGGGAGCCACGCTGGGGACTGTGCCCGCAGGGAGCCGTGGGCTGCCTCCCGGCTGGCCCTGCAGTCTTGGCTCGGAGGGCTCTGCCGTTGGGGAAACCAAGTCCCCTCTTCACCAGGATGGCCAGAGGGAACGTGTCCACCCCCAAGAAGAAAGGGGACATAAAGTGCTCTGGAGGATGTGGGGGGCTCTGGGGCAGGTGCCTGTGCTGGTGGCAGGGGGGGACCCGTTCTGCAGCCCCTGGCTCTCCTCATAGGGTGACATGCCTGGGTAATTTCTCCGCCAATTAATGCCTCATTAAAGTGCACGAGGGAACAATCAGGGCAGTGAATTTTACACAGCACAATGGCTGGGCCCTGAGAGGTTTTCTGCCTTTTTTAAAAAAAGGAAACAGTCTTTTTCTGGCCTTAACTGCTTGCTGTCTGGAGGCAGAGGAGGTGGGAGCCTTGGTGGGCATCTCCATTCCCAGCCGCTGCTCGGGCTTAGCCCACATGGGTGCACACCCCTGTGATGAGATTTTCCTCTTTGCCACCCTGTGTGGCAAGTCGGCACCTCCAGGCCACGTAATCTGTCTGGAGGCTGGGATGAAAACCAGCCCTGTCCCAAAACGTGCGTGTTGAGATGCTGGTCGCCACCACTGAAACTCACTGGGGTGGAGGAGGAGGAGGCAGGCGGGATTTCCAGGGCTGGGAAGGGGGTCGTGGGAGACCTCTGACGGGGACCAACAGCCTGCGAGTGCCCTCTGGATGGTGCTGCTGGTGGGGCAGAGTGACAGGGAGTCCCTTCCCGGGGACAGACCCTGGGGGGACAAACGGGAGGCTGAGATGAGGTGAGGAAAGGAGAGACCCAGACGGAGGGGCTCCTAGGAGGGCTTTTGAAGATGAGGAGGTGACCAGTGGGGTGTGACAAGGCAGTGTCCCTGGCTGGCAGGAGCGGAAGGAGAGAGGCAGTCATGGTTGGGGAGCCCCTGGGCATTTCTGGCCAGGTTTTGAGGTTTGCTCCTGCTTGTCCCCGTTGTGGCATCAGGTCTGAGCAGCCATGCCTTGAGCTCTGACTGTGTCCCTTTCTCTCCCCAGGAGCCTGATGCCACGGACACTGGAGGGGCAGATCACGATGGAGAAGACCCCCAGCTACTTTGTCACCAAAGAGGCTCCCCGGCGCATCTACAACATGTCTCGGGACACGAAGCTGATCGTGGTGGTGCGCAACCCCGTCACCCGCGCCATCTCGGACTACACACAGACGCTCTCCAAAAACCCCACCATCCCCAGCTTCCAGGCCCTGGCCTTCAAAAACATCAGCACGGGACTGATCGACACAAGCTGGAGTGCAGTGAGGATCGGGATCTATGCCAAGCACCTGGACAACTGGCTGCAGTACTTCCCCCTCTCCAAATTCCTCTTCGTCAGTGGGGAAAGGCTTGTCAGCGACCCAGCCGGGGAGATGGGCCGTGTCCAGGACTTTCTGGGTCTCAAGAGGGTGGTGACGGACAAACATTTCTATTTTAATGAGACAAAGGGGTTTCCCTGCCTGAAGAAGCCAGAGGGCGGCAGCAAGCCCCGCTGCCTGGGGAAATCCAAGGGGCGGCCACACCCTAAAATCGACATGCAGGTGGTCCAGCGCCTGCGGGAGTTTTACAGACCCTTCAACATGAAGTTTTATCAGATGACAGGGCAGGACTTCGGGTGGGACTGAGCCATCCATAGGGCACGCCGCCGTGCTGGGACCTGGTCTGCCCAGCAGTGTGCGGGGCCAGCACTGCGGTCCAGGGATGCTCGTGGCTGCTGCGGTCCAGGGATGCCCGTGGCCGTCCCGCCAGCAACCTCCTCCCTTCATTCTAATTTATATCGGACCTTTTCTGGTGAGAAACGGACCCTTCTGGAGTAGAGAGAAATATTTAAGAAATAAAACCACAGATGACCCCTCTCCCCTCCCTGACCAGATTAAATATTCTTCCATATAAATCTTGCTAATCTATATTAACTGTGACCATTCTCAGTGGCGAGTGGGAGTGTGAGAGTGCGTGGGTGGGTGCGTGTGTGTGCGTGGGTATGACGGCTCTGCCATCCACAATAAAAGCTTTGGAAACCAGTTGGCCTCTGGGGTGTGCGGCCAGTGGGCTTTGGCTAAAGCAAATTCCGGTGCTGAGCACAGGCAGTGGCTGCTGTCGAGTGGTGCGTGAGGCCGGCCGAGCAGCAGACCCCAAGCGTGGGGTGTGTTTTGCAGACAGAAAATAGTCTGCAGGAATTTCCTAGTTAAGAAAAACAATTAATGGCAGTAGTTTTGAATAAATGCCAGGTCTGGGGTTAGGGAGAGGGAGCTGTGTATCACATAACTTCTTATGTTCTTTGAGTAACCCAGATGATAAAGCAGGGCATTTCTAACCCTTAGGATGAAAATCCCTGCTTCCCCTGGGTTCACCCAAGCAGAGCAAACAAAAGCCCCAAACTCTGACCTTTCAGTTCAATAATCTCAATAGATTTTAAAATCTGCAGCCATGGAGGGCCATCACGGGAGGCTGCAGAAATTAGTTTAATCTGAATTAACTAGTTTTCCCTTCATTAATGATGAGGAAAACATTTAATTAACCTCTAATATCTTACTAGTGACTTGTATTTGTCTCTTTAGTGAGCTAATTATGTGTTTTCAAGGGCCCTCAGGCCCTGCATTGTTTGCAGATATGCTTTGGCTGCGGTTTCTTCCATCCTGCTGCATCCCAAAGCTGACTGTCCTGCCAGGCGTGCCCTGCCAGGCGTGCCATCGCCTCCCCTCCTCGCTGCTGGTGATGGAAGCGGCAGGTACCGCTTCTGGGCTGCACGCCGGGCACTGACCCACTTCATCCCAGCTCCGGGGCGGTTTTACACCAGCATATCATGCTTTGCCCTGCACAACTCTCCCTGCTCCTGTGTCCCGGCCGCTGGCACCTCCTTCGTGCCCCTTGGAGGTGATGTATTTTCTGTACCAATGCTCCGGGCTGTAGCTGAGGTCAAGCACTGTTGCCCTGTTCGGCCCCTGGGCTCATCTGGTTGCTTTTGGGACAAGTGACATGTGCAAGGACAGGCTTAACATGATGTTGGAGTTAAATGCAAACAGTCGCCTGTTTCTGCGCGGGGAGCGGGACATCGTGGTGTTGGTCCATGCGTGTGGGGGGGGCACTGGGGACAGATACGGATGCCACCGGTGTGGTGCCAGAGTCTGGAGGCTTTATGGCCAGTATTAAGAAACTGGAATATCATAAAAGAAGAGATGAAATCAGGACTGGTTTTCTGCCGATTAAAATCTCAGAGCCCTCCGAGCGATGTGGCCATTGCCGGGAGGGGCTCAGCACCCCGCGCCCAGTGCAGGGTCCCCCCGGGACTGCGAGTGCCCCGTCTGCCGACCCGCTGCGGGTTGGATGTCGGAGCGGCTGGAGCCTGTTGTCAGCCTCGCTGGCAGCTCCGCATGATGGACTGCGCTCTGCTTGTTTAGGTTTTGTTTCCAGCCACGACATTCGACCAAATTATTCTCCACGAAGGGCTTTAAAGTTTCCCAAGTGCCTGTGAAAGCCTGGAAACGCTGATAGTGATCCTATTTCTCAGCTGAGTGACTGCATTCAGCCCCAGCCATATTGATATGCAAAACGTTAAGGGTCCCGGCTCTAAAGATGGTTTCTGTCTGCCCTGTGAAAGGGAGCCATACTTTTTTAAAGCCCGGGCCTTTCTAAAGCCGCACAATACCATATAGACTATGCCATTTAAAGCATCTGAAGCGACCCAAAATGTATTGAAAGCTTGCTTTGCAGACTCATTAAGACTACTCAATAGGTTCTGGCAAATACCGTGCCAGGGCTGACCGCACGGATTAAGACTTTTGAAGTGTTACACAAACCCCCTGCTTAAACTAATTGCTGCCCCGCAGCTCATGAGGTCAAGTATTTGTATTCATTGCCTCCGAGAGGAGCCACTTATGGATCTGTCCAGGTGAAGTCTGCACTTCATTAGATCAAGACAATAAAAGTGGCTTTGGGTAGGAAGGGGGAAGGTGCCCAGGATGAAATCTCCTGGCTCTTGGTCTGAGCACAAGCACAGGCTTATGTCCACCACAGCAGCATTTTGGGTCATTTCTGTTGCTTTCAAGAGCTCCCAGCAGAGCGATGTCCTTCCAACCGAAGCTGCTCAGTGCAGGATGGCGGCTGGGCTGGTGGCTCTGCCAGGATCTGTGTTGAGTTGCTCCCTGGTCACCTGCGGCATGTGGGATGCAGCGCCCACGTCCCACTCATGCTGTCCTGTGGCGTGGGCCCATCCAGCGTCATGGGGTTTCGGCTCAAGAAGCGAGTCAGCGTGCAAGGGAAGGGCTGGGGCGTGGGAAGGGTGGGCATTGCTCAGCAGCGATTGCTTGAAATTCAGTGTGCTCAGCGAGCAGTTCTCCACTGTGATGTTTCATTCCCCAGGCTTGGGTGGGTTCCCTTCACTGGCAGGACAGGGATCTCATCGCATGCTAATGCAACATGTGTTTCTCCTGTCTAACCAGAGGAGAAACCACCTTTGTCATCGCTGCCTCACCCCCCTAATTAAAAAAGGAGATTTAAGAAAAATTAGCAGGTGATTTTCTGAAGGTGTCAGCTCACACCTCGGCGGAGGCTCTCGTGCTGTGTCATCGAGAGCCGAGGACTACTGAAGAAAATTTGCCTCTTTATTGTAGGTGCTTTGGTGGACCCTGTTTGGGAGCTCTTTCCCTGGTAACAGGCAGTGGGCTCTTAGGGAAATCTAAGCTCAAACCCCCTTTGTCTTTTATAATCATTGGTATCAGCCCGTGGACTTCGGGGCTGCTGCTGCCAGTCTCAGGCAGAGGCTGGGGGGTCTCACCGGACGGGACCCTGCGGTGCTGCCTGGGAAGCGGCACTACTGGGGACCGCTGGCCGGCCGGGGTGGTGGGGCTCCGACCGCTCACCTCGGCGCACTGCAATCCCTGCACAGGAGGTGCCGCGGGGTCAGGAATCATTCGGCAATGCCCCCAGAAAACTCCCGCGGAGGCTCAGGGACAGGTGTCACGCTGTATCTTTCTGCACAAGACTTCTGGAAATAAAGCTATAAAAGATGATGCTGAGCTGTGCTGATGTCTTCTGTGTGTCTGCTATTGCGCACTGCTGGGGTGGGCTTTTATGACTTTTTCCCTTCTTTGTGTCTATCTCAGATTGCTAAAAATGCAGAAACCTGGAAGGTGATATTTTCCCCCAGGACAGCAGGTGCTGGGAGAACGGCCTTAAAAACTCAGGCGAGCACTTGACATCTATCTGCTCCCCAGCATGCTGCTGGCGCTTCCTCAGGGAAGTGTTTCTAAGTGAGCTCCCAAGAGCATTTGGGTAGTGGTATAGCCATATCTGCTTGCTCAGAGGACGATGGCAAGATCCCCTGTGCTGCCAGAGCTGCAGAAATGCCTTTGGGGCGCCAGGCTAAATGGGGGAAGTGCCAGAGCATGAGGGTGATGGAGATCTGGCTTTGCTGCCAAGTGCAAAATGAAGATTTCATCCCCATCTCAGTTAACCAAAGTTTCCATTTCTAACCTCATTTTTGTTTTGAAAATCTAGCTGTCCAAAGTGTTGTGGTTCCTGTGCCCTGGGCCTCCCCCTCCATCCCAACCATTCCATAAGCCAGGAAGAGCAGGGTTGCAAGAGCTTTCCAAAATTTTTATTTACTCCTTTTTCTTTTTTACCAAATTTAGGATGACAGAAGGGAAAGAACAAAAATATGAAAAAAAAAAGCAAGCTCCAAAAGGAAGACATTAAAGCTTCCCTGCCTTTGCGTAGGTCTGGAGATGCAGGAGAGCAGCAGGGCTGATTCGCAATTATGCATTTCATCTTGATGTGCCCTGGGAATGTTTTATAACCTGTAACAGGGAAAGCCACGCGTTTCCCTGATAACGCCCCGTCCGTCCCCATTCCCTGCTGCAGTGTGTGTGGCTGCACCCGTCCCATGCCACAGTCCCCAGGTGGGACTCGTGCTGCCAGGGCTGTGGGGCATCTGTGGGCTATAAATGCAGGGAGGGTGGTAGGGCTGGTCCATCCCTGCAGAACCTGCCCCAGCTGTGGAGGGTGTAGAGGGCTGTCCTGGCTCGGGGAGCAGGACCTGGCTGGTAAGGGGGAGCTGCTGCTGGGGAGGTCAGGCATCCTTTGTGCTGCTTGTGGGGGCTGTAGGGGCAGTGTGGTGTTTGGGGATGGAGCAGCATGGCCACGCATAGCAGCGCTCAGGGAGCGTCTGTGGGTGCTGGTGCATCTCAAGGTTTCTGGCATTTGTGCTTGGGGTCTCCAAGAGGAGCTTTGTCTCTCCTGTGGTGCAGTCCTGCTTTTCCCCTGGGCTACTGGTGCTTCTTTGGTGCATGATGGTGGCTCCGCAGGAGCGGGGCAGCAAGCAGGGCTGTGCTGTCCCTGCAGGACATGGCTGTGCTTCCTAGTGATTGCCTGCAAACCTCTACTGATCCTGTGCTCGAGGATGTCCAGAGCCATGATGCTTCTTGCTGCAGGGCACACTGTGGTGGCCTCCCTTCCTGGCCAGCACAGAGGAGAACTCCTGGGAGGGACGTGTGTGTCCTTTGCACTGTCCTGCCTTCCCATGAAGCCCCCATGGCACCACATGTGGCCCTTGAGCAGCACCTGGGGCTGCCAACTCTGATGGCTTCTGCTCTGGTTTCCATCTTCACATGAGCTCAATACACAGAATAAACAGGCCATATTACCCAATAGACAAGAAAATGCCCATGCCAAGGGAGAAGCTGCTGTAATTACAACCAGGTGCCCGGTGGTGGCTTCCTAGTCACGTAGAGCGTGGGCTGGATCCCACATGTGGGCACAAATAACGACCATCAGGTGTAGGCAGCTCTGGGGTATGCAAATGTAATGAAGAAAACGATACACGGTGCTTGTGTCTAATGCAGGGGTGAGCTGGGCTGCCTTGGTTCAACCTGCGCCCTGATGTTGGGTGACGTTGTTAACTGGTTTAACTGGAGTTGGGGTGAGATGGGTTGTGTGAGCACACACAGCCTGTGTGCTCAGCTCCTCTGGAAGCCTGTGAGCAGGCAGCAAGATGTGTCTAGGAAAATAGTAGTTACTTACTGAACTAATTAACTGAATTATTTATTTGTGAGCACCCTGCTGGGATTAGTGCCTGTCTGAACTGGGACATGGCACGCTGCTGGCATGTCCCCATGCGAGGGCGTCTCCTGGGGTCCCACTGCAGGTGAGGGCTGGATCACCCAGCCCTGGTCCCCCACTGCCACCGCCCCGGGTCCTCCCTGCTGCCTCCAAACCCCGTAGCCCCCAAGAGCAAGTGTAAAAGACATGCAAGTAGTGTGGCTGCTGGGAGGAAACCAGGTCTGCTAAGTTTATTTGCATTTCTTGGTGCAAAAAAAAGTATTCTTTGAGCCATTTTGAAAATGCAAGCTGCTTCTCCGTTTGGATTTTAAATCTTCCCTGTGCATTCAAAGGGACATGGTTTCTGAAGGAGGAGGGGTGCCAGTCTCAGCCTCCTCTTGTGCAGGTTTAACTCAATTGCAGGGACATCTTAAAATGCTCTGGTCACTCTGTTCATTCTGGGTGCTCAGGGTCATCTCCACCCTGCTGGCGCTGCCAGCAGAGCTGCAGCGCGTGCGTGAGCTCGCAGAGGTGCTGCTGCACATAGGATTTGTGACAAATGTGGTGAGGAAGAAGAATGTCTCCTTTGCTTGCAGCGTCCTTTTTCCCCACTCCAAGAGCTGTGATTATGGTTGCGCGAGGGGGCCAGATCCTGGCCAGAGGCAGCGTGGCCCCATAGAGTCGCCCCATCTTGCTGTGCACCCTCACACAGGCTGAGCGCCTCCCTTGGCTAACACGAGAGCTCTGACTTTTTTCTTTGATTAGAAACAGCAACATGTTGCCTCACATAATTAATCAATTTATATCAATAGAAAGAATAAATTGGTGCCATTCTGGCAAGCTTTCCACTGGCAGGAGGCAAGCCCCAGGCCTTAATCATGTACCCTCCCATTGCTTCCCATGGGCGCAGGGTAGAGGGAGATGTGGGGTGGGGCACTGCCACCACTGCTCCTTGCCCAGGGGCCACAGACCCACGACATGGGCAGGACGAGAAGGGGGATGGCTGGAGCCTTTGGGGCTGGCTCGTGGCGGGGCACTGAGCGATGCCACAGCTCATTACATGAGGGCCAATGTTAGAGGTGAACAGTGGTGCTGGAGGGTCTGATTCAGCCCCATTTCTCCCAGTTTACCATGGCTGGTGAGGGGTGGTGCAGACCACAGCCAGATGATGAAGCTGATGCTTCCACCGCCTGGGCATGAGCAGGCTGGTGTAGCCATGCCAGCTTTGCCCCAGCACTACCGTCTACGCAGACAGCTGCTGCCTCCAGCCACGCCTGAAAGTCAATAGGGAGAGAATTTTTCACTTTTTTTCCTTTTGCTATGAGAGCAAACTTCTATGTGACGGCAGCGGCTGATTGCTGGAGAGACATCCCGTGGCAGCTGCAGCACGCTGCCGGCAGACGCCAGTGGGAAAGAAAGTGTGAGGGATGGAGGGCAGCGGGGGAGAGGCCGGGAAACTGCAAAACACTTCTGGTGGGGATGGGAAAGGGGCTTGTGCAACAGCCAGCCTTTAATTAAGGGGTCTTTAAAGAGTTTTCCCAGCTGGTAAACATTGCCTTGCCATATTGGAGTGGTTTAGAAGCAATGCTCCTTGGGAATGACTCCCATCCTGTCAGCCCTGTGTGCCGGTGATGGGTCCCCACCCCACTGTCCCCAGTCCCCCATGCCTTCTGAAAAATGAGGCAGAGAAAAATGGGGCCATGCCTGGGTGGAGAGGACAGGGAGCCCTCTGCAATCGCAGAGGGGCAGGGCAGGGAAGAAGCCCGTTTCTCTGACCTTGTTGCAACACCCAAGTATCCTTAATGCAACTTCTGCAGCACCCGTAGCGGTTTGTGGGGGAAGCGTGCTGGTGGCATCAGTGGGCACTGGGAGGGGTCAGTGTGGTCTCGCACCCAGCACACAAATGCTGGATTGGGAGTGCTGGATCCAGCTCTGGGGTGGATATTAGTGCCAGGAACCAGCCCTGGGACTGTGGCTGGGCTGCCGGGAGGTCTGGGGACAGGTATGAGAGGTCAAAGCTACACCTGAAGTGCAGGAGCTCCTGTCCAGCAAGGTGGGCATGGTGAAGGTACATGAGTACTGTCTCAATTGAAGTGGGCAAACCATGCTCCTCTGTGCTGTACCTGTGGCTGCACTGATGCTTTTTGTATTGCCTCTAGAAAAAAACAAAAACAAACCCACATAAAACTATCCGAGTCAGAGAAGGGTCAGTCTGGAGTGACCTTTCTGCGTGTGCAGCTGAGCCGGTGTTGTGGAGCTGCTTCACAGCCGGCTAAGGGTGGGAGCATCCTCTGAAGCCGCTTGCTCCCCTTCGGGCACTTGTTTGTGCCTGGCTGCTTTTGGTTTGGTGCTGTGGAGCTGTGCTTGCAACAGTACATGCCTGCTCTCTCTGCTGATGGTGCTCAGATTCATTCTGCACATCTCCTGCCCCTTGTGCCTCAGTGCTGGGCAGGACTGCCCTGCCTTTAGGTCTGTCTTCAGGCCTGTCTTCACAGCAGGTTTACATATGGCGATACAGCCATACGTTAAAGTCCACCCTGAAAGGTTTCTGCTCTGATCTTGCTCTAGTTGCAGTGGGAAGAAGATATCACGGGGGCCCTCTCTGCTGCAATTCTCATCCTGTTCCCCCTGTGGGGTGCTGCATCCCCCCTGCCTGCAGCTGTGCTGTCCAGCCCCTCCTGCCTGCAGCCTCAGGACCCCAGGGCAGGGGTACCCTGGGGCAGGGGTGATGGGGGTACCATGGGGCACCCAGGCATCTGCTGGAACTAATGGCTCTGCCTCGTTTCTCCTACTGCAATAAATTTGCTGAAATGAGCTTCAGAGTGAAAGCATTTGCCCACCTGCCAGATGGGGATAGACTTTGCTTTGCACATAAACCTGCACAGAGGTGTTTATGCTGAAACTACTCAGGGACTTGTTCTGCCTTTTTAAGCTTCATCCACTCACCCAAATCCTCCTGGAGCCTTTCCCTCCTCTATCCCACGCACCACCACCAAAATTGCCTTGTACAAAATCCTCTTGGAGGTGAGAGCAGAGATGCCCGCTGGCTGCAAGGATGGTATGGGTGCGTTCTGTGATGTGCTGTCCCCGCTTCGCCGGGAGATTTATTAGTGTAATGAAAGGGAGGAAAGTGCCCCATGAATCACTGTCACACTGGGACGTTGTGATGCTCTGTAAATAATGCAGAGAGCTGGTATTAGCGCAGTGGTCTGCTCTGGTGGGCACGGGTGGCTGCAGCGGTGCCCCCGGCCCTGCCTCTCCTCTTGCATTAGGTTTAAGCTTCTGGCAGCAGGGGGTGGGGGTGTGGGCAGGGGGTGCTGCGTTGCTCTTCCTCGCCAAGGCCAGAGCTGCCTGCGAGGGCAGGCGGTATGTTTGCAGATGGAGGATATTCCCTCCGCTCCCACTCCCCTGTGGGCTGGGCTTTCCCAGCGTTTCCAGGCTCAGCGGAAATCTGTGGGTGCCAAACCCTGCTGTGGAGCATGCTGTGTGCGGAGTTGTCTGTGTATTAAAAGCCAGTTTTGTGCGTTTCTCTGTAACCCTAAACCTTTCTCTAGAAATGAGTGCAAACTGACAGTTGTCCCCTGTCTGGGGTTTTTCTCCTCCTCCTGCTGAAGTTTCATCCACCAGCTGCATTTGCAGAGGAGGTGATGCAAACCCGGCTGTGAGCGGGCTGAGGGCATTTTGCTCAGAAAGGGAAGAATCCCCCTTTTCCAGCAAAACGTGCCCTGGCTGCTGGAGCAGGCAGTGTTGTTGCAGTTTGCTCTCCTGGTCCCTTCATCAAAATTGGGGCCGAGTGACAGGATGGCTGAGCACTATCCTCCTCCTCTTCCTCTGCACACCCTGGCCTCGCTGCAGTGCTCCTAGCTTGAGGCTTCCTACTCGATCAATTCCAATGACATGGTTAGCGCTGGGGTTCCCTCCAGTTCCACAGTGCTATTTTATTTTTGGAAAAAAACACAATAAAGGCTAAAAAGCAACTTCAATAGTGTAATGTTTAGAGATGGCTGGAAGGGAAGCGCTGGGAGAAAAGGACTCCTGCCTGGAGTCAGGCCCATGGCACAGCCAGGGCTCCCAAGCGTGGATCCATGGCTGCCACTCAGGGATGCAGAAGTGGGGGGAAAAAAACATAAAATCAAAGTTTTCTGGGCTTGTCTGATGTGTGCCGATGCGGCATGCTCAGGCAGGGGAAGGACAGGCTTACCCCAAGGCTGGCACAGCAGAGACTCCTACTGCCTTTAGGACAGGTCTTGGGTTATTTAGACCTGTCTGAGTTAAAGGCCAGTTGTATACCTGCTTGTGGAGGATGCGATCTTGGTGCAGCCTGCCCAGGGACTGGCACGTGTTGGCAAGCAGGACAGTGCATAGCCAGGCAGCAAAATGTAGGCACGGGCTGAAGTGCTGCCCAGAGCAAGCTCTTGCAACTGGTAGAAAATGTTCCAAGTCCGGAGAGGCTTTGCAATAATTTCCACATTCTGTAATTTTTCTCAAGAGGGGAAGAGAGGCAAGCCTGGAAAAATTACCCACACAAGCAGTCATTGAAATGTTCTTTACTGTGAGCATTGATCACTTACTGTATTTAAGAAGACAATTTTGGCTCTCAGGGCATAAAAGCAAGCAATGATTAAAGCTCTTGTTTTTGGGATCTGTGAGCCAAAGCACAAAAGTCTGTCGCTAGATCCAAGTCTGAGTTTGGCAACCAGCTCCTACCCAGGGAGCAGGCCAAGGTGAAGTGGCTCCGCTCAGTATCTGTGGGGTTTGGGGTGCTGGGGAGCACAGTGGGTGCTGGTCCCCCCACCACACCAATGCTGGGTGCATGGGGGCATCTCCAGCAGTGGGGACTTGTGCCTTCAGCCCTGGAAGCGAGCTGGGGTATTTTGCAGGAGGTGGAAGATGTTGCAGCTCCTTGGGGCTGTGAAAGGTTCCTTGGTGGTGGAAAGGGGCAGGTGCTGAGCTCAAGGGCAGCTTGGGAAATGGGGCCAGCAGGTGTCTTCTCCATCTGTGCCTATGGGGCAAGAAAGGATATTTGGAGGGAGCCTGGGAAGGCAAAAGGCCCAGCTGTGCGCAGGCAGCGGTGCAAAGCGGAGGGCTTGGCTAAAGGCAGAGCTGTCTGATGCCTTATGCTGCATGGAGTCGGGGATCCCACTTTGGTCTTCAGGGTGTCTCGGACTGTGCTCACCCCCTTTGGGTCAGTGGCCAGCTGAATTGGAAGAAGCCGTCCCCTGGTGAGAGGCTGTCAGTGTATCACACTCGCCCCAGGGTAAAAACTAGCAGAGCTGATGAAAGCATGCTTTTGTGCTGTGTACTGTCCTGCTCAGAAACCATGCCCTGAGATGAACCAGGACCAGCATGGCCAGAGCTCACAGCATTGCTGGAGATATAGCTGCAACAGCCCCATTGCTCCTGTCACGCAGCAGAGCGGACGGGATGCTGCAAGGTGCAGGGCCCTGTGTTAGCAGAGGATGTGGGGACGCTGCAGGTGCCATCAAAGGTGCTGCAGCTGCTGTGTGTGCAATGTCACCCAGGCAGGCAGGCAGCACGAGGGGGCCTGTACATAAAATCCACTCCTGATTCGCAGGTTTGCACAGCTCCACTGCTCCCCTGTAACCTGCTCCAGTCTCTGATCAGGGACCTTCTTTGAGACTGGCTTCATGGCTGAGACATGAGTTTGATGCAAGATTATCTCCTTCAGGAAGTGATATTTTTGCAGCAAAGCCAAGAGTAACTACCTGTGAGTGTCCATTGGGAGAGTCCCATATGTGCCATGTGGTGCTGAGGGTCCCTCCTAAAACCAGGCTGTGTTTAAGATGCACAGCATCCTGCGGTGACGGGCATCGTGCGAAACCCAGAGGAGTGTCTGGTGCAGCACCTCCCCTTCTGAGGGTCTTTTATTTTACCCTGAGACTTTTAAGGCTGCCGATGAGGCGGGATGCCGAGGTCAGTGGTACAACGTCTTGGTGTGAGTGTCCCACAGAGCCTGAGTGTTGGTGTCACATCATGGCTCCGCATTGGGCTGCTGGCAGTCCCTGAGCTGCTGGGAGAGCTGGCATTAGGGAGATGAGCTCTGCCCAGTGTGGACAGGCGGCTCCAGCAATGCTGGTGGTAGTAGGAGCTAGGCATGAATTCAAGCCTAAGAGATTGGCTTCTTGCTGGCATAAATCAACCTTGTTTGGTTCAGCACAGCTGCATGATTGACACCAGGTCAAGATCTGGTTCAGATCTTCCCACTTTGCTTGTTAAGCTCCTGTCCTTGAGGACAGTGCTGGTTCACCTTTGAGCTAAGATAAATGAGTCCCAGTGTAACAACACTAAATCTATCCAGCCTTGTGCTTGGCTTTCCCGGGTCTCTCTTCTTGCTGCAGGACAGGGAGGGCTTCCAGGGAAATACTTGGGACAGCTGAGAGACACAGTTCTGCATGGACAGCATTATGCAGAGTCCCCTGTTGCCTTTCCCCTGGAAAAAGTGCAAGAATTCAGATGTTGAATAAATTCCACAGACATTAACTATGCTAATCAAGCAACTGATTATACACAGGGCTGTTATGTACTGCCTTCCTCTTCTCCCCAAGCGCGGTCAAATCAAACCAAAAAAAGGTCCTTGCAGAGAGCTTTTATTTCTAGCAGCGGTCTCCTGGCTGTCCTGGAGCACCTGGTGCTGAGGGTGCTGTGGGGATCCAGCTCCCAGTGTGCCTACTTGTACCCTGGGTGCCTCCGCTCCAGCTCGGATGCAGTCGAGCAGTTGTTTTTTGTCTGTCACTGCCCTTCTGGCATTAATGGGGAGCATCCCATGGTGGGCACAGGGCTGCATCCTGTGTCCCCAGGGACGTCCCCACAGCACTGGCCATCCTGGCTGGGAGCCCTGTGCCAGCCCAGGGCACAGCTGCCACCGGGACCCGCCTGGGAGCTGCACTGGCTCTCTTGGCTTCATTTTGGATGAAAAAAAGCATTTCGGGAGCAGCTCTGTCAGACCTGTGCTGCTGGTGCAATCCTGCCAGCCCCGGAAGGGATGCGTGTCGGGCCCTGGCAGATGGGCAGCCCTCAGCTGTGTCCTCTGCTTGCTTGGATGAGTTGTGCTTGTTGGAATTATTTACTGCACTGATCAATAAATACTATAGGCAGTGGGCTGTATTTCATGAGTGCAACGCTATACACGTGCCTACTGCTGTATTTCAAGAGCATAAATAACACTGGGGCATCAGCAGAAATTAAAACCAAACAGATATAACTTAGAACAATTTACACCCAGAATTTTTCAGCACGGGGGCAATGAAGGAAACAATGGCTTCAGACAATGCTCCTGGGCTGTGTCCCTCATGTAATCGAGCTTTTCTCCTGCCTTTCCTGGGGTGCTAGGTTGGCCGCCCATGGCTCTGGCTTTGCTCCTGCCTCCAGCCGAGGCAATATTGGCTGTTTCCCACCAGCACAGGCAAACCACCTGCTTTCCCCATGTCCCCTCACACATGGGGACACAGTCCCGGGCCGGCTGCTGCCACGTGCAATTCAAGAGCTGCCTTTGGCACATCCCGCCTGCCATCAGCTGGTCCCGGCAGTGGCACACCGGTGTTTATTTTGATAGTGAGCATATAATCCAGCAGCATGTGCTGCAGTCGCTAGGTTGTTTGTTTTCCTTCAAAATGCAATATAGATCTAATTATATGAAAACAAACTATAATAAGTAGAGGGGTTGTTTAGTGCAACCCCCTAAGCGCAGGCAGCAAGCCCTCGATTCCCCTTCCCTCTGGTAATGTTTAAGCATTTCCCCCGCATTGGTGACGCAGACGTTCTTCATAAATCAGCGGAGGTAGGAGCACATTTGCTCCCCCGTCTTTGAAGAGGCGTCAGATCTCTGAACAGAGGCTTCTTGCTGGGTGATCCTCCGGGGCTGGTTCTCATTTCCTTGTAGGAGGTGGGTCTGGATCCCATTTTGTGCGTTTGGAAAGGCTTGGGGGCGAAGGGGGAGGAAAACAAATGACTTTGCTTCATTGACAAAAAAAAAAAAAAAAGCCTTAACACCACGAGCACTGCACACCATTAACATCCCACTGACACAATTATTTACCAGGAAGACGTGCATATTGATTTGGCAGTAACCGCACACGCCACGGCAGGGCTGAGGCTGCGGGGATGCTGAAAGGTTCCATGAGTGTAACTTGGGCTCAAAGCTAGCCTTAGTTTGGCCCTGGTCCTGCCCAGGTGCTCAGCAGGCCTGATCCTGGCTGGGTTAAGCCCACAGTACATTAGGTACTGCTGTGGCTTTTGCTGCTCTGGTGTCACCCCAGCTTTGCTGTGTGCCCAGACCCTATGAGGAGGGCAGTGGGGAGCAGCTGCTGGTGGTGAGGGATGTGAGATGGCTGCACTCCCCATCGACTGCTGCCAGTCCTTACTGGCAGCTACATCACCTAAGCACTCCACTCAGCAGCTTTGGAGACCTTTGCAAAATGTCAGCCCCTGTTATGGATCTGTGCTAGGAACTGCATGTGTGGCCCCTCAGAAGCGGGGATGGTGAAGGATGGACACAGCATGGGATGCATGTGGGACCCTGGATGGGCAGTTGCTGCTCTCTGCTGTGGGGTCCCTGTGGTGCTGGGGGGCTTGGGCAGGGTCCCTGCAGTGCCTGGATGGTCCTTGTGACTGGTGCAGCTGGCATTGGGGCTGGTGAGGGCCCTGCACCATGCCTCTGCTGGGGCAAGGGGTTTCTTACTGTGGTCACTGCTGTAAGCCCTCGGGAAGAGCCTCTGGATGCACCCAGCCTTTGGCTGCAGGAACTCTCAGGCAGTTGGGGGTGAATGGCAGCACTGGGGAAGGGCAGCACCCATGGCTGAAGGGGATTGCATCTTCCCTTGTGCATTTTAACAGAAGAAAAACTACCAAGGTGAGGCACTGAGAGCCCCCAGCTTCTGGGGGCAAGCTGCAAGGGAGAGTGATGAGGAGGGAGGCCTATTCAGCTCTGCCCAATTTTGACTGTCTTGGAGCAAGGGTGTTAATGCAAGACAGCTGCATGGTGGCACAAGGTGTCCATCTCTGTACTGTGGCCCCAGCCACTGTTGTACCCCTCCTAAATATCTCCTGTGCATGCTTTAACTGGGAAGAGCCATCAGAGAGATGTGTCCCTGCACCAGCTTAAGCTCCACATCAGGGCCAGATTGCCTGAGGAGGAGCGTAAGAGGCTTTTCCTGCTAGCCCATCACCCCTGTGGCAGCCTTGGGATGTGCCAGGCCTCCAAGGAGCTGGGCACTAAGGACGGACACCCTTTGGACATGCCCTGGGAGATGCCTTCACCCGGGAAGGGCTTGGGTGTTATCCCAGGAGAGCATCGCTGGACCACTGTGGTCATGCAGGCAGCCACAACAGGAAGAAACTCCCTGGAAGAATTTTAAGGAATTTATCTGGCATTTTTTTAAAGGTAATTGTAACACGAAGGTTGAGCTGGAAGATTTCTGCCTCGCTGGGCCATTTCCACTGAGGAGCTGGCAGCCGGCAAGCTGCTGAGTGAGGAGTCAGCATTGCCATATGGAGCTCTGCTCTGGCTGCTTGCTAAAGAAAAAAATCATACAGGGCCAGGACTTGGCAGCCCTTCTCCGCAGAGACCACTTGTGTGAATAAATGTTACTCATCGGCGTTACTCAGTGCTACAGGATCTGGCCCGCATTCATAAAGAACAACTGCATTTTGGCCTGGGTTCAGCAAAGCACTCACATATGTGCTCAGTGCGAAGCATATGAGTGGTCCCGGTGACTCCCCGGGAGAAATTTTGTGCTTAAACACACTCTTTGCTGGAGCTGTGCTTTCATCTGACTTGACTTTTGTGCCTTGAATCTCCCTTGGCTTTCCCAGTGTAGGCAGCCTCCGTGTCGGCGAAGCCTGTGCTCCTTCCACGTCTCCATTGAGTTTGGCTGAGACGGGAGCCTTGTAAAAGGGGAGCTGAGGATTTGCTGAAGAAGGTTGCAATAGTGAGGCTGAAGCAGGCTGGCAGGGCTGCATCTTATTTCTATTGTTAAGAGCAGGGAAGAGGGAGGAAGAAATTCACTGAAATTGGAAGGCTGGGCATGTAAGAATGATAAAGAAAAAAACCCAACCAAACCCATTTTTGTCTGTGTTATGCGTAAATAGTCTGTGGGACTTTGTAGCCACAAGGTCCTCCAGAATCTGAGCGCAGAGGATGAGACAAAGAAAGCGTGAGGCGCAGATAATGAAGTTATTCCCATTGCTATTAGATGGGAGAGCTTTGGAAGGGAATAAGACTTGAAGGCTGGAAGTCACAAACCCATCTCTTGCATCCCAACCCGGTTCTCCACAGGCTCCCTGCTGCCTCTTTGAAACCATGGATTTATCCATGAGACACAAGATCCCGAGTTAGATGGGCTTTCATCTGCATGGCGATGGCTGCTCCTCTGTTTCTGCACTCATCTTTAATCCAACTCAACCGGCTGCAGCACAGTTACATCAGGGACACATTTGGCCTCCAGTACTTACAGACGCAAGTGCCAATTTCCCCTTTTGTTTCATAAATGGGTAGTTAAGTACATTAGCGAGCCACGTGAATCGGGACAGCGATCATAACGGGTGAGCTCCAGAAAAGGAAATACTAATGTATAGCAAGACAAGAACAAATTCAAAAGAATAGAAAAAACTCTTGTTAGATACGAAGCGCCTTGCCAAGCCTGTGAATCTGGATGTAGTTAGAGAGGTGTACAGTATACAGAAGAAGTCTGCAATATTTTATTCCAGGGATATATATTTCCGGGACAAGTTGTTAGATTGACCTCTAGCGTTCATTTTCTTAAGGGAAAATTTCTTGATAAAGTCCTGTTTTGATCAGATCTCGTACCTTTGCACTCTGAAGAGGCTTTGAGGGGAAGTTTTGTTTTTCTAATGGATAAAGACTTAAAATGTCAGTGTCAGTCTGCAGGAATCTTCCAACGAGCTGGCTGACAGGCAGTCAGGCCCACTGTGGAAATGTTGACACATGATTACCTAGGAAGGGGCTGGATGAGGTCCTGGCTCTCGGATGCAATGGGAGGCTTGCCACCACCGCGCCAGGGCCAAGCGCTCAGCCAGGAGATCAAAGGTATATTTTTGCTGGAAAGTTTAGCTTGGACGGGTCGTTTGGATTTCACTAGTGCTCTGTTCACTGAATTCTGTGGTGAGGAAAAAAGTTTTATTTACTCTAAGATCCTAGTTTTCTCTTACAGCCATCCCCATCTGTCTTTGAGAATTATGTCCCAAGTTTCCTTCTTTATGAACTGCTCATGCAGGGATCGAGTTTTAAGCTTGGTTGGAAACTGGAGAAACTGAAGATTGGAAGGGTTTTCCCCCTCTTCTGTCGCTGGAAGATGCTCATCCCATGTGTCCTAATTGGTATTGTTCAGTATCATGTGTCTCAAACTGAAATCCAGATATAATTCATTTGGTTTTGGTTTCATTGATATGAACAGCTGAAAATGTTTGAATGGCAGCCAACCAATGCTAAATATCTTCTCCCAAAGCACTATTTTTAATTGTTGTATTTTTTAATTCATGATGTTTTGTTGGAAAATATTCATCGTTTTTTTGCGCATGGAGGGAGGAAGAAATTCTGGTCTTGGGGAAAGTGATGAAAATCCAAGTAATTTCACTGACCTCACTTAAATTATTTTGGAAATATGTGCGAGAGAAGTTATCCTCTATTGCCCGAATGCTTTCATGCCTCTTGGAGGCTCCTAAAAGAAGCACTTTCCACCTCTGTAGTTTCAGGCAAGCTAAACAGCAGGCTGAGGGCTTTAAAATCCTGGGCAATCAAAGCCTGATCTTCAAAAAAGCAAGGTAGAGTATCACTGTGCGGAAAAAGAGAATTGAAGAAAAAAGACTTGTCTCAGTGTTTTCAAGCAGTGAATTCCTGTATGGACATGTGATTCTGACTTTTTGCTATAAAAAAGACACAGAAGGATTAGTTCTGGGACATGTTTGTTTGCTAATTATTTGCTGAAAATATACCAACTACTTAGCGACTATCCAGAAGGTCTTAGATTTCAATTGTGGTGTTTATTTTTTGCTAAAATTCTGTGACGGCCACCTGACGTGAACTGATTTCAGTGTACGGGCTGGTGCCGACAGCTTGCTTTCCTCTCAGGGTTGTGCTGGCTTGCTTGCATTGTGTGACGTTGCTGCTCCACCCTTGTGCGAATGTTGCAGAAGAGATTAATTAGTGTTGAAATAGTTATGAACCGAACTTGCTGATGAACGGGCATTCAGGTCCTGCCTTGGAGAGCGAGGACGCTGCCTTCCCTCAGCACAGACTGCTGCAGAAATGACTTGCTTTCTGCATTCGGGCCCTGCAGATGCCACTCACTCCCTGCTGGTGGGGAAGGCTGGGTCTGGTTTTAAGCAGTTTCATGTGAATTCATCAGAGAGAACAGGGAAACTTTGTTGTCTTGAGAGCAGCTGTTGTTTCAAAACACTGTCCTTCCTGGACAGCTGGAAAGAGCAGAACTTACATGTCCCACATAGCTTTACACCTGAAAGGCGGCTTTTTTTCTTCTTTGCCAGCAATAGGGCTTTCCTTGTGCAGAAGAGAGCTGCTGGCATCCCCACCTGAGCCCTTGACACGTGGTCCCGTTTGCTCACGCACACGTTTGGCATCTGAGCTGCCTGCAGGCATGCAAGCACCACTCATGCTGCTGCCACGCGGATGCAGCAGACTTGGGCCTTGGCGTCTTCCCTGGACCAAAGAAGCCAGAATTAGCACAGATTAGTCGGGAACCAGCCATAGTTCATGTTCATTTTAATTTTAAAATAAAACTCTGGGTTGCTGGATTTTCCTGTGCTGCAGGAGGTCCTGATGCTGCTCAGAGCGAGGAAATCCCACTGAAATAGCACCAGGATGACTCCAGTGCTGGGGACCAGGAGGGGGGACATGGGTCAAAGCAAGAGATGAACAATGACTCGCTGCGGTGACAAGGAGAAATTTAGATTAAATATCCCTCGACACACTGAGCACCTGTTGGCTGCATCAGCACCTGCATTACTTCTGCTAAAGATGTCCATCATTACTCCATCAGCACTCCCGATTCGCAGACAGTTCAGGTATCAGCCAAAGCCGCTGAACAGTGAATACCTTTAATAATTTGCTGCTTTTAATGCATTCAGTCAGGCCAATTACATAAAATTACAGGTCTGCCCTTTTCATTTTACGGATTCTTTTTGTCCTAAGAATGTATAAATATTCAATGAGCCCACTCAGTAAATGCTGTGGGCAGGGTAAAACTCAGAGAGCAAATATTTTTATATTGCTCTAGCTTTGAAGATCGTTTTGAAGATGATTTCTGAAATGTCCCTGCTAGTGCTGGGTGGGGACTAGCTTCGTCTGCATCCAAACGATACCAATCGTCACGTAACAAATTGCTAAGTGAATTACTAAATGGCATTTGCACTCCTTGACCATGCCAATGAGTGTAATTTAAATAAATCCATTCATGAAGGCCTAATTAGCAGGGACCGTGCAATTTGCAGCCATGTATGGGAAGTCTCTGCTAATCACAGATTGAATCCGGCAGAGTGCTAAGTGCCGCTGAAGTGCTGGAGAGTTAAAATCACTCAGACCTTTCAGGGATCAAGCACTAGATCAGAAAAATACTGAATTAATATTGTTGCCCTCCTGCAGGGGCTGGTGCTAGTACTGGAGAGGGGAGCAGGTCCTCGTGTGGTGCATGGCCCTCAGGAAACTGCTTCTGGTCCTTCTCTTGCCTCTGTTTTTCCAGCTGTCAAAGGGAGGCAACGATGCTGATTTGTTTTAGAGACTACTTTGAGGTCAGTTGAGGAGGAAAGCTTGAGTAAAGCTGAGTACAAGTTGAGCAACTTTTGTTTTTGCAGGCTCTCTTCAGTGTTTGTATTAAAAATTCCTAACTTGGAGACTCAGCTGACATTGTAAGTTAGCAGGAGACATTCAAGTTAGACATTTCTTTATTATAAGCACCAATAAAGATGTTATTTGTTTACAGGAGTCCAAACTGCTGGCTGTCCCCCATTGTGCTACGTGCCTAATGAATGGCAGAAGTCACAGCATCACTGTGAGACAGGTACATCAATCAAATGAATTCTTGTCTCAGTATCTGCAACTTAGAAATTCAGCATCTAATCACATCTTCCAGGGAAATAACTCTGGTCTCACACCCACTGCCTTTGTGCCTGTGGCCAGATCGGTGCATCCCTTCATGCTGGTCCTGATAACATCTTCCTAGCAGGAGCTATCACGGGAAAGTAAAAAGCAGCTTTTTTTCAAAATGTAGGCAGATTGAAAGTGGGAGCGGGACTAAACCACAAAGCAAAACCACCTGATCGTTAGACGTCTGCTGAGGCTATGGGGATGCAGAGGAGCAGTGCACAACAGCATCCTTGTTCTTGTGGCTTTGAAACGAAATAATGCCTGCGGCCTGGGGCCGGAGACGCTGGCAGCGTCTGGTTTCACCTGCCCTTTGTGCCTGTGGGAGAAAAGCAGCTCAGCCTGGACAAAACCTAGCAAAAGTGGTGACCGTGCTGGGCAGCAGCACAGGATCACTGCTCAGTTCAGCAAGGCTCCATTGAAGCAAGTGCTTATGTCCCACCAAAATCTTGCTGAGATACTAGACAAGCTCAACACCTGCAAGCCCATGGGCTGTGATCCTGCTTTTGTCACCCTCTGCAGCAGTGGAGACCCTGCAGATCTCACTTCAGTTTTGTTTGTTTGTTTGTTTTTCCTGGTTTACTTTGCAGTCATGGTGGTAAGAATGAGACCTGTACCTTTGCCAGCATTTTCCAGCTAGTGTACAAGTTCTCCTTCCCATTCAATTAGGATCCCATCACCATGTTCATTATCTTCTGCTTGTTCATTAGCTTGAGATAATTAAAACAACAGAACTAACAAAAAAATCACCTCATTCTGTTTACTGGAGACCTCAAACCTATGGTACAAAGTTAGATCCATGGATCATACTGTATGAAAGGTGACCTAAAAAAAAAAAAAAACCCACCCAGGCTGTCAGTTCTCTGGCATGCCGTTTGTCATCAGCACAGTGTAATTATCGTGGACTTTAGTGACACAATAAATATGAGAGCACAGGTGGTATCCATTTTCAGCTGTTTAATTGAAGAAATGAAAGATCCTGTAATACAGAGTCAACACAGAGAATTTGTCAGGCTACACTAAAAACTTCAATAGCCATGACCTTGAGGTCATAAAATTACTCATCAGGAGTAAAATTTTTTATGATACAGAAGTGAAAAGTATCGATTTTATAAAAAATAATTTTATATGCAATATAAATGGACAAAATGGCTCACTCCAGTCTTCTGCAGGGCCTGAAAACCCAGGAGCGCTCTGTGCAAATCAATACAAATAATATCTTAGAATATAAATTTTAATTCATTTATAAAATACAGGCTGCAATATTTTTTTCCTTAGACCTACCACAAAAAAAAAAAAAAAAGAACTAGGGAACGGTTCCTCCAAAGCTTTCTGAAATTTGCTTTGTCTTGCTGGTGTGTTGTGCATTTATAATTGTAGCAAAATAAGCCTGACTTTAGACTTCTCGGCTGGTGTTTTGTCGGCTTCGTTAAGTCCAGGGACTTGAGACCCGCTAGCGATCCTGCTGAGTGCATTTGTTCAGGAAAAAATCTTCCAGCGCCTGCTGTGAAGTAGTACTGCAAGGAAATACAGAAATTTTGTTAAACAGCAAGCAAAAGATGCAATCAGGTGGTTCAAATTAACATCCTACCTGGGAAACCTCGTATATGTCGGGATGAAGCTGCTGCCCCAGAGGGAGCGACGGGGCAGTAATGGTGGGAGATGCAGGTAAAGCCCCACAGATTGGAGGATTCACAAAAAATGAAATCTAAGCTCTGAACCCTCAGCTCTGGACCCGATGCAGAGCTCACTGATGAAGCTGATGGTGCCATGCTCTGAGCTGATCCCTCTGGGCTGAGCGCCCTTCCTCCTCAGGTGTGTGAAAGCCCCAGGACTCTGAATTTCTGGTGTGGGTTTTTTTTTTTGGCAGCCATCCTCTGAACCCCAGGGCCGTGGCCAGTGCCCGCTGGGTGGAGCCCTGGCCACCCTCACACCGCTCCCCCTCACGCCTGCGCTGGCCCTTGAAGGAAGGTTGCATGCAGCGAGAGGGCACTAAGTCCTTTTCCCGCCCATGGCGCTTGCCGCCATTTTGTCTCCCTGTCCTGCACACCTCATGCCTTCCTTTCAGGGCGCTCCCTTCCCATCCCGGCTGGTCTGTGTCTCCCCTGAGACCCCTTGGTGGCAGGTGGGGCTGTGGTAAGGGCTCCTGCCTGCCCAGCCTCCAAGCTGACGCTGTCCCTGCCTGTGTGGGAGGGCCGCCATGTGTTGCTTGGGCTTGGGCAGGGAAAGAAATGAGGATGGTGATGGGCCCATGCAAGAAAAATTTCTTTGCAGTGTAGAGCCCAGCCTGGCTTTGGGGGTGCAAGCTTGTCTGGTGCCAAACACCAGTTTGGGATGGGGTGGTGGTGCCAAAGGCTTCATACTTTTATTCATTGTGATTTCCATCTTGTTCTTTCTCTCAGAAGAAGGTCTGATCCTGGGTGGTGGTGAGAGAAGGTCCCTCAGCTGTCCTCGGGAGCTCAGCCCCTGCCTCTGAGGGGGTACGTGAGGGGTGCAATCCCATGCTGCAGCTTCCCCTCTCGGGGCCTTTAGCATTTTAAATCCTAAATTCCCTCTCTAATCTTCCTTTGATACATGTGTTCCCAGTGCTGTTTTCTTTAACCTGATTCAGCTGTGGTGTGAGGTATGTTATTTAGCAATATTTAACTTATTTTGAGGCAAGAATATTAACATGCCTTGGAGGGATAGTTGAGGTGACTTTCCTACATAAGTGAACGTGAATTCTTCCATATAATGGGATGGGAATAGGTTTGAAGGCACCATTGTTCAGTAGTTTTTGAAAGGTAAATTTGGGGTATCTTTCTGTGAGAGTTTAGTTTGAAATGCTCTTTTAGAGAAATCACTTTGTTCTCAGATAACTGCTTACTTTTTTTAAAGGGCAGACTGTCTATTTCTTTTCTAGTGCGTTCAACAGATCATTACACTAATGCCCAAGGAAATGGTTAACGATTCTCACGCAGGGTGCCAGGTATAAAGACTGCGAAAGCCATTCAGAACTTTTGTTATAAAGTTTGAACAGGCATCCTCTGAAAAATGTCAGCAGTTCTCTCATATTAAAGGTTATTACGATTTGGACAACCGATGGTTCCTTTTACAAAAAAATAGAATCTGACAACTATTTGCTAAATATCAATAATGTCTCTGAGGGTACCCATGGAATAATAAGAGGCATTCAGACCGGCTAACAAAGCACCCATGGCCCGACTTTGGCACCAACAGAGAGGACTCGAGTGCACAGTAGCTCACAGGAATGGACAGTAATGCTATGTTGGCAGCCTGAAAATAACTGTTTTTTAAAAAATTTTATTTTAATAAATTCAAAACTTTTCTACTTTGAGGAAGGAATGAACTCATTTTAGAGTAGTTTAATATTAAGTCCAAAACCTCAATTAAGGTGGTTTGCAATGCAACACTTTTCTTTCCTCCCATGTAAATGGCCTTTTATATATGAACTGCCTCATTAAATTCAGTTGGACTTCCCAGACAGGAGAAGGAAGGTAAATATTTTTCAGAGGCTGGTGCTAATGGAGTCATTTAGTGCTGAATAAATAAATAAATAAAAATTGCAGACGTTTATTTGAGAAGCATAGGTAGAGTAGTTATAGTAAAATTCATAACTTACATCGCCAAATACAAACAATAAAGAATTGTCTACTTCAGATGGCTTGAAATGGTTTTTATTGAAGACAGATGCTATTTAGGTCAAAACATTTGTGTTAAAAAAATAACTTGTTATTCTCACTATGAATAGTTTTAAGTGATTTGTTTAGATTTTTTAAAAAATCTAAATTAGTTTTCTCAAGTTACAGATAAAGAATGGCTTATTCTAGTTCAACACGGGACTTTGTTGCACTTTCAGATCTTCATCCAAATCTTGCTCGTCCTGTAAGTCTCATAGACATAGTACTTTTGTTCTCAAATGAAATTGTATATGGCTGTATCATATTACTGCAAAATTATGTAATTGTCATGTATTTAGATACTAATAGCATTAGTATAATTGTTAGATATAAAGTACCCTACCTTCTTTGTGTATAAACCAGCAAAATGAAAATTGATGCTGCTGTTGTCCATAGTATGTGGATACCACAACTATAGATATTGACTGGACAATTCAAGGTCTGAAAGTATCAGAGGCTTCTTTGTAATGTTTTAAATGGATGCTGAATTAGTAAAGACATGTACAGAGTCAGCATTATGTAGTCACAATACATCTGTAATCTACAATAGTCTTTCACTACAAGCTGTGAACGTAAGGCCCAATCCTGCAGTCTTTACTTGTGTGCTCAATCCCTCTGAGCTAAATAACATAGTCCTGAATTATTCAAACAAAACTCTTGTTGAATGGTATGGTGTTTTAACCGGATAAAAATCTCACAATTACATGTCAGATAGGATTGTTTCTGTTTCTTTAGAACAAAAAGCAGGTTTTGCAGTTGTCAGTTTATGAGGAGCTAAGAATTTTGCTTGTGGGAGTACAGGAGAGTAGGATGAACCAAAAAGTAAAATTAACAAACAGCAAAGCTTTGTAGTTGGTAGATTCATACAGATGTTTGAGTATGAATTTTTTTTTGTTGTCCTGATATGAGTGAGGACCATCATCACTGGAGTAAGAGCTGAAGAGGGGAGTGTGCTGTAAAAGTCAGTATTTTTCTCTTTTCGGTTTTAGATGGTTGAATAAAAAATAGGAAGTCTTGGGGGGGACACAGTTTTTCATTCTTTGCTCTCCAAGATTATGGTTTAATATGGGAGGGAGAAGACTGTATCATTCTCTGTTGCAGTATTTCTCACCCTTCACTCTGTAGCCCACCAGCGATAACGTTTCTTCTAAGTGTTGAGTGCTGCTGGGAGTTGGAGACTGGAGAACAAAACAGAGAGGCAGCATTTCCACATGGATGCACTGCGAGCTGTGGTGCGGTGTTACAGCCGCATCTCTCCACGCAGCTTAAAGTAGATGCATGTCTACAGAGCTGTACGCCCTGTGGAAATCCTGGTGCTTGTGAAGAGAGTGAAAACAGGGAGTTTTCCTGTTCCCACAGCTTTTTATTTGGGAGGGGCACAATTTAGCCCCTTTTTCTCATTTATTTTAAACAAATGAAAGATATATCACAGAAAAGGGGTGAACTAGAAGAGGGAGTTTTATGTGCCCTCATAGCGGTATTGTATATTCTTTCCAACTTTTTATAAACTCCTGGTCTCCAGCAAAGTTAATTTAATCTGTCATGCAGTTACTCCCAAATACAGTGATCCACTAACTCAGTTAAAAGCTTTTATTTTACAAATAAAACTAATCTTAAGTATTGCAGTTAGCAACATATAGTAAAGAAAGTATTTTTATAAAAAAGTAATTCACTAGTATCTCATGGTAGAACACTCAGTATGTGTTTAGGACTTTAAAACAGTTGAGCACACATAATTCAAAGTCATATTTTTTTGCTTTGCAGTTTATTTTTTAAAAGTGAAATAGATCAAAGACTAAGAAACTTGCAATGTGTTAATGCTGTAGTCTCATGACTTGGTTGAGCGACCTTAAGCAATGCTCTGCCAAAAAAGGCAGTATGGCCCGCTTCCTCATTGCAGGCGTGGTCCGCTCCTCCTCTTTTGGTGAAACTAGTGCTTGTGTAGTTGCACAATAAGCTGATCAAGGAAATGATCTCTGGAAGTTTTTCTACCCTCTTTCTCCCCCCACCCCCAATAGTTTCCAGCCAGATCACTTCCTTCTGCCAGCTTGCTGTGCAGGCTTAGCGCTAATAGGAGAGAGGTGAATATATTTGCAGCAGGGACAGGGGAGATCTCTTTTGGAAACTGCAGATTTACATGAGCTTAATTCATGTGAGGAGTAATCCTAAATGTCAGTTCTTTTGACTGGTGGTGAGACACAGGGTATGTTGCACTCTGATTTAATTGAAATGTTTTTTTTTTGTTTTGTTTTGTTTTTTAAGAAACAAAACCAAAAATAGAAAAATAAAATCCTAATCTAAATCACTACATGTTGTGGACAGATAGAAAGTATTCAGTTAGAAAGACTGGAAGAACTAGGATATTACACTGTTGTACATATACTTCCTCTTAATGAGTTCATTTCCATCACTGTAGGATAAG
The DNA here is from genome assembly GCF_047370975.1 of Nipponia nippon. NCBI lineage: Eukaryota > Metazoa > Chordata > Aves > Pelecaniformes > Threskiornithidae > Nipponia > Nipponia nippon. The sequence goes on along the minus strand of NW_028262369.1, from coordinate 17,154,983 downwards.
ACAGTTACCTTGCTCCATCTAGTGATTCAAAGTAAACTGGGAACATGAGATCTAATTTTTGAGCACATGTCAATATTGTCACAGTGAAGTCAGTCAGGTTGCATTACTTTGTGCAAAATTCAGCCTGTGTGGATTATTAAATTGTTACTCTGCCCCTTGCTGGCTGACTGCTAGGGTTCCCCTGCTCGAACAAGAAAGTCAGGCAGTGCTGCAAGTAAGTGCACATGTGAGTGGAAGAGATGTGGCACACTCTGTGTTTTGAAGGACCCTTTGCAAGGACCCTATTGCAATGTCAGTCTCTCCTTCCAGTCCTTGTTACCATACCAACTTTCATTGTTTATCTCTTAAATTCCAAACTAGCACTGCAATACTCCTCTCTCACACTGAGGAGGACCTTTTTTTTTTTTTTTTTTTAAAAAAAAAAAGAAACACCACGCAGCTATATATTAATATATATATATATTCTCTCTCTCTCTCTCTTCCTGTGTGTGTTTGCTCCTAGTAGTTTTGTTTGACAATTGAGACTGGGGTGCTTTTGCATAATAAATACAGGTTTAGCAAAGCAGAGTAAGATTGATTTTGTTTTGAATAATCAAAAAAGTTCATTGCCTAAGCTCCCTTCGTAGTTGGTTGAGAGACAGACAGCAAGACAGAGGCATCTGTAGAAATTTATGTTGCTTAGATGAGGATAGGATAAATGGCCCTCCCTGTGGATGTACACGTGTGTACCTTGGTGCTGACAGCAGGGGAAACCCTGGATGCTTAACTGTAAAATAAATCCTGTCCAGACTTTTCATGGTGCATTTAAGGAGATCTGAGACCTGTGCAGAGAGCGTGTAGCAACAATATTGCTGCTTACCTGAGGAGAGATTACTGTAGAACAGCCAAAATTGTGAATGTTTTGGGTGAACTTTTGTCCTCCCATTGTCTTTACAAACAGAAACAGATGTATTTATTTTAATATTTTTATTAGTCACTCTTTTTCTTAAAGTAAAATTATATGTTTATGTTTTAGTCTTTACTTCATATGGTAGTGTGGAATAAATAGATTAAAATGATTACCAGTCAGAAATATGTTTATTATCATCAGTAGAGTACAAGTCCATGAAATCTAATTCGCCATATACATCTGTGTTTAATACTTGTATTCTATAATCTTTTTATTTTTTAGAATGTAATCGGTGTGGTTATTGGGAAAACAGATGTCAGAGGCTTTCCAGACAGAAAAAGTACAGTCCCTTTTAACTGTTTTTACTTCATTTTCTTATACGGTATAATTTGGCATATATGACTGAAATCAATATTTAAATGATAAGCAGACTTCTTAGTGTAAAATGTATAGAATAAAAATGCGCAAAAAAAAAAATTGTGTGTGTTTGAGAACCAAAATGAAAGAGCAGCATTAGTTTGGCTAAACCTTATCAATTAGAATTTGTTTGGAAAAACTCCATCAGGGAAGTGTTTCGGAGTCTGAAGAAGATGGTACTGCTATGAACCCACTATTATATACATACTGCTGGAATTGATCTGGTCCCTTCATATTCATGCTCTCTTAAAACAGAAATGTTAAGATGTCTTGAGGAGTGAAACAAGTAATTTCTGGTCTGAGTAGCACCAGCTTCATCTTATTGTATACTCCTAAAGAAAAAATGGGAATAATACGTTGTTAGTACAGCATTAGCTGGAAATTGAAGTAACGCATCTACAGCTTAGGGCGGATCCAGGCACTGTTAGGAAGCGTCTCCAGTCCTAGAGAGCCATTCCAGCCCTGTGCGAAGCGCTCAGCTATTCTGTTGGCATTGGCATCATGCTGAGCTGCTCCGGTGGTGGATTTTTAGAAGGAAGTCATCATCCTCACCAGAAACAATTCTACATAGTCTGAAAATGTGGTGTGCGTATTTATGCCTCCGTGGAACTACGCTCAGATTATGCTTACTCTATGTGGATCACTATACGGTTTTCATTGCTAATTTAAAAATAACGCATTGCTTAATGCTGTATGATTCATGGAAAGCTTTGTTAATTAGCTGTAAGAGAAAAGGAGTGCAGTGTTTCAGAGACTGATACCCTCTTGACCATGAACTTTCCATATAGCTGGAAACACTTTGCTTTACTCCGTCAAACCCCTTGGTACTATCTGGACAGTGATACTGCCTGTGATCTGCAGCCTTGTGTGTCATGGCGGTGCTCTCGTACATGGGCACAGCCATCTAAAGACAGCCTACCTACTACAAAATTTGGGATAGTATGTACGCTTGTTCATAGCGTTGCTTCAGGTGTTAGCCCTGTTTGTGTGTTTGTCCATGCCTTGAATGTAGTAGCATCGTACGGTTCTTTTATTTCTCTTGCATTAGATCTGAAAGTTTATATGGTGCTGCCTAAAGTTAAGTCATATGTGTACGTGGGTGGGATGGTACGGGCACAACCAGGGCATGAGTTGTAGCCAACCCCATTCAGGAACACAAGTGTGTTTACTGAATAGTCTGCTGACCTCTAGTGGTACTCACGACATTGCGGGCAGTAAATTCATGACAAAATCCAGGGAAGCCTCGAAGTAATAGTTTTTATACATATATTGCAGATTGAAATCAAGCTGTGCTAATGAATTGTAATAGTGCTGTTTATTTTTGCAGACATTGGGTCTGAAAGGTACACCTTCAGTTTTACTATTCGTGATTCACCAACTTATTTTATAAATGTAAGTTCTTGGGGCAGAGAAGAGTATATCAGATCACTTTCAGAAAGCTTTAGAGTTGGCGACTGTGGTAAGTCGGAGTTTATTCTTAACATGTTTGTGTTTGAATGTGTTTTTTTTCCAGTAAATCAGTGTTATGTGTTTGTGGTTTTGCTATATTTTTCTCTGAGGACTCAGAAAACAGTCTAATTGGAAACAAATTGTTCAGTTATGTTAAGTATAAAGAGGAAAGGAATAAGATTTCAAGGGTTTAAATTTAAAGCCAGTGAATATGTCAACAAAAAGCCTAGATACAAATCCACTGAATGCAGCCACCAGAACTTATCTATAGTTAATTGATCTAGATTCTTACTTATATTCAGTTCTTATAAATTAAGAAAAATGAACTCTGTAAAGTAGTTTGGGGTTTTTCTTTGTCTTCATTTAGTTACAGGTATGACTATGATTGTTCATAAAAACACAACAAAAATCTTGTATTTATTTATAGGCTGTGTTTTTATCTTGTTAAGTTAACAGAAAGACTTTGCTGCCCATGGCTGCTAGATCAGTGTCTGGATAAGACTTAGGACTATGAAGAGTACACACACAAGAACTCAGTGTTATTTTGTTCCATTAAATGTCTTGAGGACTCCTGTGGGACTTTGGCTTTAACGTGAGCTGTCTGGACAGATACAGTTTTCAGTATGAAAACATTTAGCAGTAGTTACTGCATGTATCTTTTCCTTTCCATATCAACCTTGAAAGCAACCATTTTTAAAAGCGACTTCTCTTTATATGTATCTATATTCAGTTTTCTAACATTACTTATCAATGTTTTATTTTAGTTACGATTGAAAATCCTTTAGTTCAGTCAAAGGAAGCAGAAAGGGAAGAAAAATTCAACCCTGTAACTCCCAGGTAAATTTAAAGCATAGACTGGTAGTTCTTTTCAGAAAGATCCAAGTTAATACTTGCTTTAGTTGCCAGTCAATTGCAGCAGCATGCAATTGATAGAAGTATTTGGGGTTAGTCTTTTTATGTAGCTGTACCTTCCTCCCTGTGTTCAACCATGTGTGGTCAAATAATCTCAGAAGAGAATGTATTGCTCAGTATATGGTCTTTGGAGTTTTGTCATGAAGTAATAACGCTCTTTGTAACTAAACAGAGTAAATTTCATTCTTTGAGTAAAGTCCATTCTTTGAGTAAAGTCTACTAAAATTATTTGAAATTGATTTGATTCTGCCAAAGTGTTTTATGAGACATAACTGTTTTATAGACAGCATATCCTTATCAAAATCCATTCGCATGACATACTTATCTAGAAGGTATTTTAATACACTGTGATGCTATTTGTTACTTATTTGGCAAGGCATTGCCATTCCTTTTGTCTCATGCAACGTATATATGTTGACTTTCAGTGTATTCTCTAAAATCTGAACAATTTGAACCGGTGTATGAAACTAACTAACACTGCAAGTCGTAATTTAGATATGTTTTAACTTATCTTAGATAACTAAGATGTAGATGTTAGATAGACTAATACACCTGTTCTTTAATTAGGGTTTCTTTCCTAATTGGTCATATTCTAAGATTTTTAATCATGTATCAGTCATAAGAATATTGCATATATGCACATTAAATTGGCAAATTAGAAGTTTTATGCTCTTGCTTACTGATCATCTCTAAGCTTTGTAGCAAATGTATAGCTGTAGTTGTTACCCTCACTTTCTGGCTAAGCAGAAAGAAGTAAAAGAAGAAATGTCAGGTAGAAACTTCACTGAGGAAAAGAGCTCCTCTCTCAATCTATAGATTTCATAAGCATTTGTAAAATATATTTATCCAGAATATATTGAATATATCTTATCTCCACTGGCTAACAGTGCATTATAGATATTACTTTTGAAAGCACCTTACCAAATCCAGTCTGACTATAGTAATGTCTTATTATGTCACAATGCCAAAACCTCTGAATTACCTGGATTGCAGACATTTCAGAATTTATTTTATTTTTAGTGACTGATAAGGGCTGAAAGACTCACAAATATGTATTGTACATTGCTAGTAATTCATGCTGGCTTTTCAATTCTAAATAAATATAAAGTACACAATAATAAGTCTTCTGTAAGAGAAAAGTATATAATAATAAAAAAATAATTTCAGAACAAATTAATTCCAACTTTTCCATACCTTTAGGGAAAACAATAAAGGAATAAATCAGCGCTTATTTTCTCACGTGAATTGAATTAACATTTTACACTGTTAACATATTGGTGAGTGAAATGTTGATTGATGTGATTTGTTTTGTGCATACCATCTAGTTGCTACAAATTATTGCTCAGTGAAAATCATTCAGTGGTCAAAACATCTTCATGTTATGAAATGGACACCAAACTGCTTTCTCTGTTGCATCTGCCTGTCAAGGACCCTCAGGACTATTACTCACTGGGTGATATCATCGCAAACGGACAAAGCCTCGATGGAAGAATCCTTAATGTGCTTGCAGCTGTAATGTCAGTAAGTTAAGGAGCCACAACAGAGTAGTGTTTTTCTACTGTACCACGGGTAACTTAGTTGATTTAAGTGTGAATATGGATTTTTGGGACTCATAGTGGACAGGAATCACTGGGTTTGTTTGTTTGTTTAGGTTGGCAGTCACATCAGCTGAGTTACAATAGCCATACAAGCTACTTGATGAGATTTTTATCAACAACAGGAGGGGGGAAATTAAGGAAATGGACATGTCCTACATCAGTTGTCTTTTTGCAATCACGCATGTGAAAGCAGTAGATAAGTTGAAATTTGTAAACCGCAGATTTTTAGAAAATAAAATGTGTCCCTTTATCTTGAAGTAAAATTACTGTTGTTAAACTTTTAGTGGTGTACATTTTTTTTTTGGTGGTCTACAGGCTTTTTTCCCCCTTTTTTAACTCTTCTGTTTTCCAGGTTATCACTTTTATTCTCCTGAACACTTAGTAGAGGAAAAGTGACTGCTTCTCTTTCTTCTTAAAGGTTGGGGAGCCAAAGTATTTTATGACTTCAGACAAAAGAAAAGGTCAGAGATGTGAAGTAAAGCTGTATGATGAAACAGAGATGTCTTTTCCAATAGTATGGTAAAATGTTTTTTAATTCACTAAAATACACAAATTAATGCAAGAGTAGGTAAAGAAATTAACTGTAATACATACTGTTATAAGACTGTCTTTTAATTTAAATGTATTGTTATTTGGGTGGCAACTGTGATGAGGCAGCAGTGTGCACTGAACAGAGGCTTAAAGAAGAGACTCATTAGAGTGACCTTATATATATTGTCTAGTTTTATGACTTGCTGACAGACTGCTAGCTGATGAATGGCAAAATGAAGCTTATTTCCAAATAGTTACATTTTTTAATGTGGAAATTTTAACTCATTCAGGAAATGGCATTTTAAAAGAGCTACAAAGGCAGTATGTTTTTTTCACAAACTAGGGGGAAAAAAGAGGAGCATCCTTAATTTTTAAAGCCAAGCGGAATTAACAAGTGGAATGGAAATAGGTTGAATAGTTTTTAAATGTTTAAAATAGTGCAGTAACATTTTGATACTACTTTGGCCATATTTTCAAACAGTATCCCGTTTACAAACATGATTACATCCATACCATTTACACATGTAAATAGTGATTTGTTTACACAGGAACTTTTGCATTTTGCCCATAGTTTGTTAAATAAACTCGTGGCTTATCTATGTGCAAGGGTATGTGGGTATTTGTTTGCACTGGGTTTGCTGTCTGTTGGTTGAAATGACCTTTGTTCCCTAGATAGGAGTAGCAAGATAGCATTGCACTCTGTGTCTGAGCTAGAAACTGTATTATCATTCAGTGTAATGTTTAACACAGTTAATGTATACACGCAAACACTAATAAGCATCTATGGTGTGAAGTTTTCTAGCCCTTGAGCTGCCGCCAATGTTAATTTGCAGCAGCAGCTCCGATACTCTTGTTTCAGTGCTGGTACGTAGGGATACAGAGCTGTATACTTCAGGAGTCCTCAGAAGCAGAGACTAGGTGGTGTTATTGTGGTTACCCTAAACAGTGCCTTTTGCGCTTTCATGGAGCCGTAGGCAGACGCAAAGATTCAGGAAATCCTTGAGCAACAGTGTTGTGGTTTAACCCCAGTTGGCAACTAAGCACCACACAGCCGCTCGCTCGCTTCCCCATGGTGGAATGGGGGAGAGAATCGGAAGAGTAATAGTGAGAAAACTCGTGGGCCGAGACAAAGATAGTCCAATAGGTAAAGCAAAAGCCACGTGCACAAGCAAAGCAAACCAAGGAATTCATTCACTCCTTCCCATCGGCAGGCAGGTGTTCAGCCATCTCCAGGAAAGCAGGGCTCCACCACACGCAATGGTTACTTGGGAAGACAAATGCCATCACTCCAAATGTCCCCCCCTTCCCTCCCCTTCCCCCAGCTTTACATACAGAGCATGACATCATACGGTATGGAATATCCCTTTGGCCAGTCTGGGTCAGCTGTCCTGGCTGTGCCCCCTCCCAGCTTCTTGTGCACCTGGCAGAGCAGGGGAAGCTGAAAAGTCCTTGACTAGTGTAGGCACTACTTAGCAACAACTAAAACATCAGTGTGTTATCTAAATAACTAAATACTAAATATACTGTATAATACTAAATAACTGTGTCATACTAAATCCAAAACACAACACTATACCAGCTACTAAGAAGAAAACTTACTCTATCCCAGCTGAAACCAGGACAAACAGCATCGTAGTGAAGATATTTCAGAGGCTATCAGTGAAGAGGTGGCTGAGCAATGCTAGATGAAAAGTAAATACCTTAAATCTTTTTCCAAGGATTAAGAAAAAAGCCCACCACAACAAAACTGTGCTTTGGCAGTATTCTTGCCATCCAAACTTATGAGGAACTGAATGAGATTTTATGAAGGAACCTAACCATCAAATTATCATTTTTGAGGGATACCACTGACCTCACTCTAGTCTCATCATCCACAGTTACAAGGATTCCAGTGCTGGAAAGCTGGCTGAACACCTAGCCTAGTGATGTGAGCAATCAGCTTGTTCCCACAGAAAAGGCTCAGCTGATAAGCAGTTATTTTAACTGTGATTTGCTTTAGTTAGAAATTACTTTTGTCAAAGCTCTGAAATGCATACAGTATTTTTCCAGATGTATTCTGCATTGAATCATTTTGAACAATCTAATAGCCCTTTATTTTACCCTGTTTGGCATGGGATAAAATAGGGACTGTATTAGACCGTACATAAAGCATCCTGGCTGGCTGCAGACCAGATGCCTGTGGATATACATGGCGTTTCATTTGCATGTGCATGTAACAAAGGAGTTGTGTCCCCTTTGGCCAATTTAATTATAACTGTATTGTTTAGTAGTTTAGTACTAAACAGTTTGAGTGCTGTTCCAGAAATGTTTTGATACATTAACTTTTTTTAATTTAGTTGGGATAATGAATCTATCCAGCTTGCACAGAGTTGGATCCCACGAGAAACAGGTATAATAGTCTTGTTTTTATGTTTTTACTGTAGTTCTTAATGTGATACTTATTCTACAGTAACAGGTTTGGGTTTTTTTTGTGCACAGTAATATTTGCATCAGATGTGAGAATAAATTTTGACAAATTTAGGAACTGTATGACTGCAACTGTGATATCAAAAACCATCATTACAACTAATCCAGGTAAGAGCTGTTGAAGTATGGCTTTGGTATTAGTAATCATTATAGACTAGAATGCATGAATGATTCTATTAGAGGTCTGATTTCTTCTGCCTGCTTGCCTGAGAAAGCTCCCTGCTTCTTGTCTGTTACATAGTGACCATGCTTTTGGCTTTCACGCTTTTATCTTTTTTTTTTATTATTTTTTTTATTTTATCTAAGCAGCCTTCTTATATTCCATGTAGGACTAACAGTTAAAGTAAAAAAGAGAAAAACATCTCTTGGCTAATTCCAAGAGACAATGTGTTGGTGCTACCAGAATAAAAAGTTGTAAAATATAATTAGGCTGTTATTTTTACATGCTACATATACTAATAACTTTTAAAAATACGTTTTCAAGAAACAGCAGAAGCAAATGTTCTCTTCAGCTTCATAAAAGAGAGTACACAACCAGGAGCTTTGCATGATAAAATGGAGGAGCAGTCAAAAGAATCCATTAACTGTAAGCATGAATCCAAACACTGATTTTATTTAACTATATAGTGTAGCTTCACAGTGCAGTTCAAATTTCAAGTTCTTGCTCTGTGTGTTCATAGAAACAAAACTAAGGTATAGCCTAGCTGAATAAAGTTTGGACTGTTGTTACTGGGACTATCCCTTGCAATATCAGTTCTCTATCTTCAGGGTTGGTGACTATGCCCACTTGCAGCCTCTCTGGCATGTTCTTTCTGTCTTGAATAAGTACGAAAAACGGAAAGTTTTTTGTCAAAAACTCATTTTGGGGGATACAAAGATTAAATATTAGATGTTTTCCTGGTTTGACTTCCCTTTTGTTTTATTTTTTGTCCCCAAATGATAAGCCTGCTTCAAAAGGAAGGTGTGTGGGGCTTTTCTGATGCTTTAGATCAAATCCTCTCATTTTTATTACCTTAAGATATTGCTCTTCTGTGTTGTTTCTTTCTCAGACACACTTAACATGTCTTTTAAACTTCTAGTGGAGACTATAGCTGATGTTTATACTGTGGAACAGCTGAAAGAAAAAGCTTTACAGAGTGACGGGAAACTTGAACCAGTCTATGGCATTCTTTATGGCTACATTTCTACACTGGACATTGATGATAATGCATCTAAAGTTATTCGCAACAGATGGTAAGCAACTGCCTGCTTTAAGTTTGTATTAAAAAGCGCATATCCTTCTTTCCCTGACCCAAGTTATATGGAACAATATTTTAGTCCAGTTTCCGGACAAGAAATAAAACTCCTCTGGAGGACGCCATGTGAATTTCTGTTGTGTAGACTTCCAGAAGTACCGAGGAAGAGGAGGTGGCTTTATGAAGGACTTGCTCTCTCTGGTCCTAGAGGAGTGAAGAAGAAAGAGGCCATTTTGTCTCAGACAGACTTAAGAGTTTAGAAGATGAAGATTTTTTTTAAAGAGGAAAAGTCTCTTGGGACATCTCAGTCTAGAAAACAGTTTCAAACAAGGAGGAATTGTATATATGCATTAATTATCTTCTTATGTTTCAGTTCAACATGCCGTTTTCTGGTGAATGAAATGTCAAACACATGCACTTTCTGCAGTGACATCTCTTCAGATTCAAAGTCAACTTTTGCAAGCTTTGACATACTCATTAATCTGACAGATCACACAGGCACTCTTTATTCTTGTTACCTGTCTGACTGTGTAGCTGAGGAAACATTAGGCTGCACAGTAAGTAGAAATGAATTGGGTTGTTCTTATTTGATCTGAGCTGTGAAGCCTGATGAAAATTACAAATATATGTAAATGTTGTTTGTATATGTGTGTGTGTGTGTGTGAGTACGTTGGCTAAAAAATTGCATATGGATATGGATACACACACACACACACTTGGCTTTTTAACAAGTCAAAAGTTAGAAGTCAGTAGCTGCTAATACAAAGAAATGTGTTAAACGTAAGAGTGAATACCCTATTCAGAATACCACTTTATTTTAATTAATTTACACTTTTCTGAGAACATGGTTGGAATTCCCTAATTTTGATTCTCCAATACCCTGCAATTTATTCTGGTTAATCTTACTTTCTTTGTACATATATTACACCAAACACTATGTTAAAAGAGAGAAAATACAGCTTAGAAATGTATAAAAGAAAAAGCATAAGATGCTCTTCTCATCATAATTTTGTTGTGGAGATGTTATAACTATATGCTGAAGAAATGTTCTGTGATGTCCTGTTATTAACAGGTCCATGAGTTCCTCACTCTAACAGAAGGCAAAACTACTGCATTGAAATGGCAACTTCTTTTGGAACGAAGCAAGATTTATTTTAAAGTTAGTATTTAATGTTAATTTAAAACAGTGGCTGTTTCCCATTCCATAGTATATTTCGTACTGAAAAATTCCATGTCGGTTCTGCTGAACTTTTTAAAATAAGGATTAGTTTTTGTACATATTCTGAATATTCCAAGTAAATAGTCTTTGTCATAATTTCAACATCAGGGATGTACCTGCAGGATCAGGTATGCAGGCCTCTTTTGGGCAAACTATGAAAGACACAAACTGCTCTTAGCCAATACCGATTAAGGGGCTGATATTTCAAAAGCATGTATATGTGATTTAGTCACGGACTTCTATAGTTGTAGGTTTATAATGAATAACGTTAACACTATTAAGTTGCAAGAATAAGGCCCGGTCAATATATGTAATAGAATGTATGGTATATGGGGTTACCTAAGTATATTTCTTAGTTACCTGTATTTTTGGAAATAATATGATTAGGTATGTCTAAAATCTGCAGTTCTCCTTAAAGCAACAACAATATTAGATTCACACACCTGGAACTATTGTTAAAAGATCTGCTATTACTTGCAATATTCTGTACTTTTTTAGTTGCATGCTGTATGCTGGATTGGATTCCTTTTTCATAGAACTGCCTGTTCTAGGACAACTCTAAACTGACTCCCCTTTTCAAACTTGCCCTTCTTAGCAAGACTGTTCTTACTCTCTCATCTCCCCAGCCCTCTGCCTCTATTTCCAGGAAAAAATGAAAGTAATTTACTTCAATAGTGACATGTATATAGCATAAAAAGTGTGTACTCATGTATAAAATAATGTAAAAGATGTATAACCAAATCTGTCAATTAAACATGCTGTGTGATACTTGAAAATAATATATTTCGAAGCGCTATACAGCAGTAAAAACAAAGACGCTTCATTATTTTTACAGGTTACTTTGTCACCCAGTTGGAGAACCGGACTGAAAGTGAATGTTCTTTCATGCAAACTGGCAGACCCCATAGAGGCCAGTCAGAGCTTATTGGGAAAAGAGACTGGAAATAAGAGATTACACTATATGGCTTGATAACAGCTAGGGAAAAGACTACGTCTTCACTGTATCATTAGAGGTAGAGTGCTGTTGTCGTCATATTTTGCTAAGTATGTTCTGATGGCAAAGAAGGAATATGCATTACTAATCCCCGTAAGCGGGCTTCTGTGTTGATCTTTTTCAGGGATTGCACTTTAAGAAGTGTACTAAGGCCTCAGCTTAAGAAAAGTTAGTTCTACCCCCCTTACAAGGGGGATGGACGCTTTCTTCACTCAGTTTAGCATGCATTTTTAAAGATCAGAAATAACAAATAGTACAAAACAGATCTGTTGAGCTTCTGTGTTTTTAACTGCCTTGCTACTTTTGTGTTAGTTCAAAAAATAAAGTCTCACTTTGAAATACTGCCTGGGTTTGCGGTGTATGTTGGTGAGTCCAAACACGGAACTTCTGGCAACTGCAGTGGCTTGGAAACAGCAATGTTTGCAAGGCTTCTTTTCTTTAGGGCAAACTAAGTCTTATTAGAATGGAGTAAACAATTACCAGGGACCTCTGACAACAAAACAATCAAGCTACGACTATAAGCAGCAGAGAAGAAAGGACTCTTCTTCACCAAGAAGAGTTGTTGTTGTTAGCTGAACATAAAGAACCTAGGTATGTACATTTTGCCCTTCTCCATGTATTTTTCCCTTTTTTTTAATCTATTTCTGTCCTTAGCTTCCCCTGCCGCTGGTGTATTTGCTACATTCACCAGTCCTCACCTTCCGAGCATATCAGGTGTTGGCCTGTTTCAAATGGTGGGAAGATACTGCGGCCCTTCTCTTGCAAAGCATTTGTTAGGCTACAGCGCCTTCAGGAACTCCGATCATCCCTGGTTCACTACCTACCCGTTAAAGCAACGAGGCAGAGAGAAAACAACTACAGAAACAGTGAATTTTGACAAGCAGTACTGCAAGATTGCATCCCCCTACTCATGTGAGTGAGAACAAGGGACTAAACGCACAAAAAAAATGTTGCCAGTGTTGGGTCACTGCGTCTCTCCTGTTGCAGCAATAAACAACTTCAGAGTATTAGCTGTTACGGCTGGAAAATGTTGAAGTGGATGTTTCGATTAATTTTAATCACAACTTGGCTCAGCAATCAATACACGCTGCTTAAGACCAAACTACAAACGATGCATTGTTGCCATTGCCATAGATGGTAATGTTTGACAAGCACAAAGAAATGGAAAGAGTACAGAAAGTGAATTTTATCCTCCCTCTTTCAGGATTATTCACCCTAACTTCTCTGCACATCCCAGCTCTGTTGGCCTGACGTCTCTGCTCGGTCCAGCTCATGGAGGTGCAAGAAATTCAGAGCGTAGCTTCCCCGCTGACAGAGGCAGGCTTAAATCAAGGAGCATTTTGACTTCTGTCAGCCAGGGGCCAGCCAGGGCTGGTTCTGTTCACGTGCAACGGCTGAATGTTTGTTTCAGTCGGCCTCGGTTCCGTAGGCTTCCTTTGGATGAAATCTGAATTACGTCCACAGCATTTAGGCCTCATCATACAAAGAACATTTACACGCGCTTTAAGACATTGGCTTAAGTCAAAATACAGTGAGCTGAAACGCGCGCGTTTGCAGGATCGGTACCCAGTGCGGGTGGCGTACGGGTACGCAGTGGTGTGCTGCAGGTGCGTGCAGCTGAAGAAGCGAGTTGACAGAAAAATGTCTGTTTTCCTTCTGCAACATGTTCTGCTTTCTTTTTACCACGCGATTTGCAGCGTCCTGGACCATCCTGCTCTGTCACAGAGGTGCTTGTCTTTGGGCTACAGTAATCTTCTCTGCAAGACTCTCCAAATGCACTTTTAAAAACAAAGTGGTTATTAAGATCTGGCTCTAATATATGGAAGCATTTAACTTTGGTGCTTGCACATATGTAAAAAAATAATCCATCTGGTTTTGTTAGAAATTAGTCAGTTCTGTGCAACCTTTGAAAATGGTAAGTTTTGATGTTTGGGGGGAGGGGTTTTTTTAATCATATTTTACAACTTTGTCACTCCGTTGAATTGAAAGAGAACTCGCTGTCATGCAAACTGGGAGAGAGTGTTAGATCAGCTGGAGTTTGGAAACGGGAAAAGTTACACAGCATGACTTTTTAACAGCTGGAAATATTTAAAAATTCCAACTGTTGCACTGCATTGTGCAAGTAACGGTAATTGTGGCAGCTAGTTTTTTATTAAAAATATATTTAAATCAGTAAAAGTAAAGACAAGTTTACGGGTGATCTTTACCAATGAGCTTCTTTATTCTTGATCTTTTGCATTATTTCACTTTTAGAAGCATATTTAAAGCGCAGTTCAGGAAAAAAAATCTGCCAAGCATCTGGCACACTTCCTGCTGCATTACACCCCTTGGAGTGGGAGGGAAAGCAATCCTCATCTAATTTGTACATCTGAAAAATGCACGGAGGAATCGTGAAACTAATCTAAAAAGCAAACATCTTTTTATTGTAGAATACCCCAAGGAGAGAAACTCTTTCTGAAGCTGTAATTCTTGATTTACTGTTACACATACATCTTTGATTTTACATGGCATGGGTGAGCTTTAGCTCTGACATGACCATTTTAATGGTTTAATTTATGATTTAAGGCAATACATTGGCAAAGCTCAACGCATCAGCAGAACCGAAAAGCACAGGCAGCGACAGCCGTCCCAGCTGTCCGGCACACCGCCTCCATCGACAGTTCCAAGGTACGGTTTGGGTATCAACCACCTGCCCCGAGCTGGGTTGGGACTCCAGGCTCGCAGCCTCGGAAGAGGCTGAAGCCTCCGTGGAGACGGGGCTGTTTTAGTCAAATGCCTTTCGAGCTCGTGGGTTACGTGTCTTTGATGCGTGACAGTCCATTAGGCGCCTGGGCCATGTAAGTGTTTAATGTACAGGACAGCTCGTGTGCCTCTTCCTTCACCAGATGTTCCCAAAAGAGCCTCTTCCTACGCAGGCAGGGTCCCAGCCCAGCTCCCGGTCAGGATCCACGCGTTTGCTGCGCCACCTTAAACCGCATGGAGAGGACGCCGCTTATCCCAGCCTCTATCTCATCGTTGGCCTGCACTGACCCAACTCCTTTGGGAGACCCCGTCAGAATCAAGTCCCCTTCTTCCAGGGTGAATATTTCGCTGATGTAGCTGATCAGATAAGGGATGGAGAAGATCATCGAGGAGGTCTCCCCCTCCTGCCTCAGCTTTCCGTTCACTTTGAGCCAGATCTTCAGCTTGTGAGGGTCTGGGATCTTCTCCTTGGGCACAAAGTCACTGACCGGGCACGACGAACTGAAGCCCTTGGCCAAGGTCCAGGGCAGACCCTTCTTTTTGCACTCCTCCTGGGTGTCCCTGGCCGTCATGTCCAAGCACAGGGCATAGCCCGCCACGTGCTCCATGGCGGCCGCCTGGGACACGGCCTGGGCTCTCTTCCCGATCACCACCCCCAGCTCCACTTCGTGGTGCAGGTTGTTGCAGTAGTAGGGCCGGAGGATGGGCGAGCCTTCGCGCACGTAGGCCGAGGAGGGCTTGAGGAAGAAGAGGGGCTCCCGGGGCGGCGCGCTCCCCATCTCCTTGGCGTGCTCGGCGTAGTTGCGCCCCACGCAGACGATGTTCCTGCCCCACTCCCAGAAGCGGGACAGGGGTTTGGAGGAGGCCATGGCCGCGGCGGGTCTCCTTCCCCGGGGACCGCGGCCGCCCTTGGCGCGTCCTTGCCGGGCCCGGATCCGCGCTGCCGCCGCCGCCGCCGCTCCTCCGCCCCGCTCGCCTGCCCGCCCGCCTGCCCGCTCCCTGCCCGCCGCGGATTGCCCAGGGCAGCCGCCTGCCCCCCGCCTCCTTACCCGGGTTAGCAAATCGCCCGGCCCGGGCGGGCCGAGCGCGGCGGGGAAGGAAGGAGGGGGCCGGGCGGGCGCAGCGCCGCCCCCGCCGCACGCCGGGCCGGGGCCGGGGCCGGGCCGCGCCGGCCGCCGCTGCCCGCCTCCCCGCGGCCGGCCGCAGGGCGGGGAGCAAAGGTAACCGGGCCGGGTCTGGGCACCGGGCGGGGCGCGCCGCACCGCACCATGCTCGGCGGGGGCTGGCGGGGCCTTGGCACCGCCCTGGCGGCTCTGGGAGCTGGGGCCCTGCTCCGAGCCGGTACGTAGGGCGGGCGGGCGGCGCGGCTCGCCCGGCGCCGGGGATGCGCCCCGGTAGGACCCGCGGGGCCGGGCGGCGCCTCCTCTGCGGCCGGGCCGGGGCGCGGGGCCGGGGCGTGGGGCGATCTCCCCTGGCAGCGGGGCTGGGGTCCGCGCAGTGACCTCCCTGCAGCCGGTACCGGGGCGGAGGGGGCGTGCGATGCCCCCCTCGCAGCTGGGAGCGGGGAGGGGGCGTGCTGTGCCCCCCTGCAGCCGGGACCCGCAGGGAGCCGGGCGGCTGCAGGCACCCGGCCTGGGGCTGCCGGTGGGGTTCAGCCCGGCTGCCAGCGGGTCCCCCGGCGAGCTTGGAAGTTTGACGGTGGTTTTTCTCTTCTCGTTTCCCGGCTCAGGGGTGCGCCGAGGTTTTTAAGCTGACTCACAGCCCGAAGTAGGTCAGTATCTGCTCAGCTGGAGCCTGTCTCTTTCGGTGGCTTTTCGCATCGATAACCCATCTGGGAGGCTCCTGCAGAGTTTTTGGGCTGCCAAAGCGCTGGTTGTTGCCCTGGGAGGACGGCTTGGGGGACGGGGGCTGGCATTTAAACTGGATTTGATGGATGGCAGACTGTATTGGCAATGTAGACAAAAAAACAAAACCAAAACTGTCTAAGCTCTGCATTAAATTTAGGGCCTAAATTCTGAAAGCATCTTCTTGAACTAGAGCTTGGGCTTTAGCTTCACAGCGTCTCTGGGAAGTCTTGCCAGAGACCTTTTGCATCACTCCAATTTTAAGATCTGGCCTTAACGAGTGAGAATCCATTGGAGTTAACTGCCAGACTTGGAAACCCTGATGCTATCTTGGGAACAAGCATGTCAAACCGAGTACCCGCAGCTCATGAGTTCCCCAGGTTGCAGGGTGGGTGTTGCGCCTTCCACGCAGGCTTTGCTCCCCCCGTGGGTGGGTGCGTGCCCTGCCCACGCTGGCTGGACCCGGCTGTGCCGCCGGCAGCGTATGCCAGGTGGGCAAGTCGAGTGGGAGTTACCTGGGGTTTGTGGAGTCAACTCACATGGTATCGTGTCGAGCCACAAACTCGCTGGGTATCCAAAAAACACCTGCGTGCAGGGTATGTAAAAAGTGAATGTAGTCTGTCTTCTTATGAAGCAACGCAGGGAGGTTCATCTGAGTATTTATGTGCAGTCATTTTTGACTGACAGCCATGTTTGAAATAGGAATTTTCTACTCTTCTGTAATAAAAAGAGTAAACCAAAATGCTAGGAAGAAAACGTATGAAGCACCCCTTTTCTGAGGGAACCTACTGTTAAACTGTGCTGCTGCCTGCTTGCCTTCAGTCTCCAGCATTTATGTGATATGCGTTTATGTGATAACATTAACACTTCCCATCTGCAAGCCCTTTCGTCTTGGCGACCCAAGCTGCACTAACAAACCGTTCCAGAGAGCCGAAGCGTGTGATTCAAAGGCTGCTGGTGTTCTGCTCTCCCCAGTCCTCTCCGCTTCAGGCGTGAAGCTGGGAGGGACGCGTTACGAAACTGAGCAAAAATGAAGTCATTGGGCATTAATTTTGGAGCAGACCTGCGTGCATTACAGCCATCCTGAAATGATCTGTGCTAGTGCTGGGCCAGGGCAGGGGCTATGTGTCGCTCGGGGAGCTTCCTTGAGCAGAACGAGGTCCGAGAGCAGCACTGGGCGTGCGTGAGAGCGCTTCTGGTCTGCTCGCTGAGGGGGCAGGCTGGAAAGGTGCAGCTTAGCTGCAGATGGGAGTTCAGAATGAGTTTAATACTTCGTGGATGTTTTCTCATTCCTTCGTTTAAATTATATTTTGGAAAACATTTCCTTATGTGGTGTAGCTTGTTTGTTTATTTTGCAAGCGTTGTGTTAAACATGCAAAGAAATTTTGGGATCGTGGCCAAGGTTAGAAATGGTTCATAGGAAGAAAGCATTTTAAGTATGTGAATAATTCCTTTGACTTGAAGCTGAGGTTGTGTTTTCTTTCGGTTTTGTTTTTTTTTTTCCAGTTAGCGTCTAGCATGCAAACAAACATGCAGTATATATAGCTCTTGTGACTGATAGCATCCAAAAGAAAGTGCTTCGTGTTAGGGAGCAGTTAAAGAGCAACTGATTTTTGTTTTTCCTGTCAAGGAATAGTAAGGGGGTTTTTTTTGTCTGTTTTGTTCTTTTTTGAAAGGACTCTTCTGCTCCAGAGGAACATTCAGCAGGTACCGATGCTTTTCTCAATACTACGTGCCTTCACTGTCAAATACCCAGTGCATGCCTACGCTGTTGTGCCTTGAGGTTTCCTTTGCAGCACTGTGTTTAATTTTACTGCCATCTCTCCTCCTTACCTCCCTTCTCTCATAAGCAAGTGAAATGGTGGAGGTAGAAGGGGAAGAAGTTCTGGGCAGGACAGTTGTACCCGAGGGGCCTTACAGCTCCCGCTGCCGTGGGTCTGGGTTTGCAGCAGCAGGAGCTGCATGCCTCAGTCAGAACTTGGATCTCAGTTTTGCAGCCTTGTTGGTCCCGTCGGTCTGTGGAGCTGCAGGGGGCCTGTCCGCGTCGGCTGCAGCCCGTCTGTGGGGCCTCTTCTCTCTAAAGCAGGCTCTTATCAGGGGCGGGCAGGACTGACCTGTTTTGGGAGAGTGGGGCAGGTTGATTACGAGCGTGGTGACCCCTCCCTTTGGCACTGATGGAGGTGACCAAGCACCCAGCGTTGGGAGCCTTAGGGCTAGAGTCAGTGCTGCAAAATGAAACAGCAGCTGAGCCAGCACTGTTCAGACCAACACAGTCACCTTCAGCGGTGTGTGAGGGTCTTGGGCATTAAGACAACTGATTTCTGACTTGCAGAGACTGACACCTCCTTCCCTGCGTGTGTATGGACCCATGCCTGAGTTGCAGGGCTCCAGCAGTGGAAGACCTTGACCTCTTTGTTTCCCTTCCTTTATTTTTATGGCAGAGCCTCTTAGGGCTTGGTCGTTTCTTTAAGAACTGCATATCTGTGAGTTGAACAGTGAAGCCCAGGTTATTTGTATCTGGAATTAGATTTGCTTCTTGGATCTGATTAAACATTTAACCAAAAGCAAATAAGAAAGCACTGCTGTTGCATCATGGTAGCCCGTGAGCAAGAAACCTGCCCACGGCATGTGCCTGGTACCTGGCCAGGTGGGGAGCCTTGCCTTCCACTCGGAGAGCTTGTCTTCTCTCCGTGCACTGTGCAGGATGTGATTTCCCCAAGTAATGAACCAGATGCTCCTGTTCTAGCAGTGTGGGTATTTCTGTATTTCTCCTTTTTTGTTTTTCCGCCCTCCTTTTTTGTCTTTTGGCTGTAAAATGGCCTTTTGTGCTTTTTTTGCAAAGTCACTGTCCTGGGCTGACCTTTGTCCAGCTGTTCCCTCTCTGTTCTGCTTTCCTGCCCCTTGATATCTTCTTTCCAATTGAGGTATAGCGCTTTGCCCGCATGAGCACATCTCTGGGAGCAAAGTGTCCCATCCCTCTTTGGTGCAGCTGTAAAGCACCAAGAGCCTCCCACGCTGTGGGGCAGAAGGTGACACAGCCAGGCACTAATGCTCTGTCCTGTGGTGGCCTCTCTCCTCTTCCTCTGAAGGAGGCAGGTTGGGCTGTCCATACCCTTCCTTCTCTAGGGCCGTGGGCTGGGGGACCTGCTGTGCTCTGGGCCGGTTGTTCCCCTCCTTGGGCTAACCTGAGGCTTGACCCTGAGGTTTTGGGGTCCCCAGGTCCAGCGCAGCTGCGAGCTCTCTTCCTGCACACAGAGCACGAGCAGAGGAAGTCGAAGACGGTCACACAAGCCGACATGAAGGTGGAATTACTCCCAGCCCTCACAGACAACTACATGTACCTCCTCATCGATGAGGAAACGAAGGAGGCTGCAATAGTTGATCCTGTGCAGCCCCAGAAGGTAACGCTCTCTGCTGCCCTTGTGAGCGGGGTGCTCGCTGCTGCGGCTCTGGGAGATCCTTCCAGGTTGCCACATCCACAAGAGAATTAGTCACATGCTGACTCAGGCGTGGGGGAAAGGCAGGAAGTACTGGCCATGCATAGGTACGGACAAGGCTTCACAGGCACTCTGCTTCTGGGCTCAGGCAGCTTGTCCCAGACTTCAAGGGTTATTGACTTGATTTTGTTTTTTGTCCTTAGTTTGATGTAGTGCAGAAAAGAAGAAGTGGGACTGAGGCCTTAGTCATGGCCAGCTGGATCAGAGACCTTATGTCCTGACCTGTAACTACAACTTGGAGAGGGATGAGCTCTCTGCAGAGTTGCTGATGTGGCTCTTTCAAACCTTGGAGCAGTTGTGTCCAGGTTAGGCCAGGCACTGGGTGTGCTGTGAAGTCATTTCATGTGAGTTGTAATGCTTTTGCCCTGTGCCTGCAGGTTTTGGATGCAGTCAAAAAGCATGGCGTGAAGCTGACCACTGTCCTGACCACACATCATCACTGGTAACTATCTGCTGTAGTGGGATCCTTCCTCCCTCTGCAGGAACACAAGCAGTCAAGAATTGTTGCTTTTCTGGATCAAGTTCGTCTTCTCTAAGCAGGAGCTTAGGTGTGGGGAGAAGGATCAGAGCTCAGGAAGTGTTCCCTTGGGCTTGCTGCTAGCAGATGGGTTGTCTAGACTGCAAGCTTTGTGTGTCAGCGCCTTTAACCTTTAAAATGCCAGCTTCTTCCAGGTGGCCAGTGAAATAAATGTGTGTGAAGGTAGCTGTGGAGTGCAGGAGGGAGCACGCTCACACTGAGGTGCTAGGACATGCCTGTAAGGCGTGCTGCTCACAGTCAGAAGTTGTGGGAGGATTACCTGGGTTGCAGATTAACTCTGCCAGGGACGTAAAGATGAATGTTTTGCTTTAGCAGTTTTGCAGTGCTGAACCTGAGTAACCTCTCCAGTGGGTCATAGTGGAGCCACCTCTGTGGCTGGAGAGCCAGCCCTGATCTGGCAGGACCAGCACCCTGAGCGAATGCTGAGCTATTTGGACATCTGTGTGCCTGCTTCACAGTGCCTTGTGGGACACTGAATTACGCACCTCCCAGTTATCCCAATCTCTCCCTGTCCTAGTTACTGGAGGGTTGACTGTGAGCCCCTAAGGCTGGTGTTTCCCAATTAAGTATGAACTTGTGGGGGGTTCTTTCCCCTCTCACTGCCCTAGTTACTGGAGAAATTATCTCCACTCATGTTGATGTGGCATATCCTTTGATACGAGGACGATGTTAGATACTGGGAGAATAGTTTATCAGAAATGATCACCTGGAGGTTACCATTGCACCATGAGTTACAATAAATTTGTCTTCATCCCTGCCCAAATCCATTTTTCTGACCTTCCAGGGACCATGCTGGAGGAAATGAGAAGCTCGTGAAGATGGAGACAGGGTTGCGCGTGTATGGGGGAGACAGCAGAGTTGGAGCACTGACGCAGAAGGTGTCTCACCTTACATCACTCAAGGTAAAGGGAGTGAGCTGCAGGACTCAGTTGGGTGCATCTCCCGTCTGTGTCATGGCTTTAGAGCTGGACCAGTCTGGTCCAACTTGAGTTAATATTGTGGTCACAGCCCTTTTACCTTTTAACATCTCTCAGATGTAGTTGATAATTTAACTACAGCTTTCACCCTTTTCCAGCCCTATGAACCATAAACCTTCTCTCTTGTTTTGGCTGGTGATACTTCGTTGATGAGAACATTGGCATGGCTCAGACACCTGCATTGCCTGGGGCATGCTGGGTGACCGTGTGCTCCTTGACAGCTACCTTTACTGACGTGGAAAGGACAGGGCTTATGCTCTGCTTGGAGCCTAGTTAGCACCCAACAAATGCAAATTGTCCTCTCTGAACGACGGCTGAAATACAGGGTGAAGAGAAAGTGGGCCAGCAGTGCTAGCTGCCTGCATTGCTTTTCCAGAGCTAAAGCAGCAAACCTTGTTGGAACCTAGCTGTTTGTTTACAGACGAGCTGGCAGATGACAAAAACTGCTGTGAAACGTGCAGGATGGCATGAATGTCACTGCTAGTCTTGCGGTGCACCTTTGGGGGGGGGGCAGCAGCAAAGAAGGGAGCACAGAAATACATGGGAAGGTATGCAAATTAGGGCTGTGGGGGAAACATCCCCTTGGCCTCATGAATGTGTTTAATCCTTCCCTTTTCGTGACTGTCATCCACTTCTTCCCTTCGGCTTCATTTTTGTTTGGAGCTTTTTACACTTGATTAACTTTGTTTAGGATTTTGTGTTGCTCTGGATCTGTTGGCTCTTGCTGCCAACCAGACGCTGAGTCACCCTGCATTTAAATGAAAGAATCTGGCAGTTCTCTTTGTCGCAACACCTGCTAGGAGGAAACAGCTCCCTTCCAAGTCCCTGCCATAAAACTCTTGCTGGACTCTCCCAGGAGCAGAGCTGATGTTTACTGGCCAACTATGTGAGAATTTGCCTGTAGGACTATTAAGACCATTGTAATAGTTGCAATTCTTTTCTAACCATACAAATGCTAGTAAACAGTAGCTAAAGCTCTAGTCTTCTGCCTTCTTCTCAGGTGGGATCTCTTAATGTGAAATGCCTCTGTACGCCGTGTCACACTTCTGGACACATCTGTTATTATGTGACTAAGCCAAATAGCTCCGAGCCACCTGCTGTTTTTACAGGTGAGGAGTTGGGAGGTTACATTGCCGGCAGTCTGTGTTGCAAAGAAATAAGCTACCCCTCTGCCTGTGTGCTCCTGACTCTGGATGTGCATTCATCCCTTGCTGCCAGTGCAGCTGGTTAACATCCACATCTTGCCCCCTTACCAAGAGCTACCAAGTAGTAGCTGTAGATGAAACTGGTGAAACCCCTCTGGGTTTGTAAACTATTGCTGGACACCCTGCAAGCAACATCAACTCAAGCAACTCATGGATGGGTCCTACATCTAGCATAATCTTCCTTGAAACAAGAGCTGTTGTTTTACTGTCCCAGGCCAAACTGTGGCTTGATTCCAAAACCTGTTGCTTTTCTGTAGATCTGTACTCATATCTGTAAAAAAACCTGAGAGAAGAGAAAGTAGGGGAGTAGGAGAGGGCTGGTGCTCCATCTTTGGTAGCCAGGTTCTGGATCCTGTTTTGGAGAGTAGGGTTCCCCCTTCCCTGAGACTGTGCCCAGTCTCCCCAGACTGCCATGTCATCCCTCTCCTGATGGGCGTTCTCCAGAGCTTGCACCAGCTGCTGCATGGAAGAAGTAACGGCTTAAGCAAGATTTTAGGGAGCACGGGGGAGAAAATGCAGAGGCGACTCATCTTTGTTCAACTTCATAGCAAAGAGAACAAGTGTTCCTTGTCCACTCTAGAAAGGACAAGAGGGGACAGCAGACTGCCCACAGGTAGGGAAGCGCTGGCATGGTTTGCCTGGCGAGGCTGTGGGGTTTCCCGCATTAGAAGTTGCATTTGCCACGTGGGTTTACGTAGTGCTGAACCTGTGTGGGGCAGCAGCGTAGCCTGGCTCTCCCTGTGCCTTCTGTTGAGCTGCAGCGGGGACAGCAATGGCAGGACTGAGCCCTTGGGGGCCATGTGCTCACGCTTTGGTGTGAGGAACCTTGTCTGGTCCTGATGCCGTGTCACGCCTCCCTTGCAGGTGACACGCTGTTTGTGGCCGGTTGTGGGAAATTCTTCGAGGGAACCCCAGAGGAAATGTACAGAGCGCTGATTGAGATTTTGGGCAGCTTGGACCCCAAAACGGTATGAACCTCTCCTTTTGTGCTAGTAAGTTAACCGGCCAGAAACTATGACAGACAGCAAAGGAACTGCCTTCCTCATAATACTGTTGTTCAAAGGGAGAATTTCTCACGTGTTGAAGGAATGAATGCTTACATCAGGAATTGTCTTTGATGCTGAATAACTGGAGTCCTGTGGGAAGGAATGCCTACCCCAAATACGTTTGTGCTTTGTGAGGGAAGAGTAGGGGCTGCTTGTTAAAACAAAGGCTAGCGAGCTGGATCACCTGGGCTCTTTCATCAGGCTTGCTGTTAAATTGGCAGGTAGTACTGGTTGATAACTCCTGGCACTTCTCTTCTGCATGTCTCCAGTGGAGAGTGTCGTGTGCCCTGGAGGGCTGACTCTGTTGTTCCTGCTGTGCCATAACATTGATGATGGTACCTGGCACTCCACCTTGTACCTTCAGAGTTACCCAGTGTCAACTCTTCCTTTTCCTTCCTAGAGAGTTTACTGCGGTCATGAATACACGATCAACAATCTCAAGTTTGCTCGACACGTTGAACCCAATAATGTCAGTATCCAGGAAAAGCTTGCTTGGGCCAAGGTAAGCCGGTTCATCCTTTCCCTAGAATTGCTGGATGCTGTAATGGAGGCAGTGCCTCTCTGAGGAGGTAGAGGAGAGAGGACAACATTGGGGAGAAAGAGAGGCTGCAGGAAGGGAGTTCAGAGCCAGGCACTGCAGTATGTTGTGCATCCAGGGGAGCGACACGTTGGGGAACAGGGTTTGTGCGTGGCCCAGAGAAGATGGTTTGCTGTCTGGTGGAGATGTTACTCTCCCTGGAATCTTCTTGGTATAATTACAGGCTGATGTCCACGTCTGTCTGGGAGGGTCAGCTCTGTCCCGAGTCTCTTCCTGCGCACCTCAGTGCTTGTCTGTCTGTCTGTGTGCGTGGCCCTGGGAAGGGC
Source organism: Nipponia nippon (assembly GCF_047370975.1). Classification (NCBI taxonomy): domain Eukaryota; kingdom Metazoa; phylum Chordata; class Aves; order Pelecaniformes; family Threskiornithidae; genus Nipponia; species Nipponia nippon. Next base: position 17,130,560 of record NW_028262369.1, on the reverse strand, counting down.
CTGGCCTGAGGAGCAGCTCAGGCAGTTAGGTGCAGCACTGACCCTGCCTAGTTAATATACAGGACGTTTCTTGTTCACCAAAACATTCCTCATCAAGTAGAAATCTTTCCCTTGTTACAGGCAAAGTATGACAGCGGTGAGCCAACCATACCCTCCACCATCGCAGAAGAGTTTACGTACAACCCCTTCATGCGAGTGAGGTATGGAGGAGATGTGGGTGTGGGAATGGTCCTTGTGTTTGGAGAGGGGATGTGGGAAGGAGGACGTGGCCAAAAAAGAGCCGTAAGCGGGAATTACTCGCCTGCCTCACACATTCCTGTTGTGATGCCTTCAAGACCCTCCTTAAAACGTCTGCCTTCCAAGAATAAGTACAATAAAATGTACTTGCTGTCCTGGCAGAAGCTTGCTGCAGTGAAATTTGAAGGGTTGTGGTGAGCATCTCTGCCAGTGCTGAAGTCCCTGACGCAGGAGACGGAACAATCTTTCTTGTGTAATTATGTTCCTTCATCAAGCAGAGTCTGGCAGATGGGCGTGGCAAAAGATGCTGTTCAAGGCACAAGAGCGTTGCAATTTCCTCTTGCCAATGAGCATTTAAACCAAGGGAGCTGATAAGCCTGTGCCAAAGCCCTGGGTCTTTGATCTTTACATGTAACATTTCCCCTTGATGCAGGCGAAATCTGATAGTAGTGACTTCATATATGAGATTTGATCTTGCAGTCTTTGCATTTGCTGTCTCTGGTGTTCCCTCCTGGCAGGGAGAAGACGGTTCAGCAGCACGCCGGGGAGACCGACCCCATCCGAACAATGGGTGCCATCAGAAAAGAGAAGGATAACTTCCGAGTCCCGAAGGACTGAGCGCTCTGCCTGGATCACTTTAACGTCAGTTTCAGTGTAATTTAGACTACTCAGATATTTTAGGAGTTGAACCTTCTGTTGTGGTTGAGACAGTCCTATTTAGGTTTATATTTTGTTTTGATTAAGGAAAAAAAAAAGCACTTTGCCCTTGTTGAGATGTTTTACAGCCTATTTATATTATGACGAAGAATATTTATCCTTCTGTTGCTGGCTCTCAAACTGTCACATGTGTCACATGCAGATCATTTTACAAGTGTTGGTACGTGGCTCAGAGTCTGGGGTGGGGAAGGGTCAAACCTTGAGGTCTAGGAAAAAGCTCCTGTTATTTTTGTAAGAGCCTGATTCGAATGCAGACAGGGGGACTGTGGCCCGAGATGTCTTCATTTAAGACAGAGACAAAATGCAGTAACTATATTGCCAGCTGCAAAGATTTGAACTTTTCTTCCGTGCTGCTACTTAAACTCTTCTGGGTCTGTTGCTTCTGGCTCCACTAAAACCAGTTCTCAGTGACAGACCTGCTCTGCCACTGCCAGTTCAGGGCTTAGTTTGTGAAATACGCAGGGTGGCCTGGCTGTGGGAATGGCACATGGGGACTGGCCAGCTTTCCTCTTCTGACATTCCTTGTTGTGGACTGCAGTAGCTTTTCCAGGCAGCATGCTGGCTTAGAGATTGCACTGTTTCTTATTCCCTTTGATTCTTAACTTAAGCCTGTTTGCATGTACCTGCTTACTGCTCTTATGTGTGATCTGTATGTTACTTGTATTAGTACCACACAAACGAAGAAGGGATTTGTCTGCTGGTTCAAAATCCTGAGGAGAACTTACCTAGTGACTAGCTGCGTGTCTAACAGCGATGAGATCCTCCAAAGGATGCCTTGCTGCCGATAGCCAGAGCAGCTGCTTTGTACCTTCCTGTGAGTAATGTGGCAAAGGAGCGTTTATTAGCTGGGCGCTGTTCCCCAGCGAGAGAGCAGCTGTTCTGGTGAGCACGGGCAGTAGCCGTGCGGGGCCTGGGGGGCTCCAGCTGACGGGCCTGACTTAGAGCAGATGCTGCGTGCTGCTGGGGCTGATCACCCGCCCTGCAGCCCCTGCCTGCTCCAGCCTCTCCGCTAGAAAGGCCGCAGAGGGGATGTTACAAATGGTGAGGGCGTCCACATATTGCCAGATTAAACAGGGCTCGGATCTCTGACCCCCTGAGAAACCACCTCAGTGTGGCACATTTCTTTTTCTTGGTTGGTCCGTGGGGCTTAAAAGCCATCTCTGTTCTTGGACTAGTGCTGTATGACCCCAGTCTGCATCCGGCTTGAAAACTGCAGAGAGGGAACTTCTCCTGGGGCTGTGTTTCTGACAGGGGAATAGTGTGTCAAAGGGGATGAATGGGATAAACTGGGGGAAAATAAATCCAGGTTTTCAGCGAGTGGGTCACCCCCTCCTGCACTTGTCATCCTCCAGCTCGGTGTCTAAACAAGCGATGTACATCTGAGCGAAGGGTGGTAGGACCCAGCCTTGCGGGCTTGGCCTCTGCAGCTTTAATACATCTTCCTCCTAATTATATTTTCTTCCTTGTTTCTTGGTCTCGGCTGCGTACTGCAGATCTGCTCAAGTACAAGAGATTTTCAAACAAATGTTTTGCGGCTGAAACTAACAAAAGATTCAAACGATTTTGGTTCCAGTTTCTCCCCCTCTCCCCAGTGCATGTCGGTAAGTAATGCCACGATGGAGCCCGTAACCACCTGGGTGTCACCAGCGTAACTTTGGTCTTGTTCCAGCCAACACGCTGAATGGCAGTGTATGAGCGGGATTTGGTGTAGCACCGTTTCTTTATTTGCTTTAAAAAGGTAAATTTTATGTAGTTCAGAAAGAAAAGTGGTACCTAAAACTTTACTGCCTCCTTAACTTGAACGCTGTGCTGTTACAATGGAGCATGACTGTACTGATGGCTGTTTGACAAATGAGCAAATAAATAACAGCTGTAAACCGAGCATTGGCGGGGCGGTCTGGAAGACGGAGATTTCTTTATCTCACAATTTTATTTATTTATTGTACTAGTGATTGAAGTCAACCAACTGGAAGCATCTCTCTACCTAATCCTGGGGGAAGCAGGTGGTATTTTGGGATCTTCTGGGGCTTTATTCAAGGTCTTGTTACAACTTGACTTGGAGTCAAATCCAGTTGGCAGCCGGTCACGAGTGGTGTTCCCCAGGGCTCAGTGTTGGGACTGGTCCTGTTCAACATTGATGATCTGGATGAGGGGAATGAGTGCACCCTCGGTAAGTTTGCAGATGACACCAAGCTGGGCAGAATTGTCGATCTGCTGGAGGGTAGGAAGGCCCTACAGATGGACCTGGACAGGCTGGATCGTTGGGCCGGGGCCAACTGTATGACATTCAACAAGGTTGAGTGCTGGGTCCTGCACTTGGGTCACAACAACCCCATGCAACGCTACAGGCTGGGGGAGGGGTGGCTGCAGAGCTGCATGGCGGAAAAGGACCTGGGGGTGTTGGTTGACAGCCGGCTGAACATGAGCCAGCAGTGTGCTCAGGTGGCCAAGAGGGCCAATGGCCTCCTGGCTTGCATCAGGAATAGTGTGGCCAGCAGGATCAGGGAGGTGATAGTGCCCCTGTGCACCCTACACAGGTGAGGCCGCACCTCGAGTACTGAGTTCAGTTTTGGGCCCCTCACTACAAGAAGGACATGGAGGTGCTGGAGTGTGTCCAGAGAAGGGCAACGAAGCTGGTGAAGGGTCTGGAGCACAAGTCTTATGAGGAGCGGCTGAGGGAGCTGGGGTTGTTTAGTCTGGAGAAGAGGAGGCTGAGGGGAGACCTTGTTGCTCTCTACAACTACCTGAAAGGAGGCTGTAGCGAGGTGGGGGTCGGTCTCTTCTCCCTAGTAACAAGCGATAGGACGAGAGGAAACGGCCTCAAGCTGCGCCAGGGGAGGTTTAGGTTGGATATTAGGAAAAACTTCTTCACCAAAAGGGTAGTCAGGCCCTGGAACAGGCTGCCCAGGGAAGTGGTTGAGTCTCCATCCCTGGAGGTATTTAAAAGAAGGGTAGACGTGGTGCTTGAGGACATGGTTTAGTGGTGGACTTGGCAGTGCTAGGTTAACGGTTGGACTCGATGATCTTAAGGGTCTTTTCCAACCTTAACGATTCTATGATTCTAACTGTGTTTTCTTTCTGAAAGAACAGAGCGTGTTCAGCGCTTGTTTCCTGCTTGCAAGCGCCGCTCCCTCCTTCACAAGGGGCATTTGGGAGACCGCGGTCAACCCCGAACTGGGGCTTGTGCCTGGTTGGGAAAAGAGCTGGGGCACGGCTCTGCTCCTGCCTGCCCCACACCTTTGGTGATTTTGGGGCTTGAGTAGTTCGGAGGCTGTCCCTGGAGCTCTGGCGTAGTCGTGCACGAGGCCCAGGACCTCCCTCCCGCTGAACAACAGCGCTGGTGTCCAGGACTGATCCGTACCATCTTGTGCTGCCCATGTTCCCAGCAGCTGGTGGGAGCTGGCACCCCCCAGGGACGGGAGACCCTCGTCCCTCTCATTTTAGCACCTTGGTGGTGGGAGAAGCGGCCATTTTTGCAGGCCGGTGTGCAGCACCTGGCTGGCCTGTGGCGAGGGCGAGGGGCCAGGCCGGAGTTTTGGGGTCTGGCGGCGGGGAACACCGTCTGCCCTGGCCTTCCGCCTCGCCGGGCTCCCCTGCGCCTTCAGCCTCGCCAGCCTGGGTGCTGGTGGGACCCGGCGGGTGGCAGGATGGGCCGTGGGGCCCCGCAAGTGGGAGTCCAGGGTGAGATGCAGAGTGGGTGTTTCACCCCTCCGCCTCCCACGGCGGGGGTTCGCCCCTCCTGCCTTGCACCGGCAGCGCCGGGAGCCGCAGTGCACCGCGACGGGACGGGACGGGGGGAAGCCCCCACGCACCGCACCGGCGGACGCGCGGGAGGTCACCCCGCCCCGCGCAGCGCGATCCGCCCCGCACTGCACCGGCGGGGGCGGGACGCGCCTGCCCGCTGCGGGGAGGGGCCGCGCCGCGGCGCCCGGCCGCGCCGCCCGCAGGTAGCGGCCGCGTCACGCGTGGGCTCCGCCGAGGGTCGCGCTGGGGGCGAGGCGGCGGGGCTGGGACGGGGCGGCCGCACGCCCCCGCGCGTCCTCGCCCTGCGGCTGCGTGGGGCCGGGGCCGACCCCCGTTTTCCTGCGTGGGGCCGGCCCCCCCGCCTTGTTCTGCTGCGTGGGGCCGGGACCCCCGTGTCCCGCGGCCGGCACTGCTGAGGGACCATGAAGGTGAAGGTGATTTCTGTCCTGGAGGACAACTACATGTACCTGGTCATCGAGGAGAGCACCCGGGACGCCGTCGCGGTGGACGCAGCCGTCCCCAAAAGGGTGAGAGGTGCTTTGTCCCCGGAGCGGCCGCAGCCCCGCCACGTCCCGGGTGGGCTGCGGGGTCCCACTCAGGGGACGTGCCCGTGGCGGCGGCCCCGCGTGGGGTTGGCATGCGGGGTCTTCGCGTGCAGCGGGGTGCATCCATGCGTGCGTGGAGCATCCCACCGGCGGGGTCGAGCCCTGTTCAGCCCCCACGGAGTGGGTGGGCGTGTGTGAGACCCTGCTCCCACCCACCCCTGGGCCGCAGGGGGGTTTCCATGTCACCTTAACTGCTACCTCCCAGCCCGCTCCGTGCCAGAGCTGGAAGCCTTGCAGACCCCAAAGCAAGTGAGAATAATCCAAAACAGAGCTTTGGAGCGTCTCCCATGTGAAGTCCCGTTTTCCGAGAGCCAGCCTGCGGCTGTGCGGCTGGAGGCAGGCAGGGAAGGCAGTGGCCAGGGTCGCCCCTCACCGCCGTGGCCCCTGTGTCCCCCCTGCCTGGTGACCCCCTTGTGCCACCCTCAACTGCTCCACATCACGCAAACACTGTCGCAGTTTTTAAGCGTTTGTTGCTGACTCGGACGTTTCCTTCCTCTTTGAGGAACGTAATCAGGAGCAGCCAGAGGGTTTGTTAGTAGCACTGAATTTTAAGTTGGCATTAAACGCCTCCTGGCAGCCGAGTCACGGGGTTGGCAGCCCCACACGGGCCCTTGCTGTAGCCAGGATGGGTTGCATGGTCGCCATCTCTCCACTGTGGTGGTGACCCTGTGCGTGGCCTGTGCCGCACCTCTGTGCTTACGCTGCGAAGGCACCAGCCATAAAATGCTGCCGTTCCCGTGGGAGCAGCATGTTCCTGTCCGCCTGCTCCGCTCTGCATGACGGGGTCCGGTGCGGGGAGCCGAGCCTTCGTCCCACTCTCGGCCCTTCACTGCTCAGCGGGTGTTTTTCAGTGCTTTTCTCTGCACCGGTCTGCTGGGCCTCTCGCCTGCAGAGCGGTGCCGTACGGGACAGATCCTGTGCTGGGATGGGCACGGTGTGTGTGTCGCCTCCTCTCTGCGCGCTCACTTCCTTCTGCTCTGGGTCCGTTTCAGTTGCTGGAAATCATCAGGAAGGAAGATGTGGTGCTCAGAGCGATCCTCACCACCCACCACCACTGGTAAGTGCTGCTGGCGCGAGCCAGGGGCCAGGGGCGGCCGTGCCTGGTGTGGGGCTGGGTGCCCATTCCCTCCTCTGCCGGCGCAGGGACCACGCGAGGGGCAACGAGGAGCTGGCGAGGCTCTGCCCTGGCCTGCGGGTGTACGGCGCTGATGAGCGGATCGGGGCCCTGACGCACAAGGTGACCCACAACCAGGAGCTGACGGTGCGTGGCCGTAGGACCACGGGAGCGCCCTGGGGCTCAGCCCCCCATGCACGGATCGTGCCCTGCGGGGCTGGCACAGTGCCGGGCCGGCGGGGAGTGGAGCTGGGCCATGGCACAGTCCCCAGCGGTGCGGCACTGCGCTGGGAGCTGACAGGGTTGGTGCCTGGCCGGGGCTGTGCTCGGGCTCCCTGTGCCGTGAGGTGGTTGCCGATGTGGCACTGTGGATTTGGGGCTGGGATGGAGCACTGGACTGGAGGAGAAACCTCGTCCCGTTCCCAGCCCATTTGGGATTGCGCTGGGGGACCCAACCTTCTCCTGGGGCCCCGCTGCTAAATGCTGTCGGAGCAGATGTGCAACCTGGGACTCGCCCAAACCACCATCCCCTGGCATGTCTGTGACCCGCTGAGCCCCGAACAGGCGACGCTGTGGGGCTTGGGGAGGTCTGGGGGAGTCTGGCTGCCTGTCAGGGCAGGGGTGACCCCAGCAGGGTCCTGACCCTCTCTCCCCACAGTTTGGGGCCATCCGGGTGAGGTGCCTCTTCACCCCCTGCCACACCTCGGGCCACATGTGCTACTTCATGTGGGAGGACGGCTCCCCGGATGCTCCGGCTCTGTTCTCAGGTATCCCACCCTGCCGACATGCACCCTGTGGGTACCAGGGACATGGGGCATGCTGCCTGCATGCTGCCCGTCCCCCCCCTGCTTGGCGCTCACGGGGCGAATCCAGCGCGTGGGGGGTCCCACCCGGGTCCCTGGGAGCGGGGCCAGGGTCCCCTCCGTGCCCAGACCCCTTTCCCCACAGGTGACACCCTGTTTGTGGGAGGCTGCGGGAAGTTCTTTGAGGGGACGGCGGAACAGATGTACACCAACCTCACCCAGATCCTGGGGGCTTTGCCGAAGGAGACGGTGAGTGCCCTGCATCTTGGCCCCAGCCTGGGGAGGGACCCCAAAATCAGGAGGGGGCTCGAGGCTGGCACCGCTCAGGAGGCAGCACCCATCTCCAGGGCTGGGGCTGCAGCGGGACCAGGATGGGTTGGACCTGGTACTGGGAACACGTGTGACGCCAAGTGCTTCCCGCTGGCATTGCAGAAGGTGTTCTGTGGCCACGAATGCACCGTCCGAAACCTCAAGTTTGCCTTGAAAGTGGAACCGGAGAATGAAATAGTGAAGAAGAAACTCGCGTGGGCCAAAGTAAGTGACTGTGCCCCTGCCGGGGTGGAGGCGGAGGGGGGGGTGTTGGATGCCGGTCGGTTTTCGGATATCTCTGGTTCCTCGGCAGCAGCGGGATGACGAGGACTTGCCCACGGTGCCCTCCACGCTGCAGGAGGAGTTCCTCTACAACCCCTTCCTGCGGGTCACGTAAGCAGCGCTGGGGCCTGGGGGGCACGAAGGGCCCCACCGTGGGTCAACCCCAAACCAAGCCAGGGGTGGGCAGGCCCCAGCTGGCTGCCCCCAAACTCTGCTCCCGTTTTCCCTCCAGTGTCATCCCTTCTCCTGTGGCTTCACTAGCCGGTGGGAAATTCAAGCCCCGAGGGAGGGGAGGGTGCCCAGACCCGGGGTCCTGCACTGCCCAGCACGGGTAGCTGCAGACGAGCCCCATGTGCCCCAGCAGTCGCCTGGCACGAGGATGCGACTCCCCCATTGTCCATCCCGGTGTGCGCTGGGGTCCCAGCGGGGAGGTGGGTCCCCGTCCTGTCCCCCGCGGTCACAGCAGAGCTGGTTTCCTTGCAGGGAGGAGCCCTTGCAGAAGTTCACGGGCAAGACGGACCCAGTGGAGGTGCTGAGGACCCTCCGCACCGAGAAGGATAACTTCAAGAAGCCCAAGGAGCGGCCCAATCCCCAGGCCATGCTCGCGTTTGATTGGGGACTTTTCAGCCCCTTCCTCGAGAAGAAGTGAGCAGCCGTGGCGGTGGCTGCCGAAACGCAGCATCCCCGTTGCGGTGGGGGCTCCTCCTGGGCTGTGTCCGTCCAGCTCTGACTTACTCCCGTAAGACTTGGAAGTTGGGAAGTGGTTTCTGTCTTTAACCTGCTCATTTTGAGGCTGCTCTGCTTCGCTCCCTCTGGCGCCATGCCTGGCTTCCCCTGGCCTGCGGGAGCTTTGCTGAGTGCCTGGTCCCTATGGGAAGGGAGCGCATGGGTGCCTTCAGTGAGCTCAGGCAGCAGTTAAGCCCCCCTGGCCGCTGGGCTGCAGTTCCTGCTGGGCAGGAGGTGTTTCGGAGGAGAGGACACCCACGCTCACAGCATTGGTGGGTGTGGGAGCTGCTGCCTGTCCTGCAGCTCTTTGCCTGCGGGAGCCAAGGGAGGGTATGGAAAAGGTGGGGACGCTGGGAGGACCGCGATGCTGTACCCCACGGACCAGCCGGCACTGGTCGGGCTGTGAGGCTCTCCTGCCTGCAGTCCCGCCAGACATGGGTGCTGCATCGCGCTTCCCGGGGGTCAGCGGGAGCGGAGCTTTGCAGCAGTGCGGCTCCAAAGCCGCTGACCTCCTGCACGGCCGGGCTGCGCTGGGGCTGGGCTGGCGGGGAAGCCCTCCTGGCTCTGCCTGCTCGGCTCCAGCCATCCCTGTGCCCATCTCAGGCCGAGGGCGGGCAGGGATGAAGCACGGAGACTTGGATGCACGAGAGGAAGCCGGGAAGGGGACTGGCGTTTTCACTGGCATTCATCAGTACCTACTTGACTCCAGACCTGCGCTAACAGAAACCCTCACTTCAGTGGGGTTTGGGTATTTTTTTTCCCCCTTTTTTTCCCTATTTTTATAGTAGGCCAACATAGAAACATTGCGTAGGGATTTGTAACGCAATCGCTGACTTAGGGGAGCCATCCAAACCGCTTAAACCATGCAGAGTGCGTCCAGGTGGAGTTCAGGCCTGGAGGAAAGCATGCTCTAACCCACCGGCTTTGTACAATACTTTTCAAGGTGTGACAGTTTCTAGGCAGCAAACAACAACGTGCTGCTATGCGTCCGTTGCTGCCTTTTTTTTTTCCCCAAGGTAAAAAACTGGGAAACGCTTGGCTGAAAGTGTCAGTGAAACCGACCTTTACGTTGCCTTCTCTTTAGAACAAGAGCTAGGGAGCAGCTGGGTCTCTTAAGCCTCTGCAGCTTGCAGCCTTCAGTTTGTGCAAAATCAGTACTGTATTTTATTTTTTTTTTAAGTCTTGAAAACTGTGCAAAGCTTTTATTTGCAGGTGGTGGGGAGGTGCATTACAAACCAGTAAAGTAGTTTTCTCTTTTGGTGGGGAAAAAAAAAATAGGGCTTGATGGTAGCTGTGTCAATAGCTGTGAAAATCCCTCCAGAGGGCCTGGACGTGGCAGGTTGCTCCGTCTGGGACAGTCGCATGTCTCTCGTTTGTTCTTTACCTCAGTGTGCAGAGTGCGTGTGTGACCGTCTCGGTGTTGCTGAGTTTACAGCCGTTGTGCGTAGTTCAAATGAAAACACAGAGGAGCAGAGGAGTTGGTCCCGTAATCCTTTACCGTATGTTGTCATTTTAAACAGTGTTGATTATAAATGTTTTAGCTCCTAACACTGGAATAGAGTTGACTTCAGGATCTTTCATGTGTGGACTGTGAACTGCATCCGTTACCACTGAAGCCTGGTTTGTGGCCGTTTCTTCCCTTGCTAGAAACTAGACTAAGGTTTTCTTTTTTTCCTTTGAAGTTATAGTGTTAGAATTCACTCTCCCCCACAGGAGGGGAAGAATTAATCCTGCTGCACAACTTGCCTCAGTACTATGGCCTCAAAGTTCCCCAGTTTAGATGCAGTGGTACAGTTTGTAGATGTTACCTGGGTGTTCCCCTGGGTGTTTGTTTATACTGGGAGCAGAGGTGCACCCCTGTGCGTTCAGGGAGGGTTCCTGAACTAGCAGTAAGTCTGCTCACGTTGATAGCAGCAGCATGCAGCTCAAAGGCTGCGAGAAATTTGAGCCGTTCTTGATACCACGGCAAGAACGGACGCCCAGGAGTGCCTGTAGGAGCTGAGGTCTCTGCATGATCTGAGTGGAGAGTCCTTGGACGGCTTTCGCAGTGTGCATGTTGGTAACCTGATAACTGGAGAAAAGACAAAATGTAGACCCCCAATTGTTTAATCTACAGCTAACTTTTAGCTTTATTTCTTTGTGCCCTTCTGGCCTGACGTGCATGTTCTCAACAGAAACAGAATGTGTTTCTTTTGCACTGATGTAGAGAGTTTATGATCTCAGCACTTCAGCATATTGGACTGACTTTGCATTAGCAGTGGTATCTCTTGCTGTAGATAAAGATTCTGTGGTTTAGCATAACACTGTGTGTTATAAATCTATGCATGGAAAAGGGCATTCACTGCAACTACCAACTTGCTTGTAAAATGAACAGGGTGGGGAGGGGGAAGCAGTGGGAGATTCTTGCCTTATGAACACTGTGAATTCACCAATTGATCAGCAACACCTGAAAAATGTAAAGCTTTTAATTAAAAACATTTAAAAAAATGTCTTTTACACTGTTGGCTTACTTATAATAAAGAGGGGAGGAGGCTTTGAGAAGGACACAGGCAAGTACTGCCAGAGAAGCCGTAACAAGAGGCAGGTCAAGGTCTGACAGCTTTGCTTTTTGACAGCCCTAAGCTCAAGGTCTGCAGTAAGTGGGTGAGGGTGATCTTTGAAGAGGGCCCGGGCAAGGTTTCAGTCTGGGCTAGAGGCAGTAACCAGCTCCATCTATTTGCTCTGAAGAACAAAGCAATGTGGCAGCTTTGTTTTCAGTTTTCGTCCACTTAGCTCTACTTTCTGCACAGTCCTTCTTCCTCGCATAGCAGTAAGTGGAAAAAGGAGAAATAATTAAGTGATTCAATAATGTCATTCTGAAGTTCATGTTCACTTGCAGCTACAGCAGTCACAAGGAGAGATTCCACATCTGCCAGCGTCCCTTCCCCTCGCATTCAGGTACAGCTGCAAATCCTCCCCACACGCACTGTAACTCCAGAAAAACTGATATTCAGATTAAATAGACCACAACAGAGTTATTCATTCAGTAGTTTTTCTGCATATAGTTTTGAAAATACCCGTATGTAAAAAATACAGATAGCAAGACAGACACGTCATCTCCAGTAACAAAAGACCAAATCTGTTTCACATCCATCTGTCTTCTGGCAAGGCATCGTAATGCGCTGCATTAAACCAGATGTGTTTTTACTAACCTCTTGGATTGTTCTGGTAAACTACTTGTTGTAATGATTACATCTCACAGCTTGCTTCTATTAACTTTTGTAAAGTAACACCTTTCAGAGACACCAAGGACTTAGTCCTTTATTGGAAAGAAAGTTGGCAGTAAGTTCTTACTTGAAACACTGTAAAAAATTGTTTTCTCTGCATGTAGGGATATTATCCATCAGTATCCGGCTGTTGAGGATGGGGTAGATGTGACAATTCTGTGACTCTCTCTACAGTGTATTTAGGGAGAACAAGAGAGAGATGTAATTGCCCACAGTTATAGACAATTGTTGTAATTAAAGGGAAAAAAAAAAAAACACTGTAGCTTTTTCTTCTTAAACATTCATTCAAGTCACATTTCAGCAGGCAGTAAAACAGCTCTACAGATGCTGCTTCTCACGTCATCCCAGGCTGCTGGTACCCACCCCCTCTGCCAGGGCCAGGATACTGCAGCTGGACCTCAAGGGCAGCCAGTCGGGGCAGTGAAATGGAAAAACAGAACCCAAGGTCTCATTAGACCATTTATAACTAAATGAGGATGTCCCGACAGAGACAGGTGTAAAACTCAGTGCTGTGAAAATACAGCAAGGCCTGGACAAGTAATACTCTCACGTAGCATAAAGCTCATGTCAGCGAGGCTACAGTCCACTGCAACCCAAATCCTTCAGTACCTTAAATTCATTGGTTCTCGTAGGAGTAGGGTTGTAAAGGGAGTGCAGATTTAGTCCTTAAAGACCGTGCAGAGGCTAGGATGCGTCACTGCTTCTTTTGATGTGTGTTTTAAGTCAGTGTTTGGTTTTTATTTACATCATTTCAATAATTATAAAGCTGTAGGAATTAATATTGCCTGCCTATAGGCACATTACCTTCTCATCCCTAACAAGAGTCAGAAATCGCAAACTCCCAGTGATGGCACAGAACTTGTAGCTGTCTTTTGAGAATCTTAAATATAACTGAGTTAAAAAGGCACCGAGTATCTGTATCTGGGCTTCACAGCATCAGTCTTCACCATTTGATATTAAATCCAGTGCTTGTTTTCTCCACTGCGTGGTACTCTGTATGCAAAGCTTTCGCAGCCTTTTCTGACTCCACGCCACCCAGCCACTGCTCATACAGTTCGCTTACAGTCTGGTTCTTCTCTGGAATTTCAGTCTTAAGAGACTCATACAACCTCTCAACTTGCTGAAGCTGGTCCTTGCTGGATTCACCATCTGGTTTGATCTGACCACCTCCATTTAAACAGCCTATGTGCAACAAAGTGAGAAAACATCACTGAGTTTAGAAAGCACTTCAGCTTTATCAGAAAAAAAGAAACCAACTACAGTTAATTTACTCTGCACCTGCAAACAGTTACAGACATGAAAACACCATTATAATTGTGGTCTACTCCCCAGTTATCTAACACCAGCAGGGCAGGCTGTAGCCCTACAGGGGAGATTGTTGGCCTGGTGTGCCCCAGTGCTAATTCAGCCTGCAGCCAGCTGTGAGAGAGGGCTGCCGAGGCAGGCTGTGACCTGCCAGGGAGAGAGAGCTCTGGCTCTCATCTCCTGCCTCCAGAAAAGGGCCAGAACACAGCCCAGGTGAGAACAGCCTTGGGGTCTCAACTGAAGGTAAGATGAACACCCCTGGGGTATGTTCTGGGTTTGCTGTTGGGGCGGAGGCGTGCTATGAGCCGAGCTACGCAGCGTGCAGTTGCCCTAAGCAGCGTCCCGGTGCTGAGCAGCCCTCTGGGCTGGGAGTTGCGCAGACCCTTGGGGAGAAAGCAGTTGCTCGAGAGTAGCAAGGGTGGCAGCTCAGCGTCACTTCAGGCTGGGTTCAAGCTGCCTGTGCTCTCTGCTAGCAGATTCAAAGAGAACGAGGAGAGAGAAAAAGGAGGGCTCGCACAAAGCGGAAAAGGGAATAAAATAGTCAGAAAGAGACTTTCTTCACCAGCCATAGCAAGTGTTCTCTAAAAGCATAATGGTCAATTTTTTAGACCTCCTTAAAAGCACTAGTTGTGCAAATTTTGTGCAATAGAATTTAACTGTAATTACTTAAATCCTGAAGAATTACTAGTTTCTAGGTAAGAAAATCTACACGCAAACAACTTTGAAATTCTGATGCTGTGATTATCGCGTCTCAAGAATTTGAAGGCTTTGCCACAATATTCAGGACATGAGACATTGCCTATTGTTCTTATATTTTAGTTATAATTTCATATAACTTCTTACAGCTATGGACTTTAATGGTGAAATCCCTGTGCAGTCTTACCTGATGGGCAGGCCATGACTTCAACATAGTGATAGGGCGATTTCCCTCGTTTCAGCTTTTGCACTAAGTTCTGTATGTTTCGAAACCCATATGCCAAAGCAAACTGGAGCAGGACTACTCCATCCTTCTCCAGTGTCACCTCCTGGAAGTCCTTGTTTCTGAGGAACAAGAGCAGAGAAAATGTCTTATCCAAATTAACTTCTATTTTAAACTTCAAAGAGCCCTGTGCTAAAACAAAGTTCTTTGTGAAATCTTATGCAAGAAAGCTGTCCTAGTTCTTTGCCACCCAAACAAAACAGATGAAGGAACTCACTTACAGATCCTTTTCCAGTCTTGTTTGAGGACCTGCCACCTGAACTGAGTTTGCTGAAGAACACATGTGTTGAATAAATGCTTAAAAGCCAAGCAAATGGAGCCTAAACAAAAGTTTCATTGTGACAGGCCTTCTGAGTTGGCTTCAGCCAACTTATGCATTAGTGAGGACACTGAGAAAACTTTTAAATTGTGGTAGGTCGTAAAACCAGGGAGCAAACCATTATTGAAGGCTTCCAGACTCCTAAGGTTAGTGGAAATACCTGTTCCTGATAAAAGAGCAAGTAATTTTAATCAAGTATTTCATATTGAGACTCAGAGGGACTGTTTCTTCTGCTTCCTAGACCAGAGAATCCTAAACATAAATAGTGCTAATCAGGGATAGAATTCATTACAAATGGTACATTAATATTATAAATGGGAAGGTAGAAGGAATCTCAGCTGAATGAGCCTCCATGCCCAAACTCGAGTGACTTTGTTTTCTGTCTTACCACAACATAGCTAAAACTGAGCCCCAAAGCCCCGACACAAGATTTTCTGTTCTGTGATAGCTAGATCAGTAACAAATCTACTTTATTGGTTTGACTGCAGGTGAAGAAGCCCAGATTCATGTGAGCCCTGTCTTCTAAATTACTCTAAAAATTGACTGCAACTTGATACTGGGAAAATCCAAAAGGCCAAAATAAAGTGTGTGGGTGGTGAAGGGGCTGGAAGTCTCCAAGGGAAAGGCTGCATGGAGCGCTTGCTGATTTATTGCTCAGCAACTGTGGGAGTAAGAAGCCAATTCCCATGCCTTGAAGTAAAATGTTTAACATTGCAATGAAAGTTTCAGCCCATTAGGAAGATAACTGCATGAACAGAATTGCAATAAAAATAGCGCTTTCTGTAGGACCTTAAACTTCTTACTTTAAAGGTTTGTACTGAATTGTATCCACTTGAATTCCAAAGAGTTCCTTGGCTGCATGTTTGTATATGTGCTCCAAATAGCCACCAGAGCCACCTCCCGAGTGGCTAGTGAGCTCCTCTTCTGCAGCACTACTAAACCTGGGGGAAAGGAAGAAAGCAAGCAGTTTTAGGGGAATCTTTGATAAAACAGAACAGCCAGCACAAACACAAAGGTCCAGGGGACTCAAAAGCAACAGAACAAGCCACAGACCAGCTCCCTTTGAGCTCCTAGCTTTTCCCTTTCTCCTGGGAACCAACTATTTATGGCTTCAGAGCCCAGCAGGTTTAACCCTGTGCTGCCTAGCATCCTTTGGGTCAAGCTCAGTGGAAATACTGTCCCATGCCACAACAAGGCCTGACCCATGCACTGCCAACTTAACCTTCACTTACCAAAAATATGTTTGGGAATGTTTGAGTTACAAGGGCAGTTATCTGACATGCATATTTTGTTAGCTTCCTGTTTAATACCTCTACAAACATCCTGGGTTTTGCTTGGAAATGGGAGGAGGGAAATGATGAAGCAATGGTGGTATGGGTCTCTGCAACCTATGCTTCTCTTGGAGAACACTACCCAGCAGAAGTCCTGTCTCAGTCAAGAGACATCTCAGCAGTGCTACAGCTTTTCCGCAACATCAACAAAAGCAGAGTTCATTATTGAAAGCTCTGTTTCTGTGTTACAACACATTTTTTGAAACCAGATACTTTAGATGTGGTTGCTGGGATGTGAGAGAACATTTCTGGGAGGTATCAGTGCTATGATCACAAGCACAGAGAGATGAAATCCGTGTTGCTGTGGTTTCATGTGCTTAATGTTATGTAACAACGTTCACAGTTTACGAACAAACCTAACGATGCCAGGACATTTGCTCCATGTGCGCCTGTCCTCAGCGGGATCCTGGTTCACGTTCAACACGTTTTTGATGCTGAACAACTACATTAACATAAGTTCTGTAATACTAGTTCTGCACAAATAATTCCACCTCGCTGGCATGCCAAAACACAACCAGCTATTCAGAGGTCAAGATAATGTTTCTTGAGAACAGCTCACCAGATGGAAGCCACAACAATAGCTTTTGTTATGAGAGAATAACAAGATGAGGGATCTGCTTATAAGCACTCATCAGGTAGTGACACTTGCATTCTCCTGCTAACAGCTGCAGAAGGGAAAACACTTGAATTCCGGCCAAACAGCTTCAAGTCAAGTCGAAGATGTTGCCTCTTGCAGATAAAATCTTAGCTTTGGAAGAACTGCAGAAGGCAACACTTTAGCCTGCAATCACCCTCAGAAACTATTTTTAATTTGATCTTGTTTACAGGAACTGAGCTTCATTAACAAAATGTTTCAGTGTGTCTGGCCTCACGTACTGCTACTCTCTTAAAATGAGGCTGCCAGTAAGCTTCAGTGCTGGCCTGGAGCAAACGGTTATACCAGCAAAAGTCCTGGGATTTCTGGCATTTTATCTCATTCTTGCTGCCAAATGTAATAACCTCTTAATGGGCTTTTCCACGTGCTGGAGGATAAAGCAGAACAACAGCCACTGGACTGCTTATGTGAACGCTCCAAGTTCTGAGGAATACGTGCTGTTTGTAACCAGTCAATTTACTGAGTATGTTAAAGCTAGCAAAAGGTTATAGAGCCACTTTATCACCACAAGCATGAGGCCTAGTGCTCAGAATGTACTCCTAAGAAGCTGGCCAGAGATTTTTATCAAGTAATTAGACATTCAGTTCTACGTTATAACTGACACTTCCATAATGTCATTTCCTAAGGGAACCCAAACACTTCAGAATCTTTTTTTCTCCTCAATTTTCTGTTAGTGGTGTAACAATAAAGCAGGTAGAACAGAAGTACTTGTTTACATGAGCAGCTTTTGAAGCTGTTCTTTTGGGACTCAACCATGCAGACATTTATTATAGCTGAGGATACTTTTCTTTTTTGATGTGAAAGCAATCTGTGCATATGCTATGTCAGAAAAAGACACTTAATCCTGGAAAAAGTGTGCATAAATAGTTCTGTGCTAGTAAATTTGTTACGTGAAACCCACACCTACTGATCCACTGAAATGCAGCAGAAGGAAACCAAGGCTCTGGGCATGCACATTATTTTAAATGTCTTTTTTAAATTAAGTATCCCTTACATGAAGGGGATTGGATGGCAATAGACCGTCTCTATCTCACATTCTGCTTCTTTTCAGAAGCACAGGAGTGACCAATGTTTATAACAATTAAAACTAATCTAGGAAATAGGCTGCATGTAAGGATGCTTCCCTTCACAGCTCTGTCAACATACATGTGCTGATCAGACAATTCTTGAGCAAAGGCTGCCAATGGCACTTGGTTGTACCAGGAAGACTTGAAGCCTATTTAGAAAGAAACGAAATTTCCAAACAAGAGTGTCACATCTGCAAGGGGTACAGCTGAAAACAGACTAGTGTCACATTCCAATCATGTGCTAGATGCTGCATATTTGGGGTATCAAAATCTCTCCTAAAAACTTAGGGAGCCTGAGCAGTAAATTTTTGAATCATGTACTTAATCATCTTTCGTAGTTCTTAAAGGTTGCCGCACATGTAGCCTTTCTATTTATTAATGTGCGAAGTGCTACAAAGACATTTCTTTTAAACTGAAGAAGAGAATGCTTTGGTTTAGTGTTCAGCGTGGAACCACCACTGCATGTGAATTTAGACGAGTAAAATGGGATTTTAATGTTTCCGTAGTCACTTAGATCTCTGCGCAGTTGTCACTTACCAGATGTTACTTTTCAGTTGAAGCAACTGAAGTCTCATCTGGTTTGCACATGTTTTAGATATCTTTTTTTTTTTTTCCCCACAAATATAGACTCCTAGAGATTAGCTGAGTGACCTAAATATTTCTTATTTACGCTTTAATTCTGGAATCCCTACAGTAGCTCTGATAACTAGAACAGATACAAGCAAACTGAGTACAGTGCAATAACAGGCTTCTTTTTAGCAAACTCTTCTCACTGATCTACATTTTTTTCACTTTTCAAAGCTTGCAGGTAGATTTTTGTGGGATTCCACCAGCTATACTGTAACAGTAACTGAAGTAAATGACTGTCATACAATTCGTACTTTTCTGCATGATTATTCTGCCATTATACTCTTCTGAGCTAATTCTAGCAATCCAGCTAATTTACAGTGAGAGCTGCTAATCCTTGGACTACTAAAATCTAGAACAAATAGTTATAGATTCTCCAAAAGTGGAAATTCATCATATTCTGTAGATTAAGTATTTTAATGCACAATTGTACTGATTGAAGTGACACAAGAAAAGAAATCAAATGCAAACACATGCAGCCTTGTGTAGAACAGTAGTGGAAAGGCAAATTCTGTTGAAGAACTCTATAAATATTGGATGAAAAAACATCACTGAAGATGTAAATGAGATTTTGGTCTTACATGGTATCCAAAGGAGCAGGATCTACCTCTGAGAGAGATACTCCTTCTTGTTCCAACAACTTTAGCACTTCTCCTAAAACAGAACCACAGATATAAAAAGTTATTATTTTGGGGATAAAGGAAAACAAAATCCACAGATAAGTACATAAGACTGCATCTGCAATCTTTACCAGGACATGATTTGCATTATTGAAGTGTAATATACGGCAATATCCACACACTACGTCCTCTATCAGAGACAAAGGGTTTTTGAAACTAGCGAACGCCTTGCTCTGAGGTTTACAGAAATTAGCTGGACTACCTCTGGCTCTGCTTACCTGTGGTGATTACACAGTCCACATCACGAGTTTGGTACTCTTGGTTGAAAAAGTCTGGCCTTGAAGCCTCCAGCTTTTTGTCATAACAGGGCATTACTGTTACATGGTATATCCGATCAGGGGTTAAGTGCTGGAAGAAAGACAAAGCTGTACAGTTGGATTGGCCAATATCAAACCTATCTTGAGAGAGATGTTTTCCAGGTAAAAATGAGAATGATGAAAATAACACCACCATGCCTCTGGAAATACTCTCCACTGCTACTGAACTTTTATTTATATGTATATACACACACACATGCATTTATATTCACATTAAATTATTTCTCTCCTAGAACCCGATTTCAGTTTGCAGCAAGTGTCAGCAGTATGGTCTTTTACAGGTTTCGCCCCCTCTCCTTTTGCTAGTGCAGATGATCCAAACAAAGTCAGTCAGTGAAGTGAATTCCTAATTATGCAGTTAGAGAATATGCTTCCTCCGCGCTACTAAAACCCAGCCCCTGCATCAGCAACTGAGAAATGATCTGGCGTCAGACTAAAACCTCATGACCATCCAAGAAATAAGTACAGGCCAAGGAAACAAGTCATTGACTCAAGGCCATTGTTTCAGTATCTTGTGCCAAATATTCTTAGTAGCTGCCAATTTTTGTAACAAGTATGCAGATGTCAGCATTTACTTAATGCAAGCGTTAAACCACTGCTCATTAATGGACAATAAATCATACAATCAGAAGTGGTGCTTCAGTTTCTTACTGGACAAGTCTAGGTTGTCAGTACAACTCTAGTCTGTAAATATCAAATTTACATTTGGAAAGATTCCAAAGGTTAAAGACTGAGAAGAGAACTAAGTCAAACTGAAACAGAACATTAAGTTGGGAACGAGCAAGTAATTTTTAGACAAGACATGATCTGCACGTATGCACTGACTGAAGTTTTGTCTTAGGATAATTTATTTTAAGTTATTCACCAACTTTGAACAACAAGAAAATACCACACACAGACAAGATGGGAGCACAAGGACACCAAAAACTAACTTTATCTAGCCTTCCCAAATAACACGCAGAGGTTTTAAGCAGTCCATGCAGCATGAGCTTAGTGTTACTGCCCTAGTTGCTAACTTCTCATTAGATAAAATGGAAGTGAGAAAGATGCTGCCTTTGCTGGCTTCTGCAAGATAATTTTAACCTTTAAAATCTAATGTATACCATGTAGCAAAATAAAAAAAAAAATCAGCTTAAAGTGTTCAATTTTAGCAGTTTGCCATTAAGCATAGTATACTTCAGACCCTTACCTGCTGTTCTGCAAAGTGGCCCTTGATCAAGGAGCCCATGACTTGCTGTGGAGACTTGGTGGTACTGATATAAGGAATGATGAAACTACCATGGGTTTTCTCTGCATAGCAGATCCAACCTGGGAAGAGTGTAATTAGCAGATTAAATTAAAAATAACAAGCAACCCTTTACTCTGCTCACCCTCCCCCCAACCCCAGGCTTAGTACCCATTAATAATCATTTTCAGTCTCACTTCAGCACAAAAAGCAAAGGAAGTGTAACACAAAATTCATTTTAGAGAGCTCATTAGGTAACTGTACAGATAATTACTGCTATTAACACCAAGGTCTCTTTGTATTGTGAAAGGAGTAGTCCTCTAAGTAAATTTATCCATTTAAACTTTTCTGACTAACTTTCTGAATTTTTGTTCTAGTGTACTATTAGTATGACATTTTATTATTTCCATAACTAATCTAATACCATACCTGGACAAGCAGAAGCTAGCATTGGCAAGGCCTTTTTGTCTTCAGATTGCTTTCGAAAGCGTTTTACAAACTCTTGTTGGCTCTCCAGTAGGCTGAAGTTTCTTGAGAAAGTTGTATCAAATACATAGTGCACACCTAGGCAGAACAGCATCTGTGTTAAAATTCATCGGAAAGATACAGCAAACTACAACAAAAAGCCTCCAGTCAAACCAGATTCAAACTTATTTCCATCTTATTTACAGGTATCAACCTCTGCAGTTGACAGTGAACCTTCTTCCCTAGCACATCAGCACTGTAAGATGAGCAAAAGTGACAGGAGGACTGCGAATCTAAAATTTGAAGTTCCTTCCTTCCATCACTCCAAGTTTATTATGCGACTGAAGTTGTAGACAGTTTGCATTTTAGCTAACGCCAATTACGAAACATTATGAGTCCATGGAGAGGTTAAATCACACCAACCTTGTGCACTCATAATAGTTATGCTTAACATACACCCCACAGTTCCCTCTGATTAACAGAACGCCATACCACACTTGCCTAAACTCTTCAAGAATGCAGTCAACTTCTTTGCTGTTTCCAGAACACCCATTTTACATCTTGCAGCTAGCGAAGCTCTGGATTGTGGTGAAACAGAAACCACCACCAATTTCTGTTCACTGGGAGAGGCAGTCTTTGAAAAAAACAAACAACACTGTTCAGAACAATATCAATAAGGCACATGCAGAACTTTCAGCACACTAGGACATCAGAAAGTATCTCCCAGCTTAACTTTGAAGTCAGTAACTTACTACATTAAAGGCCCTTTCCAAACCCATGATTACCTTTTAAAAATTGGAAAAAACACAACGGCGCGCTGAGGATGTCCTCAGATCCTTCAGATCTCTGAAACTATTTTTTATGCGCACTGTTTCCACGCATGCTTCTGCAGATGCATCATACCAACCTATTAAGACTTTCAAACTCTGCAGCCTACCTAGCCATGACTTGTCACCTACCTTGTTAAAAGTTAGCATTTTGCAGAGCTCTTCATGGCTCTGTTGAGTGATTAAAATACTCTCTGCTGATGTAATGCAGCCACTACAAGCTAAACAGTCGTTCAGAGTAATTTTAGCCTTCTCCAGTTTTTGTGCTCCTCCATCCTAGAAGGAAACAGATAAGACTCAGTTCTGACCACAGTGTAGAATTAGGTAGCAGTTTTCCCACCTTTACTATATTTAATAACAAAGATGCTGCCATTTTTATGCTCTCGGTCTACCATTTAAAACAAGTATCTTTTATTTTTAGTAAGATGAGGAAGAAGACAAGTATCTTTGAAGTTTGCTGCTTTTAATAGGATTATTTGGCACACAGATGCAAATATGCTGAGGAACTTCAGGAAAATTTTAGCAAGACCAAGAACGTAACTTCCATCAAATACAGAACAGTTGTTTAGGCCACAATTATTGGTGCTATCTGGTGGGCTGATATTGCTCCAAAATATTGAAATTATACTTTCCCAGAAACAAACTGGGTCTATCTTGCTCGGTTTTTCAACTTGTGGGTGGCTGAAGACTGGGTTAGCATGGCTAATGTGCTACAGATTGCAGCTGCTATTTTAACCAGAAAACTGTAGACCACAGAGATCCTAAGCCTTTAAGCACCAGTCTCCAGTGTGCATTGAATATTATGCTGGAGAAAGCATGCCAGCTTTGTCACCTCTATCAGATGCTGCTCATGTTATTGAATAGTACTGGAGCTGTTTCTTCACGGGAACTTGAATTTCACTCCTTCTATACAGATTGTGTAACCAGACTACAAGCTCGCTAACATTTTTAATTGATACTGCGTGCTCTGCAATCTTTCTACGTGCAAAACTTACGTGGACACTGATAGGAGAACTGTATGGCAGCATATCAAAGACAGTGTGTGGCTTGCCACTGGAAGGAAATATTTTTCATAATATTTGACCTGAATAAGTCAGTTTTCCCATGAGACTCTCCTCTTAAACTTCACTTCTCAAAAAAGTCAGAAACAGACCGAGCAATTAGGTACTACTAAATTAAAATTTTAAAATAAGAAACCAGACTTCTGTGGAAGTGCTGTATCCCCCTTTTTTAAGTTGAAGGGTCATCATCTGCTTAAAGTTAAAAGTACCATTTCTAAATGAATTCCCAGCTTGACTAACTCAGAAATGCTAACCTTATCTGTGTAAACAGGAAAATAGTTCTCCAAAACTCGGCATTAATTTTGTAAGCAGGAGGCTTATGAATTCTGCAGGCAATTTAACAAATAATTTCAAATATTATTAAAAAATCAGAGCAAAATTTAAGAGTATCTATTTGAATCTCTTTGTGAGTGAGCACTCCGCTGTATGACATAATGTAATAAGAAAAGACATTGTCTCAAATAATCTAGGAATTGCTAATACTTAAGTATTGATGGCAAAATAGACTTCTCAGCTTATCCGCTCTTATACTGAAAATCATCGCTAATTAATGTCAGTGTTTCAGAGCATAAAAGATTGACACGAAATTGGAATTACTGCTTATAAAACTGGGTAATTAAAAAGTTGGACTTTGGAAAAAAGCTATGAGAATGCTGACAGCAATAGCAACACTTTTCTAATATCTTGGTCTTCTTTGAGGCATTAAATAGCTGTAGACTATTCAAATACTTAACAATACACTCACATTTTCTGGATATTTTACACAATAATGAAGAAAAATCACATACCTGATTGATCTGAAAATAGCTTCCATCTGCTTCAATTCTGATCTTAGCTGCGGCTTTTCCAGGCTTTTTTTCCACTTTGACAGGTTTGATACATTCCTGAAAGAGAAATAAAGTCTGAAAGCGAGGAGATAAGCAACAAAGTGTGGAAAAGGTAGATTTAACAGAAACTAGAATGATCAAACCCAAATACCAGTTCTAGAGTGAATGCCACTTACTCTCCTTTAAGCTACGCTGGATTTACTTACAGCGTCTATAACAACGAAAGGAAAACATAAAAGCAAAAACTGCTTACCCCTTTTTTACAGAAGGAACACTTTTCCAGCATCATACCAAAAACACAGGACAATTTTGCTGTTCTTTCTGAAAACACAGCTGTGTTTTACAGAGCCTTGAAAGGAACAGAGGCTTGCCTGCACTGTCCTCCTCTCTAAAATCTTACAGATGATCATGCATTCTTCACTGCAAATTTTAACCGATGGAGGCGTGGTCACCACAGTCAACATGTGGCTAGTGCCAATGAAGTTTCATTTAACGTCGAAAGGACTCTGACGACCTCAGATGGACTACTTCCAGTTTTCTGTATTGTTCTGTGATGAAGTCTCAAGGGTGTTTTTGCATTTTGTGTGATTTTTATTGTTTAGGCACCTTATGACTCCTTGTCCTACTTCTACAGCTATGATTCTCTTTGCCTTTCACCATCCTTGCTCTGCCAACGTTTTCAGTTTTCAGTTCTCCCCCCACCCCAATTAATCCAGCTTTACTACATTTTGCAAGATTCAAAGACTAGCAGGAACAAGTCATTATGATTCTTCGGTTATGCTCACTGCATAAAACAGTGATCTCTACTTGAAACAGAGAAGTGAAATGAAAGACTTCCCTAGGAAGCCCAAGTACTGCAAGGAGAGTTAATGGGGTTTGCTATGCCCCAGTCCACTGATCTCATTTCAGGATAGTTTTTTCTGCTGTACTTGTCAGCAAATACATCCAGGATTACTATTTTGTACTTTTGCTAGTGCTTGAAGACTCTGAAAGGAATAGTCTTGACCCGTTCTTGCTGCTCACTCCCACCTGCCACCCACTCCTGTATGCTGGCACGAGCATCTGTGCGGCTGAGTAGCGTGTAAGGAAACTTGTTTAGGCTTAAGCTTTTTTTTTTTTTTGGGGGGGGGGGTCTAGATTAACATTTAATAGGGCACTTTCCAGATCGGGGTGGGAATGACCGACTGGCTGCTGGGCCAAGATTTCTCTCTTCAGCTGCTTACAGAGGCTCGCACCGATCAGCGTCGCTGCCCTCTCTGCTCCCTGCGCACCGGCTGGAGGAGGCAGCGAGGGATCTCCGTGGGTTTTTCCTTTTACCGTTTTATTTCGCGGCACCCGAAGGACAGCCGGCCTCGGCCCCTCTCCGCCCCTGTGCCGCCTCCCTCACGCTGCCAGGCCGAGGGGCCCTGCCGAGGCCGAGAGCTGCTGTCCCGGCCGGCGGCACGGCCAGGGCTGTCACCCACCTCCCCCCCCGCAGGCGGCGCCGGCAGGGCCGACCCCGCGGCTCCCGGGGCAGCGGGCAGGGCCGGGCCGCCCCGCCCCGTCACAGGGCCGCGGCCTCTCCCCCGCGGCCGGCCCCGGCAGCCCCCGGCCCGCACCCACCTGGGAGGGCCCGATGTAATCGTCCAGGTCGGTCAGCTGCAGCACCCCGCTGAAGGGAGACGCCATCCCGGCCGCGCCGCCGCCCAGCGCGGCAGCCAGCGGGGGCGGGCCGGGGCTGCCACACTGTCGTAAAAGGGGGAACGCCACACTGCCGGAAAGGAAGGCGGGGCGGAGGTGCGCATGTGCGGGCAGAGCGGGGCGCCCTCCTGCCGCTGAGCGAGGGGGTTAGCGCGCATGCGCAAGGCGTTCTGAGCGGCCATGGCGGCGGGAGGCCATGGCGGTGGGCGAGGTGGCTGAGGCGGCTGAGGCTGAGGCGGGGCCGTTGTAGTGCTGAAAGGGCAGGGCACCCCGCAGGCAGGCTGCCTGCAGGACACCTGTTGATTTATAGGCTACGGTGGAAGGTGTGTTAGGCTGAGGTAAGATGTAGATGCTATAGAGAGGGAGGTATCATGGGCCTTGCCCTTATAAACAGTGTGAGGCCTGTGCTGGGCTTCTTGTTCTTCCAGAGAGTAAGTTCTCAAAGTCCTCGAGCTTGTGGGGATGGCCTGAATACCCGTCACCCTTCTTGGAACTGCTCTCCCACCAGGGTGGCAGCTGGTGAGGTTCCTATGTGCCACGGGGATTTGAAGCTGTAAATCCTCCCTGAGCAGCTTGCTGTGTTCATGTAAACGTGTGATGCTTTGTGTGTTAGAGGTTTAAAGCTCAGTGTGAGAAGTCATAGAATCATTAAGGTTGGAAAAGACCCTTAAGATCATCGAGTCTAACCGTTAATCTAGCACTGCCAAGTCCACCACTAAACCATGTCCTCAAGCACCACGTCTACCCTTCTTTTAAATACCTCCAGGGATGGGGACTCAACCACTTCCCGGGGCAGCCTGTTCCAGGGCCTGACTACCCTTTTGGTGAAGAAGTTTTTCCTAATATCCAACCTAAACCTCCCCTGGCGCAGCTTGAGGCCATTTCCTCTCATCCTATCGCTTGTTACTAGGGAGAAGAGACCGACCCCCACCTCACTACAACCTCCTTTCAGGTAGTTGTAGAGAGCAATAAGGTCTCCCCTCAGCCTCCTCTTCTCCAGACTAAACAAGTGATTAGTTTTTGAAGGAAAATTTTATTGTACATGAGATGCAGTGGAGAAAGTGGTGTAACAATTTTTCAAGGTTGCTGGTAAGGCCATAGTGCTGTCTGGTTTAGAACTTTGCATCTTCTTGATTGCAGACCCTGCTTGGAGATTTCCCTATATCAGTGGTGTTTCAAGGAAAGCCTTGCAAATTTGGGCTCCTACAGAATGGAACCTAATACACGTGAACAGGAGCTTTAGTTAACAAAAAAATATCTTTGCACTGTTTGTAGAGGTACCCTGAGGTGCCTAGATGGAAAGTGCGAAGTGCAGTGTGCTCCTAATAAGCAGAGCTGCATGTCATTTCCAGGCATAGCTGTAGGCAGAATGCAATGACAAACTGTTAGTGTCTAGGGCCTGATCCTGAAAGCACTGTTGGGTATTCTTGAAGCTTCAAAAGCTCTGGTTAAGGTGTGAAGATGGGGCTCCAAACAGCATACTTCACCAACAAATGCATCAGACCCTGCAGATTTCTATCTGACTAACATCCTGAAATTGCACCTCTACGTGATTGTTAAGAAGCGATGAGCTCTGAAGAAAATAAATGCCCTTGTTGATTGAAGTGTTGTGTAGCTTTCTCTGTGCTTGAATGCCTTATCATTTAAGGGTAGGATATAATCTTATGAAACAGTTTTTAGTAGCCAGAGGGGGAGAACACAGTAAAAAATCTGAAACGTGTGGGTTTTCATATATGTTGTTGCTCTTCCGGTTACAGGAGGTGCTGAAATAAATATTAAGGCACCTAATCAGTTCTGAATCCAGAGAGATTGTCCACAGAGACAATGATCTGTTCAAGGGTCTGGAATAACCATTCTGCCCCCTGATAGCTTTCCCATAAGCCCATTTGGAAATGTTTTACTAGTGGAGTAGACTCCCAAGGGAAGGAGTGAAAGTCATCTGCAAAGTCAGTTACAATTAGGTTGTGCAAAGCACTGGGGAACATGCTGTGTGCAACAGTCCTGCCGCTCCTTCACAGCGAACTAAGTGTGACCCACTGTGACTTTCCAATTGACCCTATATGCGGTATTCCATGCAGTGATACTGAGCGTACAGCAGAGCGTATTCCAGGAGATCCCACTGCAAAATCTGGCACATCCTTTCTTTCGTGTGATGAGCTATTATTTTCTATACAGTGGGAGAGAATCTGCTGTCGGGCAGACAAGGAATAACCTTTTTGTATACTTTTGCTATGCAGATATAAGCCTTTTGGAATTTGTTTGCATTCTAAACAAATATAAGGGTGTCAGTACTAGGGAAAATTTGATGGTAACTCCTAAGTCCTCTTCACTCACCTGCTGATGGCTGTTGTGAATATCCTGCTTCAAGGTGAAAACAAAAATTAGGTCCCAGCAAATCTTTCAGGCTCTGAGCACTTAGTTCCTACATGGGAAAAATAATAATACAAGAATTAGGTACATTCATACAAAATTATGGGGAGTTGCTCATTCAGTAGTTACATAATAGAGACTTCTAAGCTGTATAGCAATGCTTGGGTCGTGTTAGCTGTTCCCAGGCAAAGTGCAGGTGGGATTGTGCAAGAACCTGGCCCTGCTCTATACACAGATGGTGGTGTCTCTGAGGCAGACCTAGCAGCAGTGCTCAATTTTACTGTGTTATGTTCACTTTTTCTGGATTAAGGCCTATGAATGTATTAGTGACCATGATGGGGTAGTTGGAGGCAAATTTGATGACCTCTTGGGCTGTAATTTGGCCTTTGTGTAGGAAATTTTAATTCCTCTGAAGCCCAGTACAATACGTTGTTACAAAGAATGAGCTATGGCATTGCTGATTGCTCTGTACAGACTTTCAGCTCAATACCTTAAATTTGGCATTGAAGCGAACAAGATCTTGTGTGGAGGATTGTTCTATGAATTTCCCAAGATTTATGTCAATCCAGTTTCTCATTCCTCTTTGGATGTCGCAGGCAATCCCTAGAAAGAGGAAAAAAACTACAGGTTTATTGACAAGGCAGTGTCACAAACTAAGACAACCTATGTCCTTTCAGGGCAGCCATGATGATACTAATGAAAGGCACAGAAGTAGGACACCATTCCTGTGGGTGTTGACTGTTTTAGATTATTTCTTGAATTAGACTATATTGGAGCCAATTCTGACTCTGGGAAATATTCCCACGCAGTGCAAGTGGGACCCACAGACAGGACCAGCTCCAAGGAGACTTTAATGAAGTCTGGACCTGCTCTATTCCTGCTCAGTGAAGTCAACTCCAGCCACATGGACAGCTGAGTGAAGGTAGGAACCCATGACTGATATTTTGTAGCCTGGAAACAAACTCTGTGATCACTCTCTGTCCTTTGGGCTTCAGAATTATTCTTTGGTGCTTTTACCTGTTGAATGTGATTGTTGGCTCAGGTAGGTTTTAATGTAGCTGTTATATATGTCGATTTTGTTGGAAGGTGAAAGGGACTCGTAAGTGATGTTGAATCCTTTGATTCTGGGAAATAAAAGAGGACATTTTCAGAAAGGACCTGCATTTGTTTGGATTTTTAAGGAAGTTGACCCATTGTTTCTAACCTTCTGTGTGGCCTGGGTGGTGCCTGAGGCTGTCCCATCTCTTAATTGGACTTCACAGAAGAGGCTCATGAATATTTCCATTTATATGAACAGAAAAATGTTTTAGAATATATGGGATTTGCTCACAGCTTTCCAACAGTGACAAGCAAATTAAGCAGCCTGGAAGATCTCTATGCAATTTGAGCCTAGTGGTTCTGTGTTTGGTTTCGGCTCATAAACAGAACAGTAACGGATCCAGAGCTCAGTTCTTCTGTCTTAGAAATCCAAAATGTGGAGGTCTCAGCTGAAACACTAGCTTTTAACTGTCATAATCCTAAGAGTCATGGTAAACTTACATTGCTTGATAGGAATCACAAGAGACGTTGGTCCCCAGCCATCCCAGATAGGTTTTGTTCATACTAGGCAGCAATAAGGGCAGCTGCTGCTGGAACCAGGTTGCCCAGCTTTCACTGGAGAAGTTTTGGAGTTCAGGTCTTAGCTTTAGTAGTACTGTTTTCAGTATCACGTCTCTAACCAGCTTGCTGGGTAATGAGGTCAGATTTACCTATGGTATAAAGAAGAGCAAAATCATCAATATGGCTTGAGGTTCTGGATAAGCATTTAAATCAGAAGAGGCTATTAAGGAAACATCTGCAGCATTATCATAACAAAATTAAATATTTTAGTTGCCTGTCCCTATCCAGGGTTTAAGTCTATTTTCTTGATCACTAGCTTGTCCCTTGCTGAGATCTCTCCTTATAAAGTTGTCTAGTATTTACCACGGCTCCTCTCTGCCTTTCAGCTCTGTTACATGTAGACAGCTGCCATTACATTCAGAGAGCAATGTGAGCTGTGCAGTGAAGGCAGTTAATCGTGGCATAGGCCTTCTCCCAGTGCAGTGACATGGGAGTCAGAGAATACCTGGGATCCGTTAGGACTGACCTGGCGAGCACACGCGTTAAACTGGCTCATGTATCTGTCGACTGTGTTATAGGATCCGCACTCAAGTATTGCCATGATTGAGAGTGTGGCTTCCAGGCTGGTCAGTGTTGAGTTAACAGTCAACTGTGCCATGTCTTCTGGGGTACTGAGATCAGGAATTTTAAACTAAGAAGAAACACATGCAAAAGAGTTGTCCAAGGGCCATGTTGGTATGTCTAAAGCAAAGTCCTCCACCAGACAGGCAGGGAGAGAGAATGTCTTTGTGGTACTGCAGATGTTTGTGGGCAGTGCTCTTTATGGAGGAGACAAAAATTAGGCTATGCTGGGGCATATCTGGATTTCCTTATGAAAAAGTGAGGTGGGAATAGCCTGGTGCCACATCTGTTGGAGGATGAGGGTGAAAAACCCTTCAGTTTTGTGTAAAGATCCTTCCAGGGGAGAATGTCAGGTATCCCCCTGGAAATGGGCAGTTACATATCAGCAGCAGTTCCTTGCTTGTGAAGTGTTTAGTTAGTAAGTTAGTTTAAATATAATCTGTACATTTTAAGCTTTTAGGAGAATCTGATAAAACTGCCTGAAAACCTGTAGTTAGTTAACATTTGTTGATTTCAGATCTGCCAAGGAATATTCTTTTGGATCTTCAGCTTCCACTGTCTCCTGTGTGCAGCATCCATCTGCAATAGCCCTTTCTCTTCCACCTCATCACTTCCATTTCCTTTTTCCTCCCACCTTTCCCTGCTCCGTCTTGACTGTTTTTTTTATTACCACCTTTTCCACACTAATCCCTTTGGCAGGTTGAGACTGTTCATAGGACATTACCCTCCCCAGTCTTTAAGGCCCTAAAGGAAGCTGCCAAATAATAATTACCAGGTTAAAGGGCGTTGTGTAAAGCTGGCTTGTAATTAGTGCTTAGTTCAGTTGTGTGTAAAATTGAACGTATGCTTAGTCTGTATCTCTCTCCACCTGCATACTAGGTGGTAGGTTTTTGTTCCAGGGATTTTGACCCCTTGTGTTACCCCAGGCAGCGTTCTCTGCTCTGTGGGAATTTAAATAAAAAGCACAGGAAGCTGAGCTGTGTAATGCTGGTGTAAATGCAGTATCGTCTTTAGCAAGGTAAAGATGTGGGACATTGCCAGACTTAATGTGTTTGTGTGCAGTTGTCTACCCAGTTAAAAGGCAACCTTGTACTGAAATGTGATTCTGTAAAAGTGGTATTGAACTAACATTACTGTGTTTTCCTTCTCATATAAAACTGTTTGTTTTGCTGAGGGGGGAGAGGTGCTTTTTTCTAGCTGCTCGGAAAAATTCACACCTAAAGACTTTCAGCACTGTATTTGAGAGCAAAGCAGTCATTGCTAAAAAGTTACAGAGAGTTCCATGCTGAGGAGGTTAGATGAATCAAGGCTTTCCCCAAAGCCAGATGGGTTTCAGATTATGCGTTCTGATACAGCATCGTTCCTCACAGAACGAGGTAGATTGTAAGAGAATAGGAAATGACATCAAAGCAATGGTAGAGTCTCCAGTTTGCAAGCCTTTTTGAGGTATCATTCATAGACCAGAAGCCTCTCACCATGGCTTTGAAGGAGGTTTCTTGTTTGCTATAGTGTATGTTCACAGACAGAGAGAGGTCCTTTTCTGTGATAAAAATGAAGGATTTTTAATGTGGCAGCATTTCGCAGGGAACTCACTAAGCAGAGTGAATGCCTGCAAGACACGCACATCAGGGTTTCTCCTTCTAGAGCTTCAGCTGCAGAATGAACGGGGATATTGGATTGAGCTGCTGTGGTGCAGATGGCAAACATCAACACAGACAAGTTGTATTGTTCAGGGTCCTACTGGAAGTTGCTCAGATGCTGTGGATGTGGTAGGCTAAGATGTTTGGTATAGAACAGTATGCTTATCTTTTGACTTCAAGTAAATAGGGGAATTGTTGTGAATTTTGATAATGTTGGTGCTTAAGGTTTAATCTAAGTGTTAGAATGGAAAGTTTTCTTTATCAGTATAACCCCCTTACAAAAGTGCCGTGTGTCTGCCTGGTATATGGTAATGGGGTGTGCTTTCAATATCTCTGTAAGGAGTTAGCAAACTGGTTCGTGTTTTGGGATTACAGACTTTTTTGTTTAGTTCAACCAGTAGCAACCAGTATATTTGTGCCACTACCTACTTTATCGGTTTAGTTTAAGTACCATCAATAAGATTGTCTGAAACAATATGAAACATACCAAGTGGGTTGTTCAACATTACTTTTATTGATGATTGGGTAGGTGGTGTCACACATTCTTTAAACAAAATCAGCATTTTAATAAATACTAGCACTGGCTTACAGAGTGTATGAAGTTAAAACATTGTCTAAGGCATGTTTTCCAGCTGTGCAGGATTTTTTTTTAGAACATCATATGAAGGGAAAATCTTTGTTTTTCACATGAAAGCAAAATTGTTGGATTTTTCAAGTTGTACTTGAATTATTTCATTAATGCAATTTCTGTCTTTGCTGTGAAACCAATATTATAATAACATTTAGATACATACATCCCAATCAAATATTGGTCTAGCAGGATTCAATTCCTGTTGGTTTTTCTGCTGTTGCCCTTTGTCACATCTTTTCTTAATGCATCATTTACATTGTTGTAGTTACAGCTTGCTATCATAATGCAGGCAGCTTGAAAGATTAATTGACTGTGTCCTCAGGATGTGCAACCCATTGCTACTGATTAGACTAAACTTGGGATACTAGAATGTATCTGGTATTTTAGTAGACCTGAGCAAATAACTTCTAGTATTTTTGAAGACAAAGCGTAATTTGAAGAGTCATTGTCTGGACAAATTAGGAAAGGCAATACCCACATGAGCAATTTTACTGTGACCTTTAAGCCAGTTTGATTTTAAAGATGATTTAAAAGAAGTTACCCTCACCCCTCATAGTGGAATATGCCTCTATATGTCCGATATATGCCAGGCTCTTAGCATTGGTTCTGATAATCAATGATACCAATTAACATCTTTCATCAAAGAGAGGCTGTGAAGAGAGAGGCAAGCAACTGGAATGTGTATTTCAACCCCTGATGCTGCACATGGGTCATATGTAGTAATCTGTCCCATATAAACCCAAGCTGATCCCTGCTTTAAGAGATGCAGCCACTGTGTGAGGAATCACCTGCATCTTGCCATTACCGATTATTGGAAATGCAAAGCCCAGGAAGCTATCTGTTTTGCTTGGAAGCTGGTGCCAATTTTACTGTTGTTCAGTGCATAGACTAGTAAAACTTACTCCAGCAATGTCTGGGTAAAAGGTTTGAAGTTCACTTAGTTTAGCTATTGAACAGATCTCTCCCAGATTCTTTTGCAACCAGTCTTTGGTCCCAGTTATTCCATCCTGGCATGCTGATCCTGTAACCAAAATAGATCCAAAGAGTCAAAAACCACAACATGTACTGAAGGAGGCATCTAGTCGTCTTTCACGTGAACGATTAAATATCTGCTAACAGAAGAATGGCTGATCTTGCTATTGCAAGTGCAGGGTCTGATCTTCTATTCTCTGATTCAGTTCCAGAATGGGGAAATGGTTACACCAAATGGAAATCCTATTTCTCTGCCTATATCCTGTTCACTCTAGAACATCATACCTCCTTACACCAGTACTCCCTGTAGCTTCCAAAGGAGAAGTGATTTCCCTTCCTCTTTCACAGGGTTGTTGTGAACTTCCCAGGGTTGTAATGAACAGCAGAAGTGACTGAATCTCAGTGTAGGGAAGATGTGTGATAGTTAGGTGTAAAAAATCTTCAATGTTTGCGATAAGAAAGATGCTCCATACAAATACTAGTGCTTTACAGGAAACTTACGTGTAGGCACCTTACCTGAGTCTGTGAACTGGGCTCTCAAATAGGCCTTCTGAAACTCATACACATCGTGTTTCTTCCTTGCTGACAACACTGGGTAGACTCCATCGATTGCTGCAATGCTGGGGAACAAACCATATAACAGATGATTTCCATGTGGGTAAAGCAGCAGAGATGAGTGTAATGGGGTGAGGAGGACTTCTTAATGTTGACAAACCAAAGGTGGCAGATGCTAGTAGTTGGCCTATAGCATGTGGGTAATCAGTTTTGTTTTCTGTTGAGCCATATGATTTATGGTGTGCTTGAGAATAAGGATTAATATTTGGTATCCATCTACAAGAAAACACCCCCTTTAGAGCAGAATCATTGACTGATTTTGGTTATACCCAATGATAAACATGAAGGTAAGAAGCAGCTCTTGTCTGATCGATAACTAGTGATGCAAGAGTGACTGCCCTTGTAGCAACACAAAGCTAAAGCAGCTGCGGCCCTGCAGGCAGGCACTTACAAAGCTTGATAGTATGGGCACGGCATGCTGAGGGGCAGCAGCTCCAGCACTGTCGCGTTCACATGGGGGAGCAGAATGCGCAGTCTGTGCAGCCATGTAGCTGTGTCTTCCAGGGACATGTCAGTAATTTGTGGGAAGATGATCTCAGCTGACATCATTAGCATCGTTTCTCGAACTTTAGTGCTTCCTAGGAAATCAGAGCTCTGAGGAAGGAGGAAGAAATTAAAGGAGGTGATGAGCAGAGCTGTTACAAAGCCTTGAATATTGAAGCTAAGCAGAAAAAGTGGTGAAGGAAAAATTGGCAAAATAACCACAATTTCTCATCTTTGCTGCTCTCCTCCCCTTCCTTCCTCCTGTTTAACAATAAAAGTTGGAAATACGACCTGACTGTGTCCTTGTTGGGGAGTTGACCTTGGCAATTCAGGTTTTCTTTTGTCAGCAGAGTTGGACAGCAAAGCAAGCCAGGTGCTTGAATTTCCTTTCCCTTACACTCCCACAGCCACTGCTTTTGTTATGGCAGTCAGCAGAGTGGTCACACTGTGTATAAAGCGAGGCTGGGGCATGCTCAGGCTTCTCAGCTTGGCTTATTGTTAACTTGTACAAACAGCCTCAGCCCAGCAGGAGCAGGGCAAGAGCAGTGTCTCTCTCTCACTCACTCGTACACAAATGTTGTAATGGATGTTAACAATTTTAGTAGGTTGGTCCAGAACTTTTCATAAGTCATTAGACTACCACAGATCAGCAGTAGAAAAGCCCTTGCTGTTTACATCCTGGCTCTAGGTTGGAGTGGTGGATGTGCTTCCCAAGCCTCCTCTGGGGAGGAACTTTTTACACTGGTCTATGCACAGAGGTTAAGCCAGAGTAAGGGCTGGACTGAAATCAAGATCATACTGGAGCAGGATGAACTCCTTTCTGGCTCATCTTCCAGATTTACTTTATATCTGGCCATGAGAGTCCCAGGGTTGGAAGTCTGAAAGTTCACCTGTGACCTGTTCTGCTCCCCAGGACTTGATTATCACAGGCACTTGGGTTACTTACCTTCAGGACAAAAGTGTTGAAGTCCTCTAGGAAGGCACTGAGGTACCGGAGAGGCTCCTCCTTGTTCCCAATTATGTCCAGGACTACCTGGATGGCTGAGGGGCTGTAGATGGTCTTGCTCTGAACGGTCAGCTGGGCCAGTGCCTCAGCTGACAAAAGGTCTAGGGAGTCATGCTGAAGAAGACGGAGCATAAAGTGAGGCCTGGAGATGAAGCCACAGCATTCTCCCCCTGCTCATCTCTCTCAGCCCACCTGAGATTTGACACATATGGAACATTAACTTCTCTCTGGACAGGGTTTCAGACAACAAGCAGTGCAGAGTGTTTACTGGGATTAAATTTAATAATAGCTGTTCTCTGCTGCTAGGCAGGTGATTTGTGAGAATGTTCTCAGCAGACCATGTGTCACTGAATATCTGCTCTTCCTCTTATCAGCCACTGCTGTTTGGAGCTTGTCATTGAAATCCTTGTCTTCCTACGGAATTTATATTCTTCTGATAAGATGGTAATCTCCTAGAGGCAGTGCTTTTGACACTATTTTAGCATTAAAACTTAACAAGAAGAAACTTAATGAGAAAAAAATGGAAGCACATAGGAGAAAATGAGCAACACAAATAACGGACTAACGCAGTTGAACTCTGTTCCTGTGAGCTTGTTTCATGGCTAAGAATAGAATGCCAGATATTTTGTATCTAGCCCTTACCCCACGGAAGTTGCTCTTCAGCGTTGCAAAATCTGAGTATGATCCAAAAGCAGTGAATAAACCAAAATACCGTAGCAGCCATTCTCTGTCTGCTGCAGTGCCCTGTGTGCAGGCAGAGCCTACAAAAGGAAAAGCAAAGCTCAGAAGATACATCATTTCTTTCACTGGACCGCTGAGGCGTGTAATACTGTGAGTCCCCATTGGCAGTGAAATATATATTATAGTTCATGTTACAAGCTCCCTGTGGGATCCAAACGCTACCAGACAGGAGATGGGGGAATCATTTAGCCTTTGAGCATACTGGGGTTGCCAGATTTTTGCAATGTCAGCATGTTCTAGTCTCATTCTTGATACAGCTTCTGCTTTTTCACTTCAGCTCTCTGTGCTGTTTGAGAAAGATTTCAGTCCTCCAAAGAGGAGAATGGTACCTTTTTCTGACCACTGTGAGCTGAAGGGCTAAGCAGCAGGCTGAGGAGTGAGGGAGGACTCCATTAGGTATTAGCAGGAGATTCAGCTCATTTGTCCTCCAGGGAAGCAGCTTATCCAAAGGTAGAGATGCTTCTCTGTCTACTGACTTCAGGGGACCCTAAAGGCCTAGCATTGGTTAGGCACTTCACTGTCAGATTGCTAAAATGATAAAATGACTCTTTCCCGCAGAAAGAACAGGCCTGCATGTCACCTGAAATCAAGGACGTTTTACAAGGTGGCCGAATCTTTCCACCCTCCTGTGTTACTGAATGCCTGGAGACGAGCAGGCCCAGATATTTGTTACCTGAGTTCTGCAGCTGGAAGTGAAGAACTCTCTTTATGAAGGAGTAGATGTGCTCTGGGTTCTCGTAGGGCACCTGGGCTTTGTGTTCGTTCAGGATCTTCACTCTGCAGGACATGGATAGTCAGGGTAAGCCAGCCGCAACCAAGTAATCCACAGCCACTGGGACAGAACCCACAGAGCTCTCTGCCAGTGGGCGGAGAGGTGTTAGGGCTGCATTCAGGGAATGTTTCCACTCCTTTGATATAAGGGAACAGATACTTCAATCAGAGTGTGACCAAAACTTCCTCTGGAGATTAGGCTCTTTGGTTGGTTTTATATGGATTTGCAGATGTATGGGAGTGAAGCAGAGTCTCTGCTTAGGGTCTTCTGTTTGTGGCGTGAAATGCAAAACTGCAGTGGCAGCCAGGCAGAGATCATAATGGTATTTACCAAATGAGAATCTCGGATTTGGTGTTGATTGTTTGGAATAGTGGAAGCTGCTCTCCTCACCTAGTGGTTGGGCTCCCATTTTTACAGGCACAGAGAGAAGTAAGAAGAGTGTCACTGAAATTATAATGGACTTGGTACCTACATGGCTGCAAGAGAGTTGCATGTCATGTCACTGGGTAAGAAGCCAAGATTCTGTGCGTTGAGGCTGCTCAGGAAGAGGCCAAGCCTTCCCCCAAACCAGGCAGCGTAGTCCTCAGTAGAGAAGAGCTCAAATACTGTGCTTAAGTGACAGAAGATCTGCCCCAGGATGAAGTGTCTCACATCACCATGAGGAAGCTGAGATACATTATGCTTCAACCAAAAGAAAAAGACATCATTAAAAGTGTGCGATGCAGTTAATATTAAAGGTGGGACTGGTAAAAAGGAGTCAAACTAAGGGCTGAGAAGTACGCTACAGTTCTGAGATAACCCTACTGGAGACTCATCTTAAGACAAGAAGATGTAATTAATTTGCTTTGCAAATGCAAAGATTGCTGCTGTGTGTGCAGTTCTGGTGGTTTGTCTGGTCGCTTGCATGTGGGGCTGCAGTGACTGCGCGTCCAGGACTTGCCTCCTCCTAGGCAGTTAAGGGTGCATGTAGACAAACTGCCTGTGCATCCTGCTGGCCTCCAGCATGTGGCCTATGGGTACAGGTGTCTGCGGGATCCTCTGAGGATCCTCATGGCTATAGTTAGTGAAGGATACAGGGCTCTTGCTGTTTGATCAAGGAGACCATAACACAATGCCTACATAAGGACTCCTTCATTCTTTCCCTGAGACTTGTTAGTCTTCGTGACAACACTGACATTCATACTGGGTTAAAGAGTGGCAGTATTGCAGACAATCTGTATCCCTCCCAGCATGGGACCCAGGCTAATTAAGAGTTGTGGCCTCTTCCTACACTGGAACCTCAGCCCCCACATCAGCGTGCACTTCGTGTAAACTGTTTTATTCCAGCCTCTTGAACAGGAGGTGAAGTTGCTACCTGCTTTGCAGCTGCATTGAATGCATCCATGAAATCCCCAATGGTGCGAGAGCTCAGAGAGCTGAAGACCTTGCCTGCTTTGTCCGTGTCACGCAGGACATCGCTAGCCAGTGTGTAAGCTGCCAGTTGCTCTGGGCTGAGTCCTGCCACAGCGTCAACCTGTGAAATCAAATGTTAAAATTACTGTCCTTGCCTTATGGCAGCAAGTATTTGGCTAGCTGTGAAAGGTTGTCAGGCAGGATTTGGGCCTTGCACTAGGCTCTGTCTTGCAGAGTTACTTACAATGCTGAAATCTACATTCATGTCAGTCAGGTCTCTGTATGTAGCCAAGGAGCTGAAGGAGCCCAGATTTGTTTGTAGCCAACCCAAGCTTCCCCTGGTGTTCTCAACGCACGAGCCACCTTTTAAACAAAGCATAATTTAAGGGTAATATAACCATCAGTTCAGTCCCCTGATTCCCCTGTGGGAATAGTATGACTGTGCTGATACAGGAGTTGCCTGAAATGCCTAGGTGCCTAAATCCCCCGGTGATATTGGCAGCGCTGAATTGATTAATGCCCAATGTGTACCTTTAGACATGTAAGCATACCTGGTAAGGAAATAGCATTCCCATACCTTTGGCAAAGGCATAGGGATCAGAATGTTAAATTTGGGAGATTCTCAGATATTGTGGTAATGGCAGCCAGAGAGGTACCAACGATGGTCTAGATCTCAGCTGGTGAGCTGCCACTGCAGTGAGGGGCAATGATTAACAGGAGGGCTTGTCCTAGGCTTAAGGAGAAACACAGCTTTTGTTCCCCTGCTCACTGTGATAAGCTATAGGGCAAAAAGCAGTTGACATCTTCGAAATTCAACTGGATTTTCTTTTTCATGGGTATATGCCCAGCATCCTGTAATTTTGTGAGTATCAGACTGCTTCTGATAGAGATGCAGGGAAGTTACAGGAAGGAGAGAGTGTGGGACACCTTCAGCATACCTCCTTGAGAAGCCTTAGCAGACAGGTAGCTCTTTGCAAAGCTGTAAACATCCTGGTGGGTAGCGGGGGACATCTGTTGAAAGCTGCTTTGGAAGCCGCTCATTCTGTGACAGAAGGGAAAGCAGGAGGTTCATTATAGCAGTAAA
The DNA here is from genome assembly GCF_047370975.1 of Nipponia nippon. Lineage (NCBI taxonomy): Eukaryota > Metazoa > Chordata > Aves > Pelecaniformes > Threskiornithidae > Nipponia > Nipponia nippon. The sequence continues at coordinate 17,091,466 of NW_028262369.1, read as the reverse complement.
GCCTTGACTGAAGTCACCAGAAGTTTGTAACATGATCACACATGAGAACTCTGCAGTCTATGGCCTGTTTTCTCAGTGGTAACCAAGCTTCTTTCTTTAGATCAATTTGCATTGTTAAGGAAGCATCATTATACCAAATACATAGTTGGATAGAGATGACACAGCACTGGTCAGAAACTGGAGCTGTGAGAGATTTAAGCTGTTGGGATTGAAAACAGGAAGGAAGGGTGAGCCTGGGATTTTAGGAGCCACGATATACTTCTGTTTCTGTATTCAGACAGGATCAAGCAGGGCAATGGGAATTCTCTTGCTGTGTGCAAAAGCTGAAGTGAAAAGAAAAGTTGAAGCGAATGCAGGCAATGGAGTACTCACATAATTTGATATATCCTACAAGGTATGTTTTTTGGGATAGCTGCAAGGGCAGAGGCATTTATGCTGCCCAGCCACAAGCCGAGCTTGTTCTGGAACCAGTCCTTGTACTGGGAGGCACTAAAGGTAGGGAACTGGCCTTGGAGTTTGTGAAAGATTGCACTGAACATGGCATCTCGGACTTGCACATTTGCCAGGGATGGTAAGCCGTGCTGCAAAACAAAGCAAGTAAGAACACAAATCAGCTGTGACCAGAAGCTGTTTCCCAGCTCTTGCTGTAGCAAGTGTGTGGGTCTGGGTGTAATAAAGCATTTGACAGGGGAACCAGCTCAGGGAAGATATTCTCTAGATCCATACAGGCTGAAGCCCAGTTGTTTCTGCAAGACACTGTTCTTGCAGGTCACTGTGTACTAAAACATCCCCATGCAAGGGTTGGTATCTCACCTGAGAAGCAGTGGCCACAAACTCAGCAACAAAGGCAGAGATGTCCAGAGCTGGCCTGCTCTCCAGGGAGACGAGGAGGGTTTCAACCATGCTGGTATCATCCAGGACTCCAGGGTCAAAAAATACATGGGCAAGCTGGGTAGTCGTGAGATTGTCCCTTACACTGAACTGCAAAACCAATGGGACATGATCAGAGAGAAGTAAAATACTGCTAACAGGGGGAGACCTAAGCCATAGAGTTGGCTGGATTCCCTGCATTGGGAAGAAGACTTCTGCTATGGCTGGAGCAGTGTCTATTTACTGAATTAGATCATCTGGGAGTGTGCTCAGCCTTGCGCATGCAAGGAGCTGTAGCAGAGCAAGATGCAGGACCTGAGCAAGGCAAAGCTCTCGGGTCTGAGTCAGAAAACAAACTAACCCCACTGAAATCTGTCATTAATCTGGTGAAATCTTCATAAGAAGCGTTGGCTGCGAAGGCCCCCAGGTTCTTTTGCAGCCAGTCCAGACTTGTTTCCTGTCCAAAAGCACATGCAGAACCTGCAGCACAGGAGAACAAGTGAGCGTCACTCGCTTTCCCGCGTGGTCTTCCAGAATGCATGGGAATGCTGATAACCCATTTTAGATTTTGGCTCATGTTACCTGTCGTGGTGTGTTGGCTTTCAAGGAAGGTCAGCAAAGTGCTACAGATGCCTTGCTGATTCATGGGCAACAGGGACATGTATGCCTGGCTCAAGGAGGACACACTGTGGAGGGAAATCATATGAGAAAGATGTAATTACTGCTTTCCAGCTAGTGCCATGATGCTATAGATGGGAGAGGTGTTACTCCAGCATGAACAGAGTTTCACGAAATGAAAGAAAGGAAGAAGAAAGGAAAGCTTACTTGTTATGAAATGGCACATCACTTAATGTCTTACATTGCTTAATGTGATCTGTATGTGAAAGACTGGACTGCCAAGGGTGTTTGAGAGATCTCTGACCCAGGGCAGGATTAGCTCTGTGCAGATGTTTGTCTAGGCTGCTGTCAGAAGTCTTGAGAGACTGTAATAGTACAGCCTCCCCTAGTGATCTCCTTGTGTGCTTCGTGAATCCGTTAACCCCCCCGAACAGCTCATGAAATGGGTAATTAGCCTCACTCCCTGCATTGCCAGATTCATTTCAGAGTGTTTCCTGAATAGCCAATATAAACTGCTAGATCTGAACCATTTGCTATAGATACAGAAGGCCCATACAGATGCAAGAAGCAGAGCTGTGCCATGCCACTGGATGAGAATAAAGTTGTGCCAGAAAAGGGAAATTCAGGACCAGATTGGAAATGTGTATTATGGGCCCAACCCTGCTGTTTGTTTTCCTCCATCTTTCCTGGGTTAGAACAGGACTGTTTTTGGCAGCATGTTCTTCCCGGCGCTGCATGGCCCAGACGTGACTGTCTGTGCGGTTTCCTTCCAGTGCTGCCCTTTGGAGTTTATTTCTCGGCTTAATCTGTTTCATTAGACAGGATATTTCCTCTCATCTCTTCCTGATATTTTTTCATGTTGCTGCTCCTAGTTGCACTATTTTACAAACAGGTAAAATCTATTTAATAGAAATTATAATTGACCTTGTACTGTATTAGCAAATGTTCTTATTTGCTTTTGCAGAGTTTTGCTCAAAGGAAGGAAGATCTGACCCTGGCTATTTTGTTTGCCTGATGGAGCATTTCTGTAAATGATATTCTCTTGCACAGATGTTCTTTAGCACAGTGCTTCCCTGGCAATTCCTTGCTCTTTCCTGACAATCCCCTTTTTTATTTTGCACACAGTAAAGAGGACGCTTCCCTTGTGTACTTACAGAGCTCTGAAACTGTCACAACCAGAAATGTGGGACAGGAAGAGTTTGGTGTCTTCCTTGCCAGCACTTGGCAGTAGCAGAGTGAATCTTGCAAGCAAATGAGTCCATTCAGCAGGGCTGAAAGCTGGAAATTCTGCCTCAAGGTCTCCTGTGAACTGGCTGAGCATCTTTTTCCTCACATTGTTATTCTTAATAGTGGTTATTGCCAGCTGAAAGAGAGGAGTAATGAGCATCAGTGAGATGGCAGGATTAAAAAGAGATCCCAGTGTAAAGCCACAGGGAGTAGCATTGTAGAAAATTACTCTAAGCAAGTCCCAGCAAAGGGAAGATACATCTTAGGGATGTCCTGTGAACCTGCCATATAGGCAGCCAACACCAAGGGGTAGCTATCAGAGTCTCAGCAGGTGTCCCTGAATGGTGCAGGGACACTGCCACTCCAGGGCTCACTGACAGCACTGTCTGCACGCTGGCCTCTTGCGACCACTCAAGCACAGGCAGATGCATGTCTCGGGAGAAGTGGCTGTGAGGATCAGCTTCCTCCACAGGGCCGCAGATCATGAGGTTCAGTAGTTCTGCCATGAGCATGCATTTGAGTATCATCCAGCCATTAAGCACTGGCCTTTGAAGACTTTGGGCCAAACAGCCATGATGAAAGGTTGTACGTGATACGCTTTGTTGCAGTTGTTCATACTTGGAAGCAAAAGCTCAGAAACCATCTTTGAGGGTGTCTTTAAGATTCTGGATAGCTGAAGTCTACACTGCATGAGTTTGTGCTGGACTTGCAGTGTTAGTACCCTTACCCGGGCTGCCTCTCTGTTGAACTGGTCTAAATACTGATAAATTTCCTTTGATGGTTTGTTTTGTAGTTTTGCAAGGATCTGACACATCTCCTCTTCCTCGTTAATGGCATCAGATAAAAGCGTCAGGGATGCTAGTTGTGGTGGGGATAACTTGTCCAAGACATCCATCTGTGGAAAGGGACACAAAGCAGACGGCAACCTTTTTAAGCATGTGAGAGTGATCTGTAAATGCTAGTGCTTCCAAGAAGACTCAGGACAAATCTGCAAAGCTGGAATATCTACAGGACTTGTAAAGTCCTTTTGCCATCAGGATGTGTGGTATCCCATCTGAATATTACTGTAGCTCTGCAAGTGCCATTAGCCAGTGAAAAGCAGTGAAAATGTTTGTGATAACTGGACACTAATGCCGGAGTATTTTTTTAAGGAAAATGACCCCATCCCCTCCCATGCCGCACGGAGCATAAAGGTATTGCAAATGCATTGCAAATGCTGGCAAAGTAGTGTATTTCATGGTGGAACACTGCCATGTTCTCACAGTGAATGCTAGTGAAAAAAAAATTAAAAATACTTACTCCCTCAAAGTGTTTGTTCCAAGTGACTAAGTCCTGATACTCAGCATATTTGCTAAAATTTCCAAGGTTTACTTCCAGCCAGTTCTGAGTACTTTGGGTTGCACTGCCGCATGCAACACCTGGAAAAATAATGACACTGGGAATGCTGGGGACTACATATTCCTCCCTGGTGTTCTGACTGGAAACCCTAGACGCTCTTGCAAATTCCCATTAAACCTTTGCAGATAGCAGAATACTTCCAATTCACATCGGTATGAGAGAGACCAGAATCTTCATTATTACGTAATAACATTTTTGTGCTGTTGTCTAAATTTGGGCTTGTTTATCTTTAACAGTGTGGGGCACCCTAACGTTGTGGCTGGCTATGGTTAAACATACTAGCGAGCCATCCAAAATACAAGGGGAATTGTGAGAATCCCGTCAGTAAGAGGAAAAGGTCATAGTGTTGAAGCCACAATGTAATATATGTTTCCTTTCCCTTTCTTGTCATTAAGAGCATTTCAGACATTAGTACAGGAATTTCTGCTGCTTCTCAAGCTGAGAGTGTGCTGGAAGGCTTTCAAAGGACATTCCCAAATTAAGACTTTTGATGCCATTACCTGATTTCACTTTTGATGTCAAGAAGGTTTTGCAGAATCCAAAAACATGGGGAATGTTTTCTGTGGGGATGCCAGGATAGATTTTGTTGAAACCCTTTAACCTGCAGAAGGGAACGCCAACATGGTCATGGGAAGTATTTTAATTTAATCAAATCAGAATTTTCCAATAACAAAAACTTTTCCATCGGAAAAAATTTCAACAGCTTTGATCGTTATTCATTATTGCAAGACCTTATCAGAGAGGTTCTTAAGAAGTAACTGCAAAGTATCTTCAGATCAGACTGAACATAGCCTACCTATGGGATGAGGCCATTTTTATTTTTAAAAAAGTATGCTCTCTACTTGGAGCAATTGCTTAAGATAAAGGTCACAGAATTGCTAAGGCTGCTCTAATTAAAAACTTTTGAGTTTCAGTGTATTTTGCATGCAAGCCTGAAAACGCTGAGTGTTTTACTGTGGTTACATCTGCTTTTCAGCAGGAGCATTACACTCTGCTTTAGGAATATGTGAATGTATTGCCAGAAAGTCATATACAGCGTAAGTAAATAGAAACGCTCAGTTAAGATAAATGTGTATGGAACAGAAGACTCACATTTGCTGATAGGAGTCACATGAAATATTGACAGGTATCTCTGCAACAATCATCTCATTCACTGCATGCAACACGTTTTGTAGAGTATCTTGAAACCAGTCAGCAAAGCCGTCAGCTTTCATCTTGGGAAAACTAGGACCTATTTTATGCAAGGCACTGCTTAGCAGGACATGGGCAAGATCGCTGTTCTGAAGCTCCGCCTGCAATCACACAACATCTTTTCAATATAGTTGACGTGTAATTTATCATGCTGACCTTTCCCCAATTTAAGATATTGTTCAGGATTATTTCATATCTCTCCCTTCATGCATGGGAAGTCACTGTAAAGGTGACTGGGTTGGTAGCATCAAGTGAAGGATCCAAGCAGGGAACCCTTGGAAAGAGTGCATAGTGCTTGTTGTAGGTCTGTTTTTCCTGAGCTATACTCAGTTATATTGATACTTCCCAACACATCCTGCTGTGGCTCAGTATAGACCCTTGGAGGAAGAATAGCTTGGTATCTGGGCAGAAAACCAGAAGATTGCTACAACCCCAGGCCTTTAAGGAACAGCTATCCAAGGATTTGACCTGCAGCCTTGTCTCAGGCAGGTTTCCCTCTGATGACTGAGTGAGGCTGTAGGATGAGCCCTTCTTTTCTACGGTCAGGGCTGGGGCCAGACATCAGCAGGCATTCATTCAAGTAGCTGCAGTGTTCGGGTGGAGAAGCTTTGGAGGGCAATAAGGGAAGTTACCGATGCCATGTCGTTCAGCGTGGCAAAGACCTTAGCAAGATCTGATGGTGTGCGTAGGTTGTCCATGATGGTGATCACGCTTGTTTCATCAGCCAGAGCCCCTGTTTCCAGTGTTAGTTGTGCCAGCTGAGCTGGTGACAGCTTTTCCAGAGCTGACATCTGAAAAGGAACACAGAAATACCTGTATATTTATAACAGGGATCAGTGTCAGTGCTGTGGCAAGAAGTTACAGATCAGCTATGTTTATGTAGTGAGGAACCGACAATGCTTAGATACAGTAAGCTTCAGTATGTGACCTACCCCATTGAAATTTGGATTGAGTGAAGAGAACTCATGCAGAGTGGCGTGGGCACTGAAGTAGCCATAGTTGGCAGCTATCCATGTGCTGCTATTTGCATTTGGGGAACAGGTGACACCTGAAATGCAGAGGAGCCCACAGTCAGTAAACCAGTCAGCAGTTTCCTGAGCTGTTGGTTAGCCTGGAAACAAAGCCTGTCTAGTGATGGGATGGGAGGAACATCAGGTCCACCTCAGCTGAATTCAACAGGATGTTAGAGTGAGGGGGGTAAGCACAGTACATCAGAAAGCATCTTGTTGCCTGTCTAATTTCTGTTAGGGCACTTATACCACTGTCCATCACTGTAGCATCTAGGGACTTAACATGTAAAATTAATTGCAATAACAAGATCCTAGCGGGCTTCACAGAGGGTCTACACAATTCTCTTTTTGCAGTTAAAACACTCTGCTTGTGTATAGTTTTTGGATTGGAAGATTGCAACCCAGGAAGTATTTGCCAAGCACAAAGATTAAATTCTACAGTGGGAGAAAAAGAAAAGCTCTTGAGCAGTGTGTGTGTGCTTGCCTTGAGTGTTACGGTAGGTCTCCAGAAAGTTGCGTATTCTGTGATAGATGGAGAGTCTCTGGTCGTCTGTGTAATGCTCATACACCCTGTCCATTGCTTGCACACTGTATCAACACAAGAGCAGAAATAGGGTATGGGCCAAATATCTGCAGAGAGCACTTTCCCTTTGGAGGAAAAATTCAGGTGCACAGGAAACATGAGGTGAAAGTACTAGTGTCAGTAAAACTAAAATGTTTAATTTGATCTAAATAAAACTATTCCCTTTTCTCCTTGTTCCCTTGGTAACATCTTGGAAAATAAAATGAAGGTATACTCAGACATTTTATACTAATCTGATGAATGGTTTTGGCTGATGCAAAACTGTTGTGAAGCTCAGTACGCTAAAAGTGGTAAGATGTCAGATACTCTGAGGAAAGCGACCCTGTTAGTTTGACGGGGTAGAGAGAGCTTGCCACCCTTAGGGGAGCTGGCTGCTCATGACTCACAGGTTTTGATGAGACGGGCAGTCAATATCCAGAGGCAGGAGCTGCAGATAGTTGGCATTCATAGCTGGCAGGAATAGTTGCAGCTCCGACCCAAACCAGAAGGCATATTCATTGGCTGTAAAGGTGCTGAGCGGTAAAGATTTAAAAAGCAAATCGAAGAGCAGCTCACGAATCCGGGGATCAGGAAGGATAGTGAGATCTCTCTGGAAACACAATGAGGACACAAAAATGGATTTTAGCAATTAAAGCTTTCCACAGGTAGATTAAACTGCGTAGTGGCAAGAGAGGTTTCCTCTTCTCCCCATCATGTGGTGTGCAGCTTTCAGGAAAGCCACCAGTGTTGTAGCATGAATGCACAGTAGTGCAATACAGTGTAACACTGGAGTAATGAATTTTGGAACTCAATGAGATTATTACTGTAGGGAATTAATGAAATAACTGTGCTCTACATTTTCCAATAGAAAAGCCATTTGACCACAACCTTAGCTAATGAAGATTGTTATTCCTCTTCTGTAATGAGGTGAAGGGAAACCAAGGTACTAAATAAACATTGTGAGAGAAAATAAATAACCTTTTCAAATGAGTAAGGTGTCTGCAGTGTAGCCCATAATAGGCACAAGAATAATCACTTTGTCTGGATACTCCTCTGTGAAGCCCAGGCACTTGAGCTCTAACCTAGCAGTCTAGAGCCCAGGGCTTACATTGCTGTAAGAAGGGGAGTTTGTCTCCACTGTGGCATTTTTAGTATTTCTCAGATTTGTAACAGGATGCTGTTCTCTGGGGTGGGAGCTTTAACCGTACCTCATCTGCTGCAGCGTTCAGTGCCTTTATGAATTCGGTCAGCTCCTCAAAGGAGCGTTTCTCCATCTCCAGCAAAATCTGGACAGTAAGGCGTTCCCTCTTAAAAGCATTTGTGAGAACTGTCATCTCTCCTATTTGTCTGGCAGACAGAAGGTCAAGAACTTCATACTAATGAGGAGAACACAGCAGAAAGAATAAAGACTTAGAAAGCCATTTGCTCACCCACTAATTACAGTTCTCAGCCATGTACATAGTTCATTGTTTATGTTTCTGACTGATAATGACTCATCAGAGCCCTAAAGCCACCTGAATGTCCCCACCATGCTATACAGCACCAAGTGAGAGCCTTCCCTAGCCTGGGGGGATAAAGACCGTATTAAGTCCTAACACAGAAGACTGAGGGTCATGCTAATCATCAGCTGTTGTAGCTAACTAATGTAATAGCCGTTCTGTTCTCATTGCTAATCACATAACTTACTCTACTGCAGTGTTAAAAACCTGTATGGCAATGAGTTCTGCAGAGGAGTGGAAAGCGGGGTAAGAAGTGCCCCTACTTGATTGTTACACTTACATAAAATGCATGGAAGAATCATGAACTGCATTTAATACTAAAAGTCTGGAGGAAGTCCTCCTGATTTCTTTGGTGAGGATCTTCCCTTGGGGATAGTTCTGAAGAGGATAATACCTCCTGGCAGTTCAGCTCATGAAAAACATTCAAAACTTTTGATACTTTTTCAGAGCTGTCTGAGGGTGGAAACCTTGTAAGAAAAGGCTCTTTGTGAGATTCCTAAATAGTCGTGGGTTTGTCTTGGTTTCTAGTCTTGGAGTATCAGTGTTGGCGAAAACAAGGATAAGAGGATTATAAACCGTAGGGTTATGTCTGAAAGTTATAATAAAAAAATTTAGACAATGTTTTTGACTCACTGAAGTCATATCAGGACTGAAAGACAGCCCCAATTTTTCCACAAACTGTTTGTAAATTTTGTGCTGTCAGAGCTGCGCATGTCCTTACCCCATTAAAGTCTTTGTAGAAGTCAGTGAGGTCACTGTAAGGAGCAAAATGTAAAAATCTGTAGAAGATAAGTTCCAGGAAACTTCGGCTGCTGTCATACGTGCCAGGATATACCTTTTCTGAGAAAGTACAAGAAGTCTGTCAGTACACCGCGGTAACTGATCTTTTTTGTCAGTGTCCCACAGCGTGCCTGAAAACCAGGTCTGCGAGCTATGCTCTCCCTCTGTCCCGAGCAGCTACAGACCGTGGGGGATTCGGCGTGCAGAGGGCTTTGGGGAGCTGTGGGTGACAGATGGGGCTGGGGATCCCTGGTGGTTGTGGGGCTGGTTTGGGCACAGCGAGCTGCTGTTTGCTGTGTGGTTCTGGCAGCTACCAGGGGGTTCCTGGTAGGGCGTTACTGGGAGAGCAGTGGTGCTGAGGCATCATGGAAGAGAACAGATGCCCGAGTGTTTTGGTTCCTTGATTATAAGCTGCAATCAATACTTGATGTTTCAGAGGAAAGGCAGTACTCTGCCCTGGGAAGCCCAATGACTGAAAGGCTGCTGGGCAACCTCATGTTGTACTTCCTCCCGCGAGTGAATTCCTCTCTGAACCAAGGAGGGACAGGCAGTTGGCAGAAATTTTAGCACAGATGTGACAGCTGCAATTCAAATATGCCATGGAGCATCCCTGAAAGCAGACCAGTACCTGAAAAAGTAAGTTGAGATTCCAGGATCCTTTTGATGAAGAGGTAGATAGCATGGGATGTGTTTTGGGGAAGCTCTGGAAAGACATTATCTAGGCCTTGCACTCTGCAAGGGTCAAGAAATAAGATATCATCAGCCTGAGACTGTAGAGACTTGTAATAAATAAAGTAATAAAATTATTTATGACAATATGTAGTGTAAGTCTTGCCTCAACTGTAAGACATTACAGCAATAATGGTAATAAGAAGTGCAAAAGGTACAGGATTTATAAGGCACGGGAGAGTTGGCATACATCCACGCCGTTCAGAGTATAATGTTCTGGAGCAGGGAACAAAAGAGGTGGAGGGTATGTGAAGATACCTAAGCAGAGCACAATACAGTACATGTATATGTGGAAAATGATGCCTGAATCTCCTTTACTGCAAAAACCGCATTGAGACTCTTTTTTTAAAATCCATGTGAAATGCTAGCACACACTTATGCTGGGAAAGAAGTTGCTAAAATGTGTGCTGCTTCTCCTGCCAGAGCTTTCCTGCAGTATGAGTCTGGCAGGCAGCACTCCTCAGCACATGATACTTACATGGCTGTGTAGGCTGGGAAGCTGAGGTCTCCTGGGATTAACTCTAGCAGATCTGTGTTTATGCTGGGCAAGAGGAATCTTAGGCTCTCCAGGAACCAGAATTCATAGTCAAGATCAGCAAATTTATAAAAGTGCTTGGAAAGATCCATGAAGAGTGTTGTCAGCACTTCCGTCCTTACTTCATCATTTCTGATGCCCGCAATGCCTTCCTGTGGGGAGTGGAAATGTCTGTTACTTGGGAGCTGTTTGGTGGTGGCATGGTGAGGGCGATGATGACTCCCTTTCATCAGCATCCTTGTTTTACCTGGCACCATGAGCAGGACTTCCTCACACATGAAGTGCCTGAGAATCCCTGCCTTTTTAAAGGGGAAAAATGTTCATAATGGAAGTTACAATACCTGTGTCAGAGCCAGATTGAACTTCATCAGGAATTCGCTCATTTTAGGTTCTGGGATTTGGGGATTTTCACCCCTCAGGGCATTCAGGATGTCCTGCATTGTGGTCACGTTGACCAGCGCATCAGAAGTCAGACCATATTCCACCAGCTGCTCGATGCTCAGCACATCCAGAATTTTGGCCTAGGAAATACTGATGTCAGCCACTGAAGGTGAGCTTATCCCCCCTTCACTAGAACTGGCTGAAATATTTTTTTACAATTTTCACACTTTTCTTTTTGCAAATTGTGTGTGTATGAGTCATGATTTGTAGAGATTTGCTTATATCCTGCAGTTATTTCTCACATCCCAGGCAAAGCTATTTCAGGAATAGTTTCAAAATGCTGACGTGTATTTTTGTTTTGACTGTCTGAGGGTGCCTTTTCAAAATTGGAGCTTCTTTCAAAGTCCTGCTACTTGAAAACATACTATTATTTCTGGTTTTAGAGTTGCTGCGTAGAAGTGGGAATATATGCTATTACAAATCTTGAAATTAAATCCTTTAATGCTCTCTACTGTACGATAGACATTTCTGAAAGACCCAGTTACCCATATGCGCTTAGTGTAGAGATCATACATACAGGGTCAATGTTGTTGTTGGTTGCTATGACTTCCTGGAGGGCTATATTGTGGAAGAAGGATTTCCAGGTGACTTGTATCCATCCAGTAGCGGACTCGGTTAGACCATCTAAGTGGGAAAAAGATGCAGTGACTCTTAGGGAATTACCCACCACAGTATGACCTTCTTTTTAAACAATGTAGTTATTGCAGACAAGTGGAAAACTCAGATCCCAATTGACTGAAAGAATAGCTGCCTACTTAATGATACATTGCAGTTTCACTTCTAGCTCAAGAAAAATCTGAGCTACAGATCACTTGGAAACCAGGGAAAAGTAAAGGGGAAATACCAGATTATGCTGGTTGGGTTCCTTTACTCCTACGTGGACATCTGCTCCTGACTAGAGCTGGATACAGGATGCTGGACTAGATGGGATTTACATTTTTTCAAGGGGAAATGAGACTTTGTACCTTGAGAAAGTAAAATCAATGTGCAATAAATAGCAATAGAGAGAGAGAAGAAAGAAAAATGAGGATTTGAGAATCGGGTCAAGATACCAGAGATATCCCTTAATCCTTTTTTTTTGCAGTTTCCAGGAATATACATTGTGTCTTAGGACAGTCACCAGAGATCAACAAGGCATCCTGGTGTGAGGTAGCGTTGCAAAGACAGCATTTTTCCACTTGGACAGCCCTCTAGTGCACTAGTGCTCGCCTTTGTGTACAAGACTATATTGCTGTTGTTTAATACATCCTGGGCGTCTATCAGCTGAGTCTCTGCTTTCTTGGAAGAAGCTATTAGCTGGGATGTGTGGCTTCCCAGTGTTACCTTTCAAGATCTGGAGGTTCCGTGCAATCCAGAGTGCTACGTCTCTTCTAGAGGACTCAGTCATGTATCCGTAAGCGTTATCAAGCGCAGTAACACTGGGTGGACAAGAAAAAGGACCCAGGTGAAATACATGGGATGACGGACTCTTTCTAACTTCCTCTAACTGGAGCCTTGGACAAGAAGAACAGTCTCTTCTCCAAGATATTGTGGCCAGTTCCTTCACCTGGAAATTTCTGCTGAGGGACTTAATACTCCACCCCTATTGTACAAATATCATCTGTGGACCAAAGCCTTAGATTTGATACGGCTCAGCTCTGTAACTCCATCACAAACTTCTGAGAAAATTACTAAGGTATGGGTAAGAAAAAGTGAAAAAGTACCCAGACTAGAGCCATCCAGGCTGACAGCGCATCATCTGTCTTTCGGATTTCAACCTGACTCCATAAGGAACAGTGTCGCCCTGTTTACTGGCTGAAGAGAGATCCCAGCAATGCCCAGAAGACTTACACAGCAACTAAGGAGTCATAATCGTGTAGCACAACAAGGGCGAGGGTTGATTCATTGATGACAGGACTCAGGAAGCACAGCTCATTTTGGAAGGTAATATTCCAGTCAGCAGCAGTGTATGTCTTCATTTGCTCGGACATGCTGGTCAGGTATTGCAGGAGGAGCAGCCGAGCAATGTCATCATTTGGCAGGACTGTGATCTTATGCTGAAACAAAATTATGTGATGAACACATTGGTGCTGGGGCAATTGGAACTGTAATGCTACAGTTGGGGAGGGAGCTCTTTAAGTGGTTTTCTGGGCCAGAATTTTGGTGAACTCAAAATGGAAGTGAACAATACTCTGAAGGGTGCAGTCTGTGTCACTGAAAGGACCTGATGTGTACAGATGTTTGAAGATTACTGTTGTAACAGTGTACTTTCAAAATTATAGTATTTGCAAAGCCATTTTTTCAACTAATAACTTAAGATGGCAAGTCTCTGCAAGGGGGATGGAGATTGCAGAGAATATGGGTAGTGTCTACCATGCGTGCAGCCTTGGTGAACTGTGTCAGAATCATCTGAAGATCCTCAGCTTCACTTTGCTGGAAGAACTGGACAAGCTGGACAGCTGCATCCACACGGGTCAGTGTGTCCGAGTATACCATCATGTCACCAATCTGAGTGGGAGTGAGGAGGTCCAAAATCGCATACTGGAGAAAGACAGAGGAATTGAATTCTGTTACCCCATACCTGGGCAATTTAATTTCCATCTTTTCTGGCACATCCTCTCTTGAGTGCAAAGGCAGCCTGGATATGTACAGACTTACCGCATCAAAAGGTTGGCGGTAGAGTGAAACCAGTTGAGTGTAAGGTGCTTCTGTGAGGAATTTTCCAAAGAACTGTAATAACCAGTCTCTAGTTGTGACCTGGGTGGAGCAGGCAGGACCTGTGGTGAGGGCACAGAAAAACAGATAACGTGGGAGAGTAGATTCAAGTACACATCAGTACCCAGGATTGCTAAAGCACCTCGAAGGCAAAGAAAAGGCTTGAAGTCCCTGACTTTGATGGCTTTTGCATCAACACTCCAGTGGCATGCTCTGCCCTCTTTTATTTTCATACTGTAAACAGCAGTGGCTTCTGAGAAGAAACACCTGTTACTTAATTGAGCAGTTTGGAAGGTATTGAGCAAAGCAGGAGATTGATTAGCTCTGTCCCACAACTTGCAGAGAGTGACAGGGCTCACAGAGAATTAGCTGAACTGATAGGGATTACCAGTGAGCTCAGACTGCTGGGAGAGGAATGCCACAATGTAGTTATATACATCCATTTTGCCAGCCGTAGGGATTTCAGAGAAGACTATATTGATCCCAGTAATTCTGTAGAGGAAAGAAACCTGGAGTAAGTGAAGGACTCTTGGGAGCCAGCCCCGTTTGCTGAATAGCTGTTGTGAAATATTCTGGGGTTGTTTTCTCTGACTGCCCTGAAAATAAATATATTGGAAGAATCAAAGTAAACTGTTGAAAGCCTGGCTACATTGGTGCCTGGAGAGTTTGTCATTGGTTTTAGTGGAGGCAAAGTGAGTCCAGATTGGGGTCTGCTTAATGTCATGTTGCAAGAAAATGTTGGAGTCCAATCGATACCTGAATTCAGCAGCTTGTGGGCTAATACATAAAGTAGATAAAAGCCAAATAAAGTGACTTGCCACAACATGCGAGACAAATGAGTGAGAAGAGTGGGAGTAACTGTCTTCTGGCCTTTTTCTGTAACCATGGCACCACGTTCCCTCCTTTTGCAGTTCATTCACTGCAGTGAATTATTCTTTTACTAAATGGTTTCAATCTCAAGTAACATAAAACAGCCTCAGACAGGGTGACCATGACTCACAGAGACTTGTAGGAACTGCAGGACATGGTTTTGGGGATGTCCTGAAGGATGGTGGCATGAATGCCTGGCAGAACAGCCACGAGCCTCTTCTGAAACCAAAGGTGATAATCGTCGTCTGTGAAGGTGGGGAGCGCAGAACGGAGCTGTTCCACTGTTCTTGCCAACATGGTGCGCTTCACCGCCATAGAGGTATTGAAGGTGTTGGCAAAAGGCTGCAGCAGGAACACAAAATGCAACTGTAAGGCTCTGGGAGAATATTTGAAAACTAAGAGAAGAATATTTCTCGGTGATGCAGTTTCTATTTCTAACCCAACAGTAATAGCAAATCGTGCAACATCCATAAGGATTTTACAGCATTGTAACAGAGCAGACAAGACCTGACTAAATTACTGTGAAGCATCAAGTTACACACAGGCAAAATTTCCAGCAAAATCAGCATAGAAGAATAGAGATTTTTTTTTTTTTTTATGTCCCCACCTTGATCTTCTGCAGCAGGGAAATGTTTTGAAACTAATTCTGCACAGTAGGAGAAATAAACTTTTGTGTTCTCCTCTAGACCTTCAGTTCTCAGGGATGTCAGCCTTCTGTATTTGGGAGTTGAGGCAGCCAAGCTGGTATAGCTCCCCGTGCTTACACAAGATAGAAGAGGTTTTCTGAGTTACTTTTGATTTATGATACTAAATATATTCCCTGGCACCTCAGACTCTTTGCACAAGTCCTGTATTTTATAGTACAAAATATATGCTATATAGTGCTATTTTATAGTTCGGCTCCTACTAAGCCTCAAGAAATGGTTTGGTCAGCTCTTTTCTTTGACAGGTGGGTTATTTTCACCATCAAGATCGTTTTCTTTTCTAGTTTCATGGCATTATTGTTTAAAGGAGAATTACAGGTCCAACTCTCACCCCTTTGCTATTCTTCCAGCTGTCACCTGGTGGCTGCTGCACCTTGTGTCTTGGTGCAGGTTATCAGTGTCCATCAGTGGTAGTTTAAGTGGATATTCTGGGCTAGGAACTGCGACACCTGAGAAGCAGGCATACAGTTCTTTCTGCCACCTCTGCTGCAGAGCCTTGAACAGGACTGGGGATACCAGATATCAATTACTTTGAGCTCTTGTTGAGCTTTGTTGCCTCTCAGAGAATGCTGAGCACCCTGAAACATTGAAGGACCCAGCTGATGTGACAAAGCTGCTAAGTGTCTGAAGCTCCTGCTGCCTCCAGGAGGTGCTTCCAATGTCTCTGTGAGTACAGCCCAGATGAGACTCTACCTCCACACTAGACTCCTGCTTTTTCAAGGAAAAAAGGTGGGAGCTGCTGGATTCTAAAGAGTTTCATTGTTTGCTGTTTTAAGCAAAAGAGTATCAATTATGATTTCTGCAGGCCAGAGGCTAGCTTTATACCATTCTAGGCATGTGCTTCATCTTCTGGATGAATGTGGAGAATAAAAGACAGTTGCTCTGGTACAAAGCTAGCTTTCATAGTCCTGGGAAAAGCTGAATTAGTTGTGATGCCATAACCCAGTAGGAAGTCTTCTCTCTGTATTCAGATCTTACCTGAGGGAGAGACCTGCAGGGTCTGAGTCTTGCAGACTGAGACTTTGCATATCTTCTGTTGGCCTGATGAAAGGTATTGTATTTACAAGGAGCCAAGAAGGGCTCTTAGCTAATTATTGTATTAGAGGAGCCTCAGCAAATAATTGGCACTGGCTGCACAGTCAGAACTGTGTATGTGTGAGAGGAGTTGCTACAGCCTGAGCCAAGGACAAATAGTAAATTTATGTGAATTAATATGATGTAAATTAATGGTGCTTTAGGGACCTCTTTGAGCCTTATTCTTTTACAAAGGCTGGAAATCTGGCCTGTGTCTTTCAGACAGTCTGAGGTGGGAAGGGGTTGGTGGCAGCTGTGTTGAACCCAAGCACAGACTAAGAGTATGAGGAGTGCAACATGCAATGGCATAATCTCTTTCTGGCCTCGAACCTGCTGCAAGGTTCCCTGGCAAACTTGTTGTATCACCTTCCTTTTACTCTAGGTTATTGCACATTTACCATGGGAAGACTTCTGTCCTCACAAACCTCTCCCACTGAGCCCCATTAACAAGCTGTCTGCAGTTACCTTCTCTAAAGCAGAGTTAAGCTCATCCCAGTAATCAGCCAACTCCTGGAGGCCTGGCAGCTTGGTTAGTCTGTCAAAGATTCGTTCAATGTTAGCAACAGAGCTGAACACGTCTTGGGACAGTGTTAACTGGGCAAGCTGGACGGCAGTCAGCTCCTCCAGGAGCGCCATCTGGAACAGAGAGAATGAATTATAAATATACATTTGTATTTTCTTGAATTGACACTGTTGGCACGTGTGTCTGCAGCCTTCCTGCTCACCTCGTCCCCAAGGACAAGGAGTCTTTCTCCTCTGGCAGATGCAGGTTATGATATTTAATGTTCGTGATGGAGCAATGGCATGAGACCGAGACGGAATCTGTTCTATTTTTTGTAGTCTTGAAATAGGACAGAGTATTTGCGCCAGAAGTGGTAGATTCTAATGGAAAAGATTCATTTTTGAAAGGCTAGTGAGAGATTGAGGGTGTTTGCTTGGCCCAGGTGAGCTGGATAGCTCTCAGAGCTCCTTCTCTTTTTGGGGTGAGAGTGAGGCAGGCCCCAGTTTAGGCTTCTCTGATACACTCCATGGAAACATCCCTTCAGTGCCCCGTGGAAAACAAACCAAGTTGTCTGATAACCAGCTCTGAACTCTTCAAAGACAGACAGAGAATCTGGATGAGATACAGAGATCCTTTGGCTCCCATGCAGGTGCACTAGCTGTGCACCCATCCTTTCTGCTGGATGTTGTGTTATGGCAAAAATGAACCAACTACACAGGGATTGTTGGAACTGAAATGCAGGGGAATAATCAGAAACTGTAGTTGAACTC
Source organism: Nipponia nippon (assembly GCF_047370975.1). NCBI lineage: Eukaryota > Metazoa > Chordata > Aves > Pelecaniformes > Threskiornithidae > Nipponia > Nipponia nippon. Next base: position 17,073,992 of record NW_028262369.1, on the reverse strand, counting down.
TTCCCGTAACAGAGGGGAAAATCCTGTCTCTCCTGAGGAGGATGGAAAAATTTTCATTGTTTCTAATTAAGGAGGAAAGGGCAACACGGTTTTGTTTCATGTTTGTTGTTCAAACTATTTTGTAATACTCTCTGTCTCTCAGAGCATAAATCCCACTATGAATTGTGTGACTGTCTAAAAAGGAAATAGAAATGTTTTTGCTCTATGGTAGTAAAATGTTGCAAAGTGTCTAAATCAGTAGTCTTACCCCAGTAAAGTTTTCATAGGCAGCAACAAAGTCTGTGACGTTAGCTATGGATCTGAATCTCCGGAAGTTAAGAGTCATCCAGTTTTCATCCATCTGACAATCTAAAGTGCAGCAATAACAAATTATTTATGTTTCAGTTTAAGACTCACAAAACCTATCATTCCAGGGTATTTATGGAAATGATAGAGGAAATATTTCCAGTTATCATGCATCTAAGCAGTGAATCAACCTGGTTTTAACCAACTTGGCTCCTGTCAGTGCAGTTCCTGGAAGATTGTCACAAAGTGGTGTCTAGTAATTTCATGGAAATTGGGACACTGCTGCTTGGTTACTTTTCAACTTTTATTCCTTACAAACATTGTAAGGCAAGGACGGTGAAAAGGAAACATAATTCAATAGTTCAGTAAGTCCTAAAAGCAGTTTGTGCTTGTAATAAGGGCACAATTAATGTTATTTTTGAAAAACAATTCCCCCTCTCTTCAGTCAATGAGCAAATCTGATGTTGCTCCTTTGCAGGAACAAGGGCTGCTCTCCCTTTCATATTGGGGCAGCTGCACTGAGGTGGAACTGGCTTATTGAGGCATAATTGGAGTGCAACATTTACAGTTTACAAAAACCCTGGCTCCAAATTATTGAAAGCTCCTAGGCACAGGAGAAATCCAAGTGTCAGTGAGGTCTGAGGGATGCCAGGTGCTTGAACAAACTCAGTGGGAAGAAAAGGCTCACCTAAGCGAGGAAGAGTTTGGACGATCCATTGGGTTATGTCAGTCTTTGTCTCTGTTGTCATGTCATCAAATGCATAGTCCAAACCTCTCACTCTGCGAGACAAGGAGAGAGAAGATGCATGTCAGTATCAGTTATTTGCTGTGGCTTTCACAGATCCAAGCTAATAACATTTTTAGCACAGACAGCCAGAAATGTCTTCTCTGATGGGACAGGTGAATTCACAGCCGTTCCTCTCACTTAGATCCCTCCCTTTAGCCACAGTGACATTCTCCTTTACAGTGCACACAGATGAGAGAAACTGAGCTGGACTTATACTCACATCACTTGTACGAGTGGGCAGTCACTGATAGCAGGCAGTGTCATTAATTCATTGTGAGTGATGGAGCCTAGATACAAGGTCAGTGTCCCATTGAACAGGGATTCCAAGTCTGTTCTTGTCATTGAGGCAAAACGTGGCTTCAGGATCTGGAAAATGCCTTTGAGCATTATGTCACGAACCCCAGTGCTTGTTATGCTCTCCATGTGCATCTAGGGAGAAGAATAAATGAGAAGTGATGCAGTACAGCAGATTTCATGATACAGGGCTGGGCAGTGTAAATGAGAATGTGCTAGTTTTTTTCTTTTTTTTCTTTTTTTTCTTTTTTTTCTTTTTTTTTTCCTGCTGCTTAATCTGAGAGACTTGATAATTCTGCTTATTTGGAATCATACCATTATATTGTTTCATAGAAATTTGCTTTGGAGAAATCTGTAGATGATTGTGCAGTCAGGAGCAAGAGCAAATGAAAATGAGACCCAACAAGAGGAAGGATGGTGCCCATAGAAAATAAAGTCTGCAACTGGAGGAGCTCTCTCACCTGTGCTGCAAGAGAATTCACTTCATGCAGAAAGGTGTGTAGTTCAGAGACATTCCGGGTTTGAAGGGTTTTCATAATCTCCGTAACATCTGTCTCTGCACTGGGCCTGGTGCTTTCAGTTAGGATACGGGAGGTGATGAGTAGCTTTCCTAGCTGCACTGAAGTTAGCAAATCTGTCACCTCAAACTAAAAGGGAAAGGAAAAGAATGTCATCCTAGAGGCAATTAAATGCTCCCACCAGCTCTTGTCTTTCTGCATGCGAGTGGCTACTCAGAAGATTACAAGTGACCCCAGGCCAAGGACAGTGCCCTACTGCCATTGCAGAGCGACACAATGGAGCAGCCTTGTGGAAACCCAATGGGAGCTTTGCTCTGTGTGATACCTACTCCGTTGAAGCTGGGATTGAGGCGGAGGAAATCACTGTAGTCAGCGTAAATACTAGAGAATCCAAAGTTGTCCTCTAACCAGTCTCGGCTGTTAGAAGTGGTGAATGTACAAGCTACTCCTGCAAGAGATAGTGTGTTGGATGGTCAGAAGCTAACGGACCCTGTTGGCAGGAGAGAGGGGAAGCTTTATCTAACATGTCAGACACTCATCTCTGCAAGACAGCCAGATAAGCATGTGCTTCTGGAAAAATACCTCTCTATAAGAAGGTGAGGTAGTAATGGTACTGTAGCCACAGCTGGACCTTGAAAAAGCTCAGAGTGGCTGCAGAAAGTAGAAAGTGGTGGTCAGGAGTGCCAATCAAGAGGTCTCGTCCCAATTTCAGATACTGGAATCATCCTACCCTTCTGCAGTTTAGCTTGGCCATGCTGTACCACAGAGTACTCCTGGGACAGTTCAACCAAGAGAAGGCGGGGGTCTGTTTGTTTTTGTGAATTTTGTTGTAATCCTGAAATTATGAGTATTATTGCTCATGTGTTACTCAAAAGTAGTATAAGGTTTTAGTATTAAAGTGCTTAGAGGATCATAAAAGAAAGTAATATGCAGTAATCTGTTACCTTCTTTTGCTGCTTGCCCATTGAGAAAATCCATTCTGGCCCGGTATACAGTTCTCTGTGTGTCAGGATCTAACTCATGGTGCACAGAATTCAGTCCTTTGTAGCTGTATATTGATAAAAATGAAATGGGATTTCAGTGTTTCATATCAGAGTAGTTATGAGCCATGCTGTACCAAAAAAAAAGAAATGATTTTTTAAACCTAAGATAACCTTAGCCAGTGAAAGAAAAGTAGAATGGTTTTGAACCTTGTGGAAGATTAACATTCCCTTAAGTGTTGAGGTGCTTGGTTCATATATCGTCTGTGCAAGTTCAGCCTATGCTAATAGTTATTTTCATTGTGCTGTACTGCTTTTTCTGGAGAGACATAACATCGTTTATCTTGTGGTTATAATCTAAAAATTATCATTTCAAAACCTCCAGGGCAGCATTTGACAATATGATAAGAGAAGTGCTGCAGGTTCACTTTCATGATAGTCTTAGCAGTGACAGGTAATAAAAACGTATAGCAGTCACAAGGTTTGCAGTGAGGAGCCACGTTTATGTCTCTGCTAATTTTGTTTCTCAGTAAGTACAGATGACAGATATACTCACATATCTTGGAAATCAGTGCAGCCTATTTTCGTTGGGAAGAGCCTTAATATATTTGCATCAGTAACAGCTAGCATCCTTTTCAGTTTCACCTGAAACAAGTCTTTCAAGGAGGGTGAGCACAGATCTGGGAAGTTCTCTCTGACTTTAGTTAAAATGGTCTCCAGCATTGAGTACATCGCATTGTGGTCAAGTGGGGGCGTCAGTGGTAAAGTTGATAACTCGGTCAAGTAGTCTTCAAGGTAGAGGACATTATTGGTGCTGAGGACTTGTGTGATGGCAGCAGCTAGGCTGCTGTTGGAGAGCACGTTGCTGAGGACTGTAAGCTGGGCTAGCTGGCTGGCGGTGAGGACCTCGGGGGCTGTAAACTGTGAGTAGATAGACACGACTAAAGACCTGGTGCAAGAGTTAAATTACTGAACAAGTTGTCACGCAGGATAAATTCTGGTAACTACAGTGCTGTATGGAAGATTGTTGAATATATGATGTAAGTTTAGTAGGCAGCATGTGGGTGTGGACTGCTGAAGACTGACTGTTCACTGACCTATAGCTCTAGCCACCAATACTACAATCCTTAGGCAAGTGAAAGTTTCAGTCACTTTATCCCCCCGCTCCTCTTGCTTGAGTGTTCACAGCCTACTGGACGAAACAGCTGAAGGAAGCCCTGTTTTCCCAGTGATTTCTTACCCCGTCAAAGCTGCTCCAGCAAGAAGTGAGATCGTTATATGATGCATAATTTCGGAAACTCTTCCAGTTGGTCAGTAGCCACTCTTTTGCTGAACTTTTTTCACAAACTAAAACCATAAAATAATTTGTTATTTCTTGAGACAGGTAAGGATGGGTCTCCTTTGAGACCATGGGGATGGAAAAGGCTTGGAGAGAAAGTACTGGGAAAAAGGAAGATGAGTTTGACCCAAAGAACATCGGTCTCACTGATCTCCTCTCCTCTAACGTAATAGTTTGACCTGAGTTCAGAAAAGCTGTTTAAATGATCTCATTGTGCTGCTGAAAGCATGGGCATGGTACTGAATAATTTTTGTTAGAGTACTTTATCATCTGATCGCCTTAATGGCTGATCCTCATTCTGCAGACAGCAGATGTTAGTAGTTTATATGGGGATCTCTGTTGAATCTATTGCAATTACACCAGGAAAATTTGGACTGTAAATGCTGATCACTAACCATGTGTGGTAAGGAATCTCCTAATCCAGTCAGCTACCAGTTGCCTCATGCTGTTGTCCATCTCAGAATAAGCAGTGTCCAGAGCTTGAACCCTAGAATTCAAAAGGGGCAGATGAGAGAAAACCTGTTGCCAGCTCCTCGTATGGATAACAATTTGTTAGCTCATATTTCCTTTCACTTCCTTCTCTAAGTTGAACATTAGAAATTCTTTTTGGGTGCATGATAGAAACTGAGATAACCCTTCATGTTCTAAGGTGAATTTGTAGAGCCCTGTTCCTTGCTAATTTCTTCACATCTCCATCCTGCTTCACGTCTTCTTCCAAGTTTCTACCTGTCTCCACTCATCTCTTTCACCAGATCTTCCCTCTGGGAGGGGTCCCCAAGAGGCACAGAATATAGTAGCAAAAAATGTTATTTACATCTAATAAATATCTGCTGCTTTCTTATATGGCTGGAAGAGAAACCTGCTTACAGCTACCTTCTGAACAGCAGTGAAAATGTGTGAGGCACAGGTGAGCGTTACATATGGTTGTACCCTATACAATCATGTGACACTGATTCCAGTGAGCACACTGCACTGTCCAGACAGTATACTGCATTTGTTTTGTTCTTTCCTGGCAGCTTTCACACACTGGGTCCTGGGATCTCGTTCGGTCGTTCTTTTTTTTCTAGCCCTATCTTAACTGTTTTGTGGATTGATCTTAATAAGACAAATTAGGACCAGAGATAACTGGCAGGAAAATAGAAATAAAAATTCAAGTCTTAAAAAGTACTGTTTGACAATGCAATGTATTTCCTGGTTCTATCAAACCACAGGCTCATGCATACCATCTAATTAGACCCTGAGCTTAGATCAGACGTACACTGTGGCCAGTCCATCGCAAGAGACTGGAAGCTGTGCCATGCAGTCCAGGATGCTGGTGCCAATGGAGGGAAGGTAGGCGTGCAGGGTCTCCTGGAACCAGGATGCCAGGAAACCTGCATTTGCAACTTTAGGATCAGACTTCACGACTTCCCATGCTGCATTTAATATGAAGGCTTTGGTGGTTGATGGAATCTGGTCACTGCGGACCTGAAAACAAGATGGAAAGTGCTGAAAGTATTGCTAATTTATTATAGGTATTATTGCCATGCTTAAGGGTAGTGCCAAGACCAGAAACTCTTTGTGATAGATTCTGCACAAACACTGGGACAAGAATGCCGTCCCCAAGATCTTCATGTTAGTTGTTGTCATGCTTGTCCAACTGTAAGCAACTTGGCTTTTCTTGAGAAGATACAGAAATTGCCTTTGTGCTTTTAATCCCCATATGTAACCTCAAATGAGTTCATCTATACTGCCTTGAAAATTACTCCTGAGAGTGGCTTGAGCAAACCTATTTTCCTTGGTGCTGACACTGTACTAGGAGCATGGACATGGCACGAACTGTGTCCGGGCTGGAAGGCAGTAACTTGTTCAGGTAGGCTGTGCTCTCTTCAACAGAGACAAGAGGTAAATGCAGGTAGAGAAGGAGAAAGAGGACATGTTCAGCTGAGTAAGAAGTAGATTCACCACCTCAGTAGCCAGACTTCTCTCCTGTTCTTGTTACAGAGAATGGGAAAATAAAGTTTTGAGGAGGATTTGGAGGAGAAGAAGGGAAGAGAAGGCTGGTTTGTACTGAAACTTGTGCTCACGTTTTTGTGTAGTTGTAGTAACAACACACTAGAGACCCGGGGCTCCAGACTCCCCAGGTAACTATTGACTAGTCTCTGCTCACATGGGGAAAAAAAGACAGTCACGTACTCAAGCAACTATGGATGTAGCCCAAGCTAAAGAGTCCCTGCATATGGTCTGAAGAGGGAGCTGCTGTCCTCCCCTCTGATGCTAATATTACCTGCACACTGATTTCATTCAGAGCAGTTTGCAGCACTTCACTGTTGACTTGCTGAAACAAGAGCAGGAAAGCCCCTTGGTCCAGGAGAGCAGCAGGGTCTGTGATGTAGCATGTGAGGATGGAGGAGAGTTGTCTTGATGTTAGCTTGGTAACCTGAGACAGACACAAACATGTTACGTCAGAAATAGGGTAAAGATCTACAAGTCCAGGGTCAGAGTTTGCAGTTCTCTTGCTCTACTGGTTCCTACTGGCAATCTCTACAAAAAGAGGAGTGGCCAGGCTTGCTTCCTCTTGCCTGATGGGAGTGATTTCAGAGCAAGGCCATCTGATATGCCTGATCTGACTGAGAATGTCTTAAAGTAGCTAGAAAGGAATATCTGGGGAGTTAGTAGGAGAGACCTGTTGGAGGTGACTTACCGAAGCACAGGCGTACTGCTGGAGGGAGGGGCTGCACCAGTCACCACTCTTCAGGATGGACCTTAGATTTGAACTGGAAAGGAAGCAGGAAACATTGAACATTTTCCATTAAATGTCTGATGAGAAAAGGGCTTGGTAGGCTGCAAAGGGCTCAGGTTCTTTTGGTGAAGCTTTTGGGAGATGGTATTTTAGCACTAGCATCATCTCTCCCAGGCAGTGTGGATACCAGTTCCCAGGGATGCCTACCTGCTTTCAGATGAGCAGTATGTTGGAGCTGTGAAAGAAGAAAGAAATGTATGACACTAATATTTTAGTCTCTCCCTTTGAGGATACATATGATGCTTTTCTTTGTATTAAACAGTCCTTCCAGTTTCACATTTGACAAACTCTCTCTTCAGCTCCTTGTGTTTGCTGTTCACATTGTATGTGAAATTGTGGGTGTATAATTTTCAGTGCTGGGCTGAGCCCCCTGAGATGCTCTAGAGAGCCCTTAAATAAATGATGTAGAAATTTTACATGGATTCTATTCAGGGAGGTTTCCTAGGGGCATCAGCTTTCCAAATACTTCCATTCTGCTCTTTTGTGTGCCTAGACCCTCTTCAACATCTCAAGTGCACAAATTGTGTCTTAGATACAAACAGAATTTTACTTACACACAAGGAATGCTGGACACTGGGAAAAGAAAGGAGAGAAAGCAGTAGTTAGGACAGAGGACAGAGTATTCTGAACTACATGAAATAGGATGTAATTTACTCGGGCTGCTGGCTGCGAAGCAATGACTCCTGTATTGCCTTGCCCTTTTTGCATGGATGAACCATCAGGATGGGTTGAAAGATGCCCAGTACCACCGCACATCCGTTGGTTAGAACAGACTGGTTGCTCTCAGCTCAGGACAGACTGACCAGATTCTCTGTTGGTGCAGGTCAGTGTCCTGCACTCTTATTCCTGCCAACAGAGCAGCTTTAAAGCAGAAATCCTCCCTGGCTGCAGTATTATACCTTCTCTTCTCCAGCTCGTGGGCTTGTAGAACTCTGGGAAGTATTGCAAGTGTTTGCTAGTAACCTCATGGAGGTTGCTTTGCACTAGATTGCTCTTAAGTGGCTGTTGTTGAGTGAATAAAATCGGATTTTGCCTATTGTGAGTGGCTATTGCAAGTAACTGATGTTACTTTTAAGTGTCTGCTGTATGACTGATAATGCAGAAACAAACTTTTTACAGCATTCAGTGATGTTATACACATACCTGATTTAAACTTTTTACACATGGCCCTAGGAAAAAAAAAAAAAACAAACACAGATGGAATAGTTAGATGAGTGGAAATAAACTGATTTTCTTCTATTATAGACCCCCACAGAAATGCAAGAACAAAGACCAGGCTAGTATGAAATGAAGCTCATTTTTCATCCTTCACTGGTTTATCCTCCTCTTTAAGTACTCAGTTCTATACTAATACTGAGCACACATCCTAATCATTCATGCTGTTTTTGTTACGTAGCACTAATCAGTATATTCAGCTGTGTGGGAATCAGCCCTCAGCATGGTTGTAGACCTGAATTGACTTACCTAGAATGAGTAAAATTATAAGTGCAGTTAAAAGTGGCGGCCTTTCTTTTCCCTTCATTGTTCTTCTTTTCTTGAGTGGATTGCCTTTTCAAGCCTAAAAAAGCATAAATGATCTATGAATTGTCTCTTTTGAGTACAGATACTCTCCTGAAATTCTGCAGAAATTCTCCTTGCTGCCCAGATTGTCAGGACCAGTACTCTGCAGATGGAGCTGGAGAACTGTAGAGTGCTCTGAGCACATCCACAGTCTGGCTGTAGGCTTCCTTACTACTTGCTGGAACCAACTCTCTTTAATTGCTGTAAGGGCTTTCTGCCTTTTCTGAGATGCACTCCAGGGGCAGGTGTGGATCCCTGCAGAGTGAATGGAAGCTCACTGCCAGTGGATGTACTTCTGTAAGTTGTCTCCGTGGTTGTATTGGAAAGCTGCTCTGGGTTTGTGCATGCTGCAGCTTGGAAAGTGAAGCTATAAGGCAAAGGATCCTCCTGGCATCTCTGCTCACATCGCTGGGAACCAACAGCGGCTCCACTATGGTGATGGTGACCACGGTTTGCCTTGCTCCTGGGGTGGTTGTTAGTGCCAGGGAAATTTCAGTGACCTTAACACTTGTGAAAAGAAACAGACTGAGGGATGGGTGCCTTGTACAAATAATAAGAGCTGGTAATAATCAACAGTGAACAAAAACATTCCTCCAGCATGAAAAGAGACTCCTAAAATTTTATTTTGTTTTTTCATAAGAGTATCTTTCTTTGTAAGTTGTTACTTTTTTTCTGCCTGATGTACTTTTTGTCAGCTATCACCTTCTGCTTGATGACCGGGGACAGTCAGATCTTGCTTATATTAGAAATTCTCAAATACAAACGTAGTGTTTTTCTCTGTAGCATATCTCGCTGCAACACAGCACAGAGCCTGTGCCACAGATCCCTCCAGTGTTTCAGTGTAGTAATACTTTGCCTTGATAGAGCAAAGTTTCAAGTATCCTATGTCCTAGAACAGCCACAACCACTGACAAATCACTGTGTTGAAACTGTGTCGTATTTTACCAATCTTTTCCACTGTGCCTTTCTGCCTTTATCTTTTCTCTGAGCACCTTGCTTTATTATTTTAAAAAAACTTGAAAGTGATAATGGAATGGCTGGAATAGGCCAAGAACAACATCCAGTTCAACTGAAGATAAGTAGCTCTGCCAAATTACATGGAAGAGCAGCAACATACACATTCCTACATAGAGTACCAACTTGCTCATTAATAATCTTAATTATTTAGCTGGAAGAGAAAGCAGCCATACCTCCCAAAACTTACTTTTTCTCCTTCCAGAACCTTGTGAATCCTAGAAAGCAGCATGTAGCCCAGCAACTGACTGCAGGAGTAACTCTTTGTCCAGTGTCACCTTTTTATATGGTGATATCCAGCTGATCACAGGGGACATGGTGAGTGATGCCAGGTGACTTCTTTGACTCTGTTCCAAGGAGCAAAGGCCCAGCCCTTCCTGAGGCATCCTCGGGTGTCACATAACTTGTGTCACTTGTTAAAAAAATTGAACTCCAGTAGTAGTCTCTGTCCTCTACCTGTTCAGCATGGAAATGAGCTGCCTTAAGTGAAAACAGCTTTTAAGTGGGAAGGGTCAAAGAACTGATGAAGACTTGATAGTTCAATGGCATAGACAATATTTCTGTATTATTTTCCCAAGTAGGTTTGTGGGGGGCAGTTTAGCATCCCCTGGAGAGCTCAGAATTTGGCAGAATTAGAGCCCTCTGTAGTCTCATGCTACTAAAGTCAGGACTAGCCAACAAAGAGGCATGACGTAACACTGTTTTAATAAACTGCCACTGCAATTACTGGTTGTTATGCACTTGTTCTGCTTATTGGTACAGGAAACATTTCTTCAGTAGTGGTGTAAAGAAAAGCATTAAGTCTATGTTAGCTGGAAGGACAGTTTCCTTGCAGGCTTGTTTGGAGATTTCTGATGTGACAGGATGGGCTAATCTGTTATGTTGTACTTCTGAACCCAGAGGGATTGTTTGAATAAGCTCACAGTCATTACATTTTCATGTGATCTTTCTTAGCTATTTCTTCTATTCAACTATCTCTTTTTTGGTTCAGAAAAATGCTTCTTTATCCTAAAAACTTTGAAATGGGTGCAAACTCTTGCTGAATTGAATGTAAGAACTTACAGACTCCTCTGAATTAGACCTGTGAATCCCTGGTTTCAGCTGTCTATGTCAAAGAAATTCCTGAGCCAGGGGATGGAACCACATCTTTGTGTTTAAGGGCCCATGGTGCACTTCTCTTCCATGAGTTTGTCTAATTGCATTTTGGCATCTTTGGTATCTTGTGGCAATGAATTCCATTCCTGAGTTCCCAGTGTGTGGAAGGATGCTTCCTTATGCTTCTTTGGAAGCTTCTGCCCAGGAACAGAAAGGTTTGATGGGATTTTGCTTCAGAGGAGGTAGGTCAAGACCTTGGAGGTATCAGAGGGGTTTGCCAGGGGCTGGACTGCTGCTGCACTAGGCAATACAGGCAGGTGGGGGAAGATAACAGCCACTGCAGCCACTTGAATGGCCAGAGCCATCTGAACTTCGGGCGGTCAGCGGTGAGCTTGAGGTCAGAGAGCTAAGGGAGATTTTAGAAACACTGATGAAGGCTGATGGGTGTGAGACCAGTTTGTCTTCTTGGATATCTCTGATTTTAAGAAGATGTGTGTGTTTTGGCTTAATGCCAAGAGGACAGTTTTGGAAGAGGAAGTCCTTTGTGTCTTCTTTGGTCCCTGGTGTAGTTCTGCAATGCAATCAGTTTCATTTCAATAGTGAAAGGAAGGTGACTATTTAGCTTTAGGGGAGGTGAATCATGCTCCTTTATCATATGTAACCATTGCTTTAGTCCTTTAGCCATTTGTAAGGGCTGTGCCAAGCTCCTGTTAATACGGACGCAATTGTTTTGTTATCACCTGTGTCTTTCAGAGCTTTACTTTCTTCAGTACATCAGACCCTCAGAAGCTGTGTGAGGCCCCTCAATGTCTGTTGAAAGCCTGACCAAATAAGTACTTGGGTGAGTAGTTGCACAGGCTGTGACATCACGGTGAGAGCAGATACTGCTCACGCAAGGGAGAATTATTGAATTAGATTGTAGTCAGAATCTGCAAAATTTGAATGCTATCTTGATATTTCCTCTTGTGTCACAAGAGCCCTGAGATTGAGCTGGTGAGAAATAATAATGGTTCAGACGTTTTTATTTTTTTTTTAAAGACATTCACTCCCATGCTGTATTTCAAAGCCAAGGTTTGCTTCCTGGTCACCTAGTCTTTAGCAAAGTATCATCAGTAATGTGTGATCCACAATATATGAACCAGTTCCATTTTAAATTAGCACTAGAATGAACTGAATGAGGTATTTTGCAGTCCCCATTAGGCATTTCAGAAGTTGTCAGGTACTTCGGAGACCAGCTGTACTCTGACAAGATCTTGCTGGTGAGATCAGTGGGTATTTTGATCTCTGACACATTAGGTTTGCTGCCTCTTGTTCTCAGGACAGATTCCAGAGTTTTATCTTTAACTGAGCAGCTTTTGGAATGGAAAAGAGGAGGAGCGAACAAGTCACTGCCACTTGTGCTGAGAACTCGGCGCAGGGGAAGTGGAGTGATACAAAATGTCTGGGTTTTCTGAAACAGTTTGGAGTTTTGAAGGAAATATCTTCTACTCTGCACCTCATTAGGAGCCAAACCAAGCCCCTGGATAAACCGTGAATAAAAACAGGCGGTTGCAAGACAATTGGGTGTGAAGAAATCCATCCTGTACAAGTCCTGAGAAAGGAAAACTGGGCTCCTCTGCTCGTCTGCTCCCAGGGACTGTTGTTTGGCTGGTGGAAGCGCCCATCAGGGGCACCTTCTGACATGGTTTATGACAAGGGCTTGTTGTAGACCACCTTTGTCATCTCTTTTGGCCTATTTCAATCCCCAAATTTCTGCTGACATTAAGGGAGTAGCCACATTCTGCTGCTCTCTACGCATCCTCTTCCAGGCCACTCACTCCAGCTCCAGGAGGTGTTACATTCCTCTGGGACTCTAATAAGGAGTGAGGCAGAACTTGTCCCATGCCAGGAGATATCCCTTGTGATATTTCTGCTTGTGGCTGCAAACAGGTTAATTTGAGGGGGAGGGTGGGGGCTTTTGTGTAGTCTGATTGCTTTTAATCCTACTTACTTCCCCATTGATCTGTAAGCACAGCACATACCCTGAACTTACTTAATGCACCAAAAGACCTCACCTTCCTCCACTGTTACATTGCAGGAATAGCAGCATTTTGCTCATGCGATCTCCACATGGGTGCAGCAGGAAAGTGTGACTGCAGGGCCCTGGGGTTAGGCTTAAGGACTTCATACATCCCTATTCAGCAGGAAATCCTCCCCTCAGAAATGCCTGGGGTAAGTATATCTTCGGGGCAGGCTGACCTCTAGGGAAAGGTGTTCTGAATGGTGAGCATGGACTGAGATTTACCCCAAACAGAAACCTGGCACACCACCTGCATACCCCGGTGTTCTCTGGGGCATCGTGAGAGGCAGCATTTGAGCTATCAGATATTAGGGCTGCAGTCTTCCTACCTAAGGTCAAGGATATGAACTTTCTTTAAATGAGGAATCAATCCCACGCTTGACTCTGCAGGCACTTGTCTCGTGCATTACTTCAGAGCACAAACATGTTCTGTAACTACAGCAATAAACCAGAGAGCTTTTATATTTTTAGTTGCACTAAGGTGAACTACATAGATTTTATTTGTTGCTTTCCTTCATATTTAATATTTGGCAGTGTGATTTACCTCCTCCTTCTCTGTTGGTGAAAGGAATTTTTAAATTAAATCCACAAATCTTGCCCTTTACAGCAATTTTCTGTTGGGGACAGGTATTTCTTTTGTTCTATTTTGGTTTTTCTAGGGTATCTTCTGTATTTTGCTTCACATGTATCATCTTAGATGGATGTGAGAGGCTTGGAATAAAATACCTGTTTGTTTCCTCCTGCACATTAAAACTATCTGTAAATATGAACACGAACCTGAGTTTAACCATCACATCCCTGAAATGGATCAGCGTGCATTTTTTGTGGCAGCCTGCGTGTACTGAGCTGATGCTCAGAGCTCCTTTCTTTCTGAGAGGAGTGCCAGTACCACCATGACCATCGATGTTCTCAGTGGACGTTTGCAACTAGTCCTGCCCGAATGTCACAGGGGCTCAGGAGGCCTGGGTGCGTTTTCATGTCTCTCCTGCAGTGCACCCTGCCAGATGGGGGTCAGGCCCTTATCCAGTGGGAGGGGAGTGTAACGGGATGGGGATTACACCCTATAGCATATCTACTCAGGGCTTAACTTAAACTCGGTATTAAAACTGGTAGCAAAGCTGAATCAGCTTTCAGGTGCTGTCCTCATGTAGGTATGCTGCTGTAAAACCAGATGACTTGAAATTCTCACTTTGCTGTAAGATGGCACAATCTTCCTCATCCAGCTAATCCTTTATCTCCAGGATTTAGCCACCACCATACGTCTGAGAGGGACTGTGTCCAACAATGGGCTGAAAGTCTCAGTGAGAGAGGGTTACAGTGTGTCACAAACCATCTGATGGGGTCAGGGAACTGAAAGGAATGTGGGTATTTTTGCTTATTTATTTCTGAAGAATGAATGACCCGAGAAAAATGTTTTTCAGAAGCACCTCATTGCTGAGATACTTTGTTATGCTTCATCTCCCAAAGCTTTGTGAGCCTCACTGCTGCTATGCCATCTATCTGCCTTGCCCTTTTTTATTGATAACAAGACAGTACTATGACAAAATCGTCCTTCTCTGTGAGTCTTTTGTGGTGACAGTGGAACTGGTTAAAAAAATAAAGGATCTGACTCTCATTGTCATTTACTTTTATATGAATCTGGACTCACTTCAGTGACTTTGACATTGTGTCTCTGCAGTGTGGCCTGTAGCAGAATCTGTCACACCTTCTTTGTTTCCTTCTTCCCCCATGGGACTCATCTGGGAAGTTAAGCTAGATTCTCCAACTGTTTTCTGCACTACTGTTGTCACACATAGCCCAGGGTTTCAGCAGCATCATTGTGCTAACCTGCACTTTCCTTCGGAGACTCTCCATTTTGGATTTGTCTGCTGGCATGTTACTCTCCTCACACTTCGAATGTAATTCTGTGCCTAAAGGTGAGCTCAGTTTCTTGATATACCTTAGCACATGAAGGAATCTTAGTGAACCATGACATAAAAGAGCATTAAGTGGCTTCAGAATTATTGTGCTGCTGTGATGACGTTTGGGTTTGATGTCCTTGCCCATCTCAGGAATGCTCTAAATAGCTTCAGGCGTAAACAAGATCACAGAACAGGCCATTTCTGTTCACTGGTGCTTAACTGTGGAGGTGAAAGTCTCCAGATGTAGCAGCTGGAAGTGAAAAAAATGACCGAGAGCGTGGTCACAGGCACTTTAGGGATACTTTTGGATGGATAAATCTAGTTACTTGCCACCACTGTCTGATTGCCCTCAGCACAGAGGTGCTAGAAGCTGACTTTGGCTCATATTGTTGCTTGTCAGTCGACCTCCAGCATAACATAGCCTTATTCTGGGATCCTCTGTGTTTCATTCTGAGCAAGAGGATGGAGCGGAGTTTTGCATTTGTCCATATGGACTCTTTTTTTTCAGTCTTGTCTCTTGATAGCTCTCAGACCCACAGGATCCCAACAAGGCATATCTTGGTGCTCTGACTTTTGTTCCAGGCAAAGTGTGAGGAATGTTTGGGAGAGGCCTTTGCTAGCTTTAAAGGCCTGTAATCATTTCACAAATCTTTTTTTTTCAGTACTGCAGAAACAATTTTTGGCACTTCTTGGTCTTAAGGCTTGCTGCTGTTCACAAATGATGAAATGAGAGTAAAGCACAATTCACCTTGCATTTGAGTGAGACCCATGTATTCCTCTTTGGTCTCACCTCAAACTCCCCAACATCAGCTGGAGCAAAGCCTAGCAGCCTGTTCCAGTGCTTGACAACCCTTTCGGTGAAGAAATTTTTCCTAATATCCAATCTAAACCTCCCCTGGCACAACTTGAGGCTGTTTCGTCTTGTCCTGTCACTTGTTGCTTGGGAGAAGACACCAACACTCACCTCGCTACAGCCTCCTTTCAGGTAGTTGTCGAGAGCGATAAGGTCTCCCCTCAGCCTCCTTTTCTCCAGGCTAAACAACCCCAGTTCCCTCAGCTGTTCTTCATAAGACTTGTGCTCTAGACCCTTCGCCAGCCTCATTGCCCTTCTTTGGACACGCTCCAGCTCCTCAATGTCTTCTTGTAGTGAGGGGCCCAAAACTGAACACAGTACTCGAGGTGCGGCCTAATCAGTGCCGAGTACAAGGGGACGATCGCTTCCCTAGTCCTGCTGGCCACACTATTTCTGATACAAAAGAAGTGTTGCTATGTTGAGTGATTGGTAGGTAAGAGTAGAAAAATAAAAGGAAGTATCTGTCACATGCAGCCTTTTGGTCTAGCCCAAGGCAATGGGAGGATAGAATCAATTATTGCAGTGTATGAAGCAAGAAGAAAAAAAACCCTGACTATTGTTTCCTAATGATGTTCACTTAAAGTTAGCAGATAAAATGGCCGAAATGGCCAAATCCCACATCATAACCCCAGAGCCCATTGAATTTATGTAATTGATAAAGGTGAATTAATAAGACAAGACTTGGGAAATATTTCAGATAGCTCTGTTACATGGTGATAGCCCATTACATAGAGAGAGGTGTTTCATTTGCATTGCTGGACATTACAACAAAAGTATTTGAGATTTGGCATTTGATAAAGTGGCATCTGCATTACAGAATCCAGCCCTGGCCCTTGGTGCAGACATGTGGCCCGTGGGATTGCAGGTTTGGGACTTGGGTGGTCTTCTTCCCTGCTTTGCAATGTATTATTGTGCTATAGCAAAGTTACTCTGCTGTGAAGGTGCTGCATGCTTGTGAAGCCACCTTTGGGTGTGGGAGACCTGAGTGAGTTCCTGCCCCGCAAAGGCATCAGTATTAGAAGGGTGTGACACAGAACATCCTGCCCAGAATTAAAAATCGATTGATGACTCAAATCTGTATCAAATCCAGTGAGAAGCAGTTGCCCATTTTCAGCAAGGATTGGCTGAAGGTGGCCCTGAGTGGCCAATTTCTGAAAGCCCTCAGTTGCTCAGTTTTTTCTGAACTTGTCCGATCTGGGCTGTTTCCTAAGCTTTGGGAGTCATTTGTCAATGTCTGATTTGCTAACTAACTGTGACATTTTCTTAGACCACATTCTCAGAAACTCAGAGACTCTTGCCGAGCAATATTTTATTCTAGGGATGGAGAAGGACTTTTTTTTGGCAAGTTGAAGGGCAATGTATTGTTAGATATATAAGGTAAGTACTTGAAACTTAGAGGATAAACAAGCACCATGGAAAGCTTTACAGTGCAGACTGAAGAATCATAGTATTAAGGAGGCTAAGTCAGCAATAATTTAACTCCTTTATTTTTTTCAATAGCGGTTAAATCTTTTTGGAAATAGGTGTTGCAGACATTACTCAGTTTCCATGTCTAGGCTTAAGTCAGCTTTGACAGTAACATCAGTCCATCTCACTTAGTTTCATATAAGCTATTACGGTAGCATGAAGACAGCTGTGGAGGCAGATTTTTACTTTTGTTCATTTGACAAGTCACCAACAGATACTCAGAGAGAAGGAGAGAACTTGCTGGATCGTGCAGGAGGGTCAGGGGCTGAGACACAGGAATGGCGGCCATCTGTCTAGAGGGATGTAGCGATGGGTACACATTTCTGTCTATGAGAAAGAGTCACAATTCAAAGTGTGTTTTTGTTCTGAATTGGAATGAAACCAGAAGTACAAGAATATATGACTGGAAAAAAAAATAGAAATGACTAACGTTTGTCTGGAATATTTTCCAGTAGAGTTTCCACAAGAACGGATATTGTTTTATGAAATCTTCCAGCTTGGTTAAAACAGCTTCTTCCCCCTGGCTTTTTCCCCAGGTGAGTGACTTAGCAGAGACCTCCAGTGGCAGTGGGAGAGAGTCCCAGGAGAGAGCTGGTGGGTTAGCAGGGCTGAGCTCCTGGTGCCCTCTGGTGCTTGCATGCTCCTTGTCGCAGCGTGGTCCTAGGGACGTGCTGGCAGATGGATGTCCTGGGCCCATAAAGCAAGGGAAGAGGTGCTGTGGAGGCAGCAGGGCTGTGCACAGCTCTGCTGGCTTTGTGCAGTGACCCTTATGGGTGGGTACCTGGAGGGCTGACAGGTTGCAGGAGGCAGGAACAAGAAGAACTGACCCTGCAGTACTTTTCTTGCTTTCCCCCCTCCCCAGTTCTCTCTACAGCTCTGACCTTGCCATGTGATTTTTGACACTTTGCTTAATGTCCTGTATTTCTCCTGCCTTTCCTGTCCTGGAAAATAAGGACACAGCCAGGCAAATTGCCTGCCTGTGGCTCATTGTGCTGTTTTGAATGTAATGTTCAGCCAGGTTTGTTGATTGTCCTGCTTGGTACATGTTTACTTTTCATCAGGCACATACATGCAGTAGGAAGGGGTTAAACCTTCCTTCTCTTACCCTACGGAGCAGGTCACTGCAAGGGACAGGACAAGGCTGGATACTGTGAGCTGAAGTAAATCCCTTGCAGGTGCTAGGCATAACAAGGTGCTAAGTGGGTGTGGGGAGAAGGTACTTAAGACTTAGGGCTGGTGGCCTTTGGCTGATGGGGGTTTAGGGAGAGTGAGAGATTGGTTTTAGTGGTGCTAGAAATTGAGTTAGGCTTTCCAGTTCATCAGCTGGATCTCTGACTTTCATAAGGTGGGTTCTCTCTTTTTTCCTCCTTCTTTCTTAGGGCTGTGTATGACCTATCACTCGCTATAGGTGACTATGCACACAGACATGCATGTATAGGTCTATATTTATGTATAAAGGAGAGGGCAGGTTAGACTGCTCTGTTGCATCGCAAGGTGTCAGCCTTGCTGTAAGGAGAAGCAGCTGAGAACAAAGTTTCTTAGCAGGTGGCTGACTCATACAGGAAACCATTGTCTTGAAGCTATAAAATAGAGAGGCAGAGCTTCTTTGTACTTAAGAATAAGGAGTGCCTGTCAATTATAGTTATCTTTTGCTGCACTTCAGGTTATGGTAGAGATGTTGAAGTGCTGATGATACTCACAACAGAGCCAGAAGGGGCAGGAGCATTGCTGGGTGCCCACAGTACCTCACCCTTTCTTGCCTGGCCCTCTGGAAGGTGAGTGTGTGCTTTGGGAGGACCCACTCAGCCAAAGGACATGGGAGTTGTGAGAACGTGGCACAGCAGCTGACACCAGTAGTGCTGTTCCTGGAGTGCTGGGTGCCAAATACTTTTAGTGCTGTGAACACCATTGTACAGCCAGAACCGAGGGCTGAGGGGCCAGTGTCGTGATAGCCTGGTTCTTCCTGAGCAGCCTTTCAAGGCTGGGCTGGGCTTGTGGAATCATGTTTCAGCTCTGAGCCTCCTCCTGCTGAAAACTGGTCTTCCAGTAATGTAAGTGACCTTAAAACTGGTAATGCTTCTTACTCCTGGCTGCTGATGTGTCAGGAGTATCTCCCACAGGTGTAGCCTCAAGACCCTGCCCTGATGGGCAGCTAAATGGGTAGCGTTAGGGCATTGCTAAATGACACTTCTGCTCTCTAGTGCAGCCAGTCGGTCATCAGCATGAATAGAAACCTTGCAGAGAGAGGAAAATCAGACATCAGAGTAATTACCTTTTTTTTTTTTTTTTTTTATTTAGCTTGGTTGGGCTTACAATTCAGGA